>NC_092402.1:48794103-49107537 GCF_030028105.1 Mobula birostris
TAAGGGCATCAAAAGTTACGGGGTGAAGGTAGAAGAATGGGGCTGAGAGGGAAGATAAATTGGCCATGATAGAATGGCAGAATAGAGTTGATGGGCTGAATGACATAATTCTACTCCTCTGTTTTATGCTGAGTGGAGAGTATTCCATCACATTCCAGACCTGTGCCTTGTAGATGGTGGCTTCGGCAGGGGTGGTCACTCACTACAGGATCTTCAGCCTTTGACCTGCTCCTGTAGCCCTAGTATGCATAGGGCTGGTTCAATTGTGCTTCCAGTCAATGATATACCCATCCTCCTACACCACCCTTCCCCCCCCCCCACCTCAGGTTGTTGATGGTGGGTGACTCAATGTTAAAGGGTAGACTCTGGCTTGCAGGAGGTGGTCAATACCTGGCATTTCAGTTTTGCATCTAAGATTGATCTTTGGGTAAAATAACAAATGCTGAGCAAGATGTCTACCGCAGGGTTCGAGTCAAAGCCTAAAACAGAGGGCAGTGAAGAAAAAGGTCCAACAATGAAGGAGGCAGTAGCGGAGGAAAAAAGATAAAGGAAAAGTGAAGGCAGCAAAGCTGGCAATAGAAGTAATTTCGCTAGGTCTCAGTCACTGGTTTACGAGTGAAGTGAGCCTCAGACTCAGTGTATATTGGCAACTGTGCTCAGGAAGACTTCACACTATCAATCAAACAGCTAAATATAACTAATGCCAATCTGTTATGGTGGTATTTTAATCATCATGGTGTACTCTGGTTTTCATTTGTTGAAGGAATGTGTGGCAGACAAGAGTGCAGAGATTGTAGGAAATGGACCCATTATACGATTAGGGCAGAGCTCATTAATCAGCATATTATTGGAACAGTTTATTATGCCCATGGGCAGTTAGAAGCAGACAGTTCAAATATTCAACAGCACTTAAAATTTTAATACTTCCTCTATTCAAAATGCTGGATGAATTAAAGATTTTAAAGTGTTTTCTCTCAGTGACAAAATGTCAAATGCTTATTTAGTTCCTGGTGAGTATAACTGGGCTTGGTACATCAGCTGGAAACATTGCAAAGCTCATTCCAGCCCCAGCAAAACATAGCAGACCTTTATCAGCTCAGCACCTCCCCATTCCAGGCTCTGAACTGGAACCAGCAGGAGATAAAGAGATTGCAGGTACTGGAATTTGGAACAACACACAAGTTCCAACACACAACTCCACAGTTGCTGCCTGATCTAAGTTCTTCCAGTGCTTTGTGTTACAGCCAGCAGGAATTGGTTGGTCTGGCCCCCACTACTGCAGCAAGGACCTCCCTAATTTTTTGGCATTCACCACTGGGCAACTTAATGCAGGAGGCAAGCTTCCTCCAAACTTCAGGACAGTGCCCTATGGCTCAGATGTTCAATTGGTTACTTCCTTCAATCAGGGGTGTGGGCAGGCTCTTTGACCACTCAGGATGTTCCATACAAGTTAAGACTCTATCATTAATGAATCTGCCAAGTGAGAAATTTGTAACAGAGGCAACTGGCTATTCTTCAGTGATCCATCAGCCAGTCACCTCCCTACTCCCTCTTGTTTGTAAGAGGAAGCAAGTAATTTTACCTAGACAAAAGAGATTCTGCAGATCATGTTAATCTTGAGATATACACACAAAATACTGGAGGAACTCAGTAGGTCAGGCAGCAAGTTGACAAATGGTCAACCTTTTGGGCCAAGACCCTTCATCAGGAAAGGGGCAAGAAGCCAGAAGGTGGACTGGAGGGGAAGAAGTAGAAACTGGCAGATGAAAGGTGAGACCTGGTAAGGGGAAAGGTAGGTGGGCAAGGGAAGAGGGATGAAGTAGAAAGCTGGGAGATGAAGGGTGGAAAAGATAAAGGGCTATAGAAGGAATCTGATTGGAGAGTAGACCATGGAAGAAAGGGAAGGAGGAGGGACATCAGAAGGAGGTGAGGTGAGAGGGGAACCAGAATTGGGAGTGGAAAAAGACAGAAGAGGTAAGGAGGAAGTAATCACCGGAAGTTAGAGAAATCGATGTTCTTGCTATCAGAGGCTACCCAGACAGAACATGCGATGTTGCCCCGTCAACCTGAGTTTGGCCTCATTGTGGCAGAAGAGAAGGCCATGGACCGACAAGTGAGAATGGAAAGTCAAATTGAAAGGGGTACATTTTCCTTTCTGTTACAGAATTCATTAAGCAAATTTCAAGATTCTATTTATCCATGCTGCTGGATTGTGTTGTTTTTTTTTAAACAAAGTTTATCTCGCATCGCCTTTTCAACAGAACTTGAGCTTTAATCCAAGAGAATAAAGAAAAGGATTTCCTTTGATGTGAAAGCGCTCAGACAACCTCACAGTACATAAACTGACTGAGCATTTGATTCCAGACAGCACCCCCTCGCTCCCCTCGCTCCCACTTGTGTTATGTTACCAGGAAGTGCCAAATACATTGAGGTTGGCTGGTGAACAGAGTAACTGGTCACTAACACACCCAACGTTGTAGCACAATGTAGCCATCACCGCAGCCCAGTTATTCTTGGATCTTCTCATCCACTCCTGTTCTCAACAAGGTAAAGGGTGTTGGATTTTGTGAGTTTGGTGTTGGCATTTGTGAGTCTGGCCTCAGCACCTGATGTGCCCCCGAATCAATGCACCTCTGCTTCAGGCCAAGTTTTGTTAAACACTCACCTGGGCATCTGGAGGACCTCCTTCGTCCCTAATCAGCAGCAAGTGGTTCTGACCATTGATATTTATTTCTTTCTTGTATCGACCACCTGGTAAAGACACAGTGGGATTGAGATGTTAAAGATGCTCAAGACAAATAGACAGCAATTATTTTTTTCTCATGACTGTTTCACGTGTTCTGCTGCTAAGCCTGGGTCACTCACACTGGTTGCGACGTCTAAACCCGCTGCTGAAATACTGCAACAGAAATCCAATGGCCATGGAAACAAGTCACAGTTTAACTGCTGTTGAATGAGCCCTTGACTTGACAAGCTTATTACTCCTGTGTTGGGTTCAGTTGTGGCTCAGTGGACTGCACTCTCTTGATTATGAGTTAATATTTTTTGAGTTTGTGCTGCACCCCACAGACTTGAGAGGAAAACTTGAGGATAATGCTCCAGTGCAGTACTAAGGAAGCTCCACACTGCAGGAACGGCATTACTGCGGGAGCACTGCATTGGCAGATGGATGGTATTGAGGAAAGGCTCTGTCAGTTCCTTTAGATGGACTTAAGAGATCCCAGAACACTATTTCAAAAGGAATTATGTAATTCTCCTCAGTGTCCTGCAGCCAATGTTCATCCCTCAACCAAACTAGTAATGTCAGTTTAACTGTCTACTTGTTCCCTGTTGCTCAGCTTATCTGCAAACTAAAAACAATTTTTTTAAAACTTCTAACATCAGTTGAGCTGAGATCTTGAAAGGTGGCAAATACAAGTTCACTTTTTCCTGATGACTAGCTACTGAACAACGTCTGCCAGACGATGCTGAGGATGTTCTACGAGTCTGTGGTGGCCAGTGCTATCATGTTTGCTGTTGTGTGCTGGGGCAGCAGGCTGAGGGTAGCAGACACCAACAGGATCAACAAACTCATTCGTAAGGCCAGTGACGTTGTGGGGATGGAACTGGACTCTCTGATGGGGGTGTCTGAAAAGAGGATGCTGTCCAAGTTGCATGCTATCTTGGTCAATGTCTCCCATCCACTACATAATGTACTGGTTGGGCACAGGAGTACATTCAGCCAGAGACTCATTCCACCGAGATGCAGCACAGAGCGTCATAGGAAGTCACTCCTGCCTGTGGCCATCAAACTTTACAACTCCTCCCTTGGAGGGTCAGACACCCTGAGCCAATAGACTGGTCCTGGACTTATTTCATAATTTACATATTACTATTTAACTATTTATGGTTCTATTACTATTTATTATTTATGGTGCAACTGTAACAAAAACCAATTTCCCTCAGGATCAATAAAGTATGACTATGACTATGACTATTTACTTTCTTAGATAGTTAAGGAGGTTCAGCATTTCACCGAACATTATAGCAAACAGATGTATCCTGATTGGATGTATTACAGTCTGGTACGGCAATTTGAATACATAAGAATATAAGCTGCAGAAAGTAGTGGACTCTTCCCAATACAACACGGACACATCCTTCTCCATCACTGGTAGTACCTACAGGAGACACTGCATCAAGGAGGTAAGATTCATCAAAGATCTCCACCATCCAGGCTATGTCATCTTCTCAAGGATACTACTGGACAGGAGAATAGCAGCCTGAAGTCCCACATCACCAGGTTCAGGAACAGCTACTGTCCTTCAACCATTTGGTTCCTGAACCAATCAGCACAACCTTAATCACTACCCTAGTACAGCAACACTTTGACCACATTGTACCACAATGGACTTCATTTGTTCTGTTCTAATTGTGTTTTTCATTGTATAATTGAATATAATTTATGTTCTTCAGATAATGCTGCTTATCTGATGCTATGTGCCTGTGATGCTGCTGCAAGTAAATTTTTCATTGGGTGTGTATACATGTACTTGTGCATGTGACAATGAACTTGGTTTTGAACTGGCAGAAAAGAACAAATAAGAGTTAGTTTCAAGAGTCCCAGTACAGGTGCAACAAACCAACTTGCTCCGTGCTATCATTTGGATGGTTCAAAGATCAGTCAACAGCATAATAGAGAGGCCTTCCCATTGGACCAGCAATGAGTAAATGACATCAACTGGTTAATTCCCAACAATGGGCTTCCCCAAGGGCTAACTCTGCCAAAGAGTGTTTGACTGTCCTGGAGCTGGCTACACAGTGTGCTTACCTGTGTAAACCCTCTCCTTTTGGGAAAACAGAAACTCAAATTTCTCACTTAAATTGAAAGAACAGTTCTGTGGGCCTCTGCCTGAGTGGCCAACCCTCACAAGCTCTCAGACCACTGGGGGAAATGTTCAATCCATTCTTCAGCTAATGCATGAATGTTTCTCTGTGGGGGAGGGGCAGGTGCAGTCATAGAAAAGTACAGCACAGAAACAGGCCCGTCAGCCCATCTAGTCCATGCCAAAACCACTTAAACTGCCTAATCCCAAAAACCTGCACTGGGACCATGGCCCTCCGTATCCCCACTATCCGTGTACCTGTCCAAACTTCTCTTAAACATTGAAATCAAGTTTGTATAGACCACTGTGCTGGCAGTTTATTCCACACTCTCCCGACCCTCTGCGTGAAGACATTTCCCCTCATGTTCCCCTTAAACTTCTCACCTTTCACCCTTAGCCCATGACCTCTGGTTGCAGTCCACCTAACCTCAATGGAAAAAGCTTGTTTACATTTACCCTATCTACATATATAAGTTTGCTGATGACACAGCAATTATAGGCCGTATCTCGGATAATGATGAGTTTGAGTACAGAGAGGAAATTAAGAACCTGGTGGCATGGTACAAAGACAATAACCTATCCCTCAACGTCAGCAAGATGAAGGAATTGGTTGTTGACTTCAGAAGGAGTAGCGGACCGCACGACCCAATTTACATCGGTGGTGCGCAAGTGGAACAGGTCAAAAGCTTTAAGTTCCTCGGGGTCAATATCACAAATGACCTGACTTCGTCCAGCCAAGCAGAGTCCACTGCCAAGAAGGCCCACCAATGCCTTTACTTCCTGAGAAAACTAAAGAAATTTGGCCTGTCCCCTAAAACCCTCACTAATTTTTATAGATGCACCGTAGAAAGCATTCTTCTAGGGTGCATCATAACCTGGTATGGAAGTTGTCCTGTCCAAGATCGGAAGAAGCTGCAGAAGATCATGAACATGGCGCAGCACATCACACAAACCAATCTTCCGTCCTTGGACTCACTTTACACCGCACGCTGTCAGAGCAGTGCTGCCAGGATAATCAAGGACACAACCCACCCAGCCAACACACTTTTTGTCTCTCTTCCCTCCGGGAGAAGGCTCAGGAGCTTGAAGACTCATACGGCCAGATTTGGGAACAGCTTCTTTCCAACTGTGGTAAGACTGCTGAACGGATCCTGACCCGGATCTGGGCCGTACCCTCCAAATATCCGGACCTGCATCTCGGTTTTTTTGCACTACCTTACTTTCCATTTTCTATTTTATATTTATGATTTATAATTTAAATTTTTAATATTTACTATCGATTTGTACTCCAGGGAGTGAGAAGCGCAGAATCAAATATCGCTGTGATGATTGTACGTTCTGGTATCAATTGTTTGGCGACAATAAAGTATAAAGTATACCCCTCTAATTTTGTATACTTCTATCAAGTCTCCTATCGATCTTCTATGTTCTAAAGAACACAGTCTGAACTTATTCAATCTTCTAAATAACCCAGGTCCTCCAAACCCAGCAATATCCTTGCAAATTCTTTCTGCACTCTTTCGACCTTACTTACATTTTTCCTGTAGGTAGGAAACCAAAACTGCACACAATACTCCTAATTGAGCTTCATCAACATCTTGTACAACTTCAACATCCCACCTCCTGTACTCAACACATTGATTTATGATGGCCAACGTGCCAAAAACTTTCTTTACGACCCTATCTACCTGTGATGCCACTTTCAATAAATGAATGTACCTGTATTCCCAGATCCCTTTGTTCTACCACACTCCTCCGTGCCTTACAGTTCACTGTCTAAGACCTAACCTGGTTAATCCTACTGAAGTGCAAAACTTCACACTTGTCTGCATTGAATTCCATCTGCCATTTTTCAGCCTATTTTTCCAGGGGATGCAGATCCCTCTGCAAGCCACAATAGCCTTCCTCGCTGTCTACTACATTCTTGGTGTCATCCGCAAACTTGCTGATCCAGTTAGCTATGTTATCATCCAGATCATTGATATAGATGACAAACAACAAAGGACCCAGCACCGATTCCCTGTAGCACACCAGTGGTCACAGGCCTCCAGTCAGAGAGGCAACCATCTACTACCACTCCCTGGCTTCTCCCACAAAGCCAATGTCTAATCCAATTTACTACCTCATCCTGAATGCCAAGTGAATGCTAGGTAGTATGATAGAATAGAACCTTCTAAGGCAATGAAGCCGGATCCAACCCCCCTTGTTCACAACACTGGGGACAGGCAGAACCTCAGTACACTGTGATGCTAGAAGGCCATCCCTCAGCCTCCTTCATTTGAGACTATTTGTCCTGCTAGAGGGCCGAGGTTTAAGTTTAGAGTGGAAAGATTTAAAGAGGATTTGAGATGCAAGGTTTTCACATAGAGGATGGTATGTATGTGAAAAAAGCTACCAGAGTTAAGTGGTAGAGAAGGTTACAACTATGTTTAAAAGACATTAGGACACCTATACAGATAGGAAAACTTTAGAAGGGTCAAGGGACACAGGCAAATACGACTAGCTCAGGAAGGCAACTTGCTTGGCATGGCTGAGTTGGGCTGAAGAATCTGTTTTTGTGCTGTAAAACATAACAATATAACAATTCTGACTGCAAGTTTACATTTCCAGAGAATATGCATAGCTTGATACAACCAGACACACTGTTGTCCAACATAATGCGGGTTTCTATGGGTACATTCTCTCCACCATTTCTCAGAGGCTAGCACTTATTTATTTATTATTTTAGAATGCAGTTTTATTCATGTCATTTGCAGCTTTTTTAATTTATTCAGTACTGTCAGCAGTATTCACTGGCAGATAGATCCTTGTGCTGGAAGACCAATGTGCTTCAGGCAGAACAAAGTGCATCTTCCAAGGGGTTGATGATCTTCCAGCAACAGCTAAGGTTTGTCTCAGTGTGCATATCTGGGAACAGCCCGTAGAACACAAGGCAGTTATTGCCTATTGCAAATTGCCTCTAAGCTGAGACAATTCAGAAGTCATTTAAGGGTCAGCCATTTTGACATCAATCTGGAGGTGCATGAAGATCAGACTGGATAAGAACAAGATGGCTTCTTAACCACAATTTAAGGGTTTCATAGTCAATATCACACACCTTTTAGTCAAGAGATTTATTTAATTTGCTACATTTAAATTCCCCAGCTGCCTCAGTGGGTTTTGAATGCGTATCTACTCAATAGCAGTCCGGTAGCCTATGATACAGCAACAGATGGACTCAGGCAGGACCATCAAGCAACAAGCTCAGTTCAGGACCGGATGACCTAATTCAGTGAGAGGCAGAATATGGGATTGTTGGAAGGAGCACAGTGCTTGGGGTGGTGGGGGATTGTCAAAGATTGTAACCCAAGTCATCTAAATACTTAGCCCGAGTTCATGCAAGACTGGATGAGCTCCAGCCAGGATGAGTTCATGCCAGGCAGGAAGCCTGGAGGTGTGATGGTAGTGGGGTGGGGGGGGGGGGGTTGGTAGCAGGAGCAGGAGACTCAGCAGGAATGCAGAGTTTGACCCCATTTCTGTGCCAAGGGGCAAGGTGTTGTTGAGGTCCAAGATATTGTCCTTCCCAAGATATTAGATAGCGAAATGTTTTCAGAAGAATTGTCCATGATGGAACTTGGGGAAGACAATGCTAAAGCCATTATTGGTGGGAATCTAACTATTCAGTGCTTAGTTCAATTGCTTGAAAAAACAAAATATTTGGTAAAATAATGAAAAATATCAACAATTCTTCTGACCCCCTCAAAGTAACTGTTACAAATTGATCTCTCTGTCCCACAGTCAGAGAGTCTTGAGTGTTTTAGTTATTTGCTTAAAAAAACTTTTGTGGTAGTTACATAAAACATTAAAACTGTTGAAATTTGATGGAAAGACTGCATGGAGGCCAAGCTAAAAATAAAGTCTTCAAAACAGCTAGGTAGATAACAAAGAGCTAAGCTGAAGTGAACGGACTGTGTAAGGACCACATCCTGTCAAAAGTGAGCTTCTTAACCGCATCCTGTAAAGTCAAGCAGACTTTCTGAAAAATCAATGTTCACTTTACAGCTGGGGAATGTTTCATTCACTCCCTCCAGAAATTAATAAAAGAAAATTTTAAAATAACATATCTTGCACATTATCAAGGAACTCTACTTCAAACCTTGGCACAACACTATTGGTGGTCAGACATGGGTATAAGAGTGTTTATTTTACTCCAAACCACTTTAAGTAATTAGTCTTTCTGCCTTCATTTGGCAACTGCCCCTAGCCCTCACAGAAGCAGATTTTTTGCTACCCCTATTGAATGTGGGTCTCCAGAAATGTGAAGGTCTCCAAGACATAGGGATTACTTTCCCAGACACAGAAAGCAGTCTGGAGAGAAAAATCAGTGGAACATGAAATGAAGCATTGTTGAGGATCCCTACCAGCTATCCCACAATCTCTCAGACCCACTACAGTCAGGAAGGAGGTAACGAAGCATCTGGACTAGGACTGCCAGACTGGGTAACAGCTTCTTCTCTCAAGCTGTGAAACTAATGAATGCCCTATTCTGAGGTCTTGTTACTAGGACAGTGAGCTGTTTACTGTTTACTTGTGCTGTGCACTTCACATGCATCTTGAATTATATTTTATCAACTTATTTGTGGTAATATTTTGTTTTATGTGCTGAATGTGATATATGTTTTGTGGATGCACCATGGTCCAAAGGAACATTGTTTTGTTTGATTGTATATATCTACAATCAGATGACAATAAACTTGAACTTGACCCAAGAAGGGTGGTCCATTTCCAATGAACACTGGTGATTATAATGGATATAAAGATTGAATCAGCAAAAAAAAAGTTTGGTTGGGGCATCAGGATGTCACGTGCTGTGTCTGCAGGGATATGTCTAACTAGCATTGGAAACTACAGTGGCACAAACTAGGAAAGTCCCTAGCATCATCTGTGGCCAGGATCTGGTGAAGTGCTGTAGGCAGAACTAAACATGCAAGACTGGAGTTGTTAGGACCCATCCAATTTCCTTGTGTTTTGTCTCCATAATGACTTCAGCCACATAGCCGATCTTTACATGCAAGAGTAACACCCTGGGAAGGGTTTCACTGCTAATGAAATGGTCTTTCTGTAGAAGCAATGTTTGGGTTATGGTTAAAGATAACGGGTGCTCTGGAATGTGAGCTGGGTCCCTTGTTCAGCGGCAGATGAAGAGGGAAGACACCGGAGAGAACCAGTTGTAGGATTCAATCCAGTGGGGGAACCATGATTCGAAGAAGCAAGGTGCCGCAGTTGACTGAGGATCAGTGAATATGACTTTTGGAAGAGTTGAGCTCCAACTTGTGAACATTTGACTGTTTAATTATAATGGGCCCTTATTGTTTTTTTTTCTTTTCTTTACTAAGATTCATAAATATAATTCCTTTAATCGTATGCAGTGTGCTGTCTGTTATTTCTGGGCACTGAGTTGTAACAGGGTAGCAAATTACACAGCATCCACAGAAACCGGGGTTTGGGGTGGGGGAGCTGTCCCGCGGTGTGTATTCCCTAGATTTGTGCAGCCAAAGAAACCAGCGGGGTTTCACAAGTCTAGTTGATGTGTGCTTCAAGCTCCTTCTCCAAGAGGACAGCTGGCACAGCACACAATCCTGGCTCAGTCTCCCACTCCAAAGGGGCCAAGCCATAGGCACAAATTTGTATATTGTTGCAAGAGCTCTAATGGGGTAGGTCCATAAAGGCAGCTCCCTGCTCAACGACCTGATCTGGTTGTCAGTGGGTAGCATTCTCACCTCTGAATCTGAAGGTTGTAGGTTAAGTCCCACTCCAGAAACCACAGCATAGAAATCTAGATTGCCACTCCAGTGCAGTGGGATTTCTCGCTGTGCTGAGGGAGCACCATCCTTGCTGTGGGGTGATGATAAGGGAGTACTGTAATGGTGGAGGGGCAATACTAAGGATGTGCCACACTGTGGAAGGGCAGTGCTGAGGGATGGCCACACTGCGAGAGGGGCAGTACTGTGGGAGGGCAATGCTGAGGGAGGGTCACACTATGGAAGGGGCGTTATTGAGGGAGGAGTCAGTGAACCATGCTTACACAGAATATGAGAGGTTGCAGCCCCTCTTTTGAGTTTCTCAAGGGGCCGCTGCTGAGGTTCTTGCTGCACTTTAGTCCCGCACTCCTCATATACGGGCACCCAGTTTGGAAGGGGGTGGGACGTGAGGAGGATCTCCTGCTGGGCTTGCTCCTGAGCCTGGCCAAGATGCCCATTCATGGGTCTAGGAGGTGGAGGGTGCAGCCCAGGCCGACTGCTTGCCCCTTTTCCAAGGGTACGTTCCTGCCTGGCTGTCCTTGGAGAGGGAGCACATGGTTGCAGCGAGCACATTGGGGACTTCCGTGAGCGGTGAGGCCCCTGGGGTATTGATTGTTTTATATACACTAGTAACCATATTTTAATTTGAGTATACTTGCTGTCTTGTAAATATTGACTGTCTGTACCTTGTGTATATGTGTTGTAAATAAACTACTATAGTTTTATTAAAAAAGGGGGCATTACTGAGAGCTTCAACTTTGCTAACGTAATATGTAGCACTTCAGCGAACACCTTTTCAGACTAATAACACATCAGCAGCCTACTACCTCATCAAAAAATTGTATCAAATTTAATAAGCACATCAACTTCAAATCTCTGATGATTTTCCTTTAAACTTATTCGAGTGATCATTTTCCTGCTAATGATTGCTTTCAGTAGCTGCCAAACAACAGCAGTAAACTGACTGACATCTGGTAGCTGGTAGGTTTTTGCATCTTCTTTTGAATAAAGTGGCGTTCCTTTTCTGCTGCTGATGAATCAATTCTAATTATCATGATGTCTATTTAGGTAAAAGCCTGAGGCAATTTCACTTAACGAGGAAGTAACCCATATTTTGGTTCTTCTTTGCTTGAACCCTTCGTACTGGCTACTAGCTTTCTGAATAATGAGCAAATAGCAGTTGACAGCGTGTATTTCAAATCCAAGGGAACAGCAAGGTATCTGCCTTCATTCACACCCTCCAGAGCACAACGCATTAATATATTTGCATCAGGTCCATGTTCGAATGAAAACCGTGTATTTATATAGTGCTGACATATGAGACTGCAAATGCTGGAATCTGGGGGGGGAAAAGTTGTTGGAGGAACTGAGAAGGTCACACAGCATCAGTAGAAGGAAATGGATAGTCAATGTTTTCAGTTGAGACCCTTCACATGTCCAGGTAAAGGAGCTTGACCCAAAACATTGAATGTCAGATGCTGTCTGACCTGCTGAGTCCCATCAGCAGAATATTTTTTTAGCATTTATATAATGCCTACTTAGCACTAAAATTGGCAGTTTTTGTCCTAATTGTGTTCTTTCTTGTAAAAATTGTTTAACTAATTTCTTTCTTGTGAATGTTGCTTATTTAATGCTGTGTGCCTGTGATACGGCTAGAAGACACCTGTGCATGCGGTAATAAACTCAATATCGACCTCAGCACACTTCAAAGCAGCTGGTGTAGTGCAGGAAGCACTGCAGCCAATTTGCACACAGCACAGTCCCACAAAGTGATGACTACACCTTCTGCTTTTAAAAGACAGTAGGAGATTCATAAGTATTGACCTGGGGTCCAAAACTTCTGCAAGAAATGTTGTAGGATCTTGTGCATATTCCTGAGACACAGGACTAGCACTCTGGGGGTTGGTAACTTTTTGGATAAAACAAGCTGCTGCAGGAACTCAGTGGGTCAGACAACAGCTGTGGAGGCAAAGTGATAATCAATATTTTGGGTCAAGGCTCTGCATCAGGACGGAGCGTGTGGAAGGGAGTTACCCAGTATAAAAAGATGAGAGGGAGGGGGTGAGGCAGGCGACAGGTAAAACCAGATGAGGAGGGGTTGATGGGAGATGGAACCATTTACTGCACTGTTGGTAACTTGATACAAGTCAAGGGTGAAGTCTGAGTCATCTGGTTCTGTGGCAAACTGTACTAGAGAGACGCACTTATAATTAGGCAGTGACAGCATAAGCGAGAACACAATGAATGCATTTGCAATTTTGCAACTGTTCAAACCCTTTCTCAATTATGTAGACAGGTCAATAAACAAGCTAGTGTTCACCACATGCCCAGAATCAACTTCCTAAAACACAGGATTCAAATTCCAGAATCCCAGGTAATGTAAACCCAATTTGATTTATCTGGTTACTGCAAACCCCTGGAAATGGGACTGAGGAAAAAAAGCTTCTTTAACTAAGTAAAAATGTGTAGGTTGCTGCTGGCATCTTAGGTCAAGAGTTTATTTAGACAGTTCCACATCCGTGCAGGGAATCAGCTAGGCAGCAGCAGGAACCAGCAGAAACCAGAAACAAATGCTGCGAATTTCTCCACATTCCATTATGGACCATTTGTGACAATGTGAGCCTGCCCTGGGAATGACAGCGTGAAAAACCCATGGCAAAATTAAACACCAATTTTGTTTTTTGGTTGTTTAAAGCTTCTCTGAAATGTCTTGGGACATTTTTTGCCACATTAAAAGTGCTTTAGAATGATAGAAAGCTTATAATACAGCCAGAGGCTGCTGAGCATATCATGTTGTACCAGTTATCTAAATGCCACCTTCCAGCACCAGCTTTGTGTACGTGCAGGTTATGGCTCTTCAAGTACACTCCCAAGTACTGTTTAATAAGATACAAGTTTCTGCTTACACTATCTTTCACAGTGATAACTATTTCCTCATGTCCTTATCAGAATAAAGGCAAAATAGCAGGTTTAGGGAGCAAACAACAGGAAATCTGCAGATGCTGGAAATTCAAGCAACACACATCAAAGTTGCTGGTGAACGCAGCAGGCCAGGCAGCATCTCTAGGGAGAGGTACAGTCGACGTTTCAGGCCTCAGGACTAACTGAAGGAAGAGTTAGTAAGAGATTTGAAAGTTGGAGGGGGAGGGGGAGATCCAAAATGATAGGAGAAGACAGGAGGGGGAGGGATGGCGCCAAGAGCTGGACAGGTGATTGGCAAAAGGGATATGAGAGGATCATGGGACAGGAGGTCCGGGAAGAAAGACAAGGGGGGGGGGACCCAGAGGATGGGCAAGGGGTATAGTCAGAGGGACAGAGGGAGAAAAAGGAGAGTGAGAGAAAGAATGTGTGTATAAAAATAAATAATGGATGGGGTACGAGGGGGAGGTGGGGCATTAGCGAAAGTTAGAGAAGTCGATGTTCATACCATCAGGTTGGAGGCTACCCAGACAGAATATAAGGTGTTGCTCCTCCAACCTGAGTGTGGCTTCATCTTTACAGTAGAGGAGGCCGTGGATAGACATGTCAGAATGGGAATGGGATGTGGAATTAAAATGTGTGGCCACTGGGAGATCCTGCTTTCTCTGGCGGACAGAGCGTAGGTGTTCAGCAAAGCGGTCTCCCAGTCTGCGTCGGGTCTCGCCAATATATAGAAGGCCACATCGGGAGCACTGGACGCAGTATATCACCCCAGCTGACTCACAGGTGAAGTGTCGCCTCACCTGGAAGGACTGTCTGGGGCCCTGAATGGTGGTGAGGGAGGAAGTGTAAGGGCATGTGTAGCACTTGTTCCGCTTACAAGGATAAGTGCCAGGAGGGAGATCAGTGGGGAGGGATGGGGGGGACAAATGGACAAGGGAGTCGTGTAGGGAGTGATCCCTGCGGAAAGCAGAGACAGGGAGGCAGGGAAAGATGTGCTTAGTGGTGGGACAAGGTTTAGGGAGCCTTGGTTTTCAAGCCTGGTTAAGAGAAGGAGGTGTGCAGCAGGTATAGATAGCAAAGAACAAATTAGGTAACTGAGGAGTATAAGAAGTACAATAGAACACGTAAGAAGAAATCAGGGGGGGTAAAAGAATGCATTAGGTTGCTCTAGCAGACAAGGTGAAGAAGGATCCCAAAGGCTTCTGCAGATACGTATATTAAGAACAAAAGAATAGGGCCGGCTGGTGGCACAACGACATCGGCGCCGGACATGGGAGCGGAGGTTCCCAGGTTCGAAACTAGTCGGGTCCACTCCCGAGTACGCTTTCCATCCATACCGGATTGAGTGTCGAGATCGCAACTCGACCTCGTAAAATAAACGGAAAAATACTGCGAAAATGTCTGTGTGAGGAGTGGCGCGCCACACAGTCTCTCTCTTGCTCCGCGCCTTGTAAAAGCCATGAAAAAGACATCACGGACACGCAGAGGCACACGCACACACAGACGCACATGCACAGACTCGCACGCATGCAGGCACACGCCAAAAAAGAAACAAAAAAGAACAAAAGAATAGCAAAGGGCAAAATTGGTTCTCTTGAAGATCAGAGTTGGTCATCTATGCATGGAGCTGAAGGAGATGAGGGAGATCTTAAATGGATTTTTTGCATCTGTATTTAGTCAGGAGATGGACACAGTGTCTATCAAAGCAAAGCAAAACAGCAGTGAGGTTATGGACCATATGCAGATTACCAAGGAGGAAGTGTTTGTTATCTTGATGAAGTTTCAGGTGGATAAATCCACAGGATCTGACAAGGTGTTCCCTCCGGCTTTGTGGGAGGCTAGCGCAGAAATTTTATGGGCCCTAGCAAAGATATTTAAAAACATTTTTAGCCACGGGTGAGGTGCTGGAGGATTGGAGAATAGCTAATGTGGTTCCATTGTTTAAGAAAGGCTCTAAGAATAAGCAAAGAAATTATAGGCCGGTAAGCCTGACCTCAGTAGTGGGTAAAGTATTGAGAGCCACTATAAGGGACCAGATATATACAGTGGCATGCAAAGGTTTGGGCACCCCTGGTCAAAATTTCTGTTACTGTGAATGGTTAAGTGAGTAGAAGATGAACTGATCTCCAAAAGTCATAAAGTTAAAGATGAAACATTCTTTTCAACATTTTAAGCAAGATTAGTGTATTATTTTTGTTTTGTACAATTTTAGAGTGAAAGAAAGGAAAGGAGCACCATGCAAAAGTTTGGGCACCCCAAGAGATTTGAGCTCTCAGATAATTTTTACCAAGGTCTCAGACCTTAATTGGCTTGTTAGGGCTATGGTTTGTTCACAGTCATCGTTAGGAAAGGCCAGGTTATGCAAATTTCAAAGCTTTCTAAATACCCTGACTCCTCAAACCTTGTCTCAACAATCAGCAGCCATGGGCTCCTCTAAGCAGCTGCCTAGCACTCTGAAAATTAAAGTAAATGATGCCCACAAAGCAGGAGAAGGCTATAAGAAGATAGCAAAGCGTTTTCAAGTAGCTGTTTCCTCAGTTCGTAATGTAATTAAGAAAAGGCATTCAACAGGAACGATGGAATTCAAGTTGAGGTCTGGAAGACCAAGAAAACTTTCCGAGAGAACTGCTCGTAGGATTGCTAGAAAGGCAAATCAAAACCCCTGTTTGACTGCAAAAGACCTTCAGGAAGGTTTAGAAGACTCTGGAGTGGTGGTGCACTGTTCTACTGTGCAGCAACACCTGCACAAATATGACCTTCGTGGAAGAGTCATCCGAAGAAAACCTTTCCTGCGTCCTCACCACAAAATTCAGCGTCAGAAGTTTGCAAAGGAACATCTAAACAAGCCTGATGCATTTTGGAAACAAGTCCTGTGGACTGATGAAGTTAAAATAGAACTTTTTGGCCACAGTGAGCAAAGATATGTTTGGAGAAAAAAGGGTGCAGAATTTCATGAAAAGAACCCCTCTCCAACTGTTAAGCACGGGGATGGATCGATCATGCTTTGGGCTTGGGTTGCAGCCAGTGGCATGGGGAACATTTCACTGGTAGAGGGAAGAATAAATTCAATTAAATACCAGCAAATTCTGGAAGCAAATATCACGCTGTCTGTAAAAAAATTGAAGATGAAAAGAGAATGGCTTCCAGAACAGGATAATGATCCTGAACACACCTCAAAATCCACAATGGACTACCTCAAGAGGCACAAGCTGAAGGTTTTGCCATGGCCCTCACAGTCCCCCGACCTAAACATCATCGAGAATCTGTGGGTAGACCTCAAAAGAGCAGTGCATGCAAGATGTCCCAAGAATCTCACAGAACTAGAAGCCTTTTGCAAGGAAGAATGGGTGAAAATCCTCCAAACAGGAATTGAAAGACTCTTAGCTGGCTACAGAAAGCATTTACAAGCTGTGATACTTGCCAAAGGGGGTGTTACTAAGTACTGACCATGCAGGGTGCCCAAACTTTTGCTTCGGGCCCTTTTCCTTTTTTGTTATTTTGAAACTGTAAAAGATGGAAATAAAAAAGTAATCTTGCTGTAAGAAATGTGTCATCGTTAACTTTATGCCTTTTGGAAATCAGGCCATCTTTTATTCGCTTAGCTTTCACAGTAACAGAAAATTTGAGCGGGGTGCTCAAACTTTTGCATGCCACTGTAAGTATTTGTTTAGACAGGTACTGATTAGGGATAGTTAACATAAGAACATAGAAAAGTACAGCACTGTACAGGCCCTTTGGCCCACAATGTTGTGCTGACCCTCAAACCCTGCCTCCCATATAACCCCCCACCTTAAATTCCTCCATATATCTATCTAGTAGTCTCTTAACCTTCACTCGTGTACCTGCGTCCACCACTGACTCAGGCAGCGCATTCCACGCACCAACCACTCTCTGAGTGAAAAACCTTCCTCTAATATCCCCCTTGAACTTCCCACCCCTTACCTTAAAGCCATGTCCTCTTGTATCGAGCAGTGGTGCCCTGGGGAAGAGGCGCTGGCTATCCACTCTATCTATTCCTCTTATTATCTTGTACACCTCTATCATGTCTCCTCTCATCCTCCTTCTCTCCAAAGAGTAAAGCCCTAGCTCCCTTAATCTCTGATCATAATGCATACCCTCTAAACCAGGCAGCATCCTGGTAAATCTCCTCTGTACCCTTTCCAATGCTTCCACATCCTTCCTATAGTGAGGTGACCAGAACTGGACACAGTACTCCAAGTGTGGCCTAACCAGAGTCTTATAGAGCTGCATCATTACACCGCAACTCTTAAACTCTATCCCTCGACTTATGAAAGCTAACACCCCATAAGCTTTCTTAACTACCCTATCCACTTGTGAGGCAACTTCCAGGGATCTGTGGACATGTACCCCCAGATCCCTCTGCTCCTCCACATTAAGGGCACATTTGACAAACTCTACCCCATATGGCTTTGTGTGTGGTAGGTTGTGTCTGACTTTATAAAGTTTTTTGAGGAATTTACCAGGAAAGTTGATGAAGTAAAGCCATGTTGTCTACGTGGACTTTAGCAAGGCTCTGGACATGGGAGGTTAGACAAGAGGTCAAGTCGTTTGGCATTAAAGATGAGGTAGTAAATTGGATTCATGAGAGAAGCCAGAGAGTGGTAGTAGATGGTTGCTTCTCTGACTAGAGACCTGTGATTAGTGGAGTGTTACAAGGATCAGTGCTGGGTCTGTTGCCATTTATCATCTATATTAATGATCTAGAGGATAATGTGGTTAATTGGATCAGCAAATTTGTGAATGATACCAAGACTGTGGGTATTGTGGACAGTAAGGAAGACTATCAAAGATCGCAGCAGGATCTGGACCAGCTGGAAAAATGGGTTGAAGAATGGCAGATGGAATTAATGAAGCTAAGTGTGATGTGTTGCACTCTGAGAAGACAAACCAGGATAGGACACTAGGAAGTGCGGTAGAACAGAGGGGCCTGGGAATACAGATCCATAATTCCTTGAAAGTGGTGTCACTGACAGATAGGGTCATAGGCTTTTGGCACATTGGCCTTCATCAATGTATGGAGTACAGGAATTGGGATGTTACCTAATCTGGAGTTTTGTGTGCAGTTCTGGTCACCTATCTACAGGAAAAATTAGTAAGGTTGAAAGAGTGCAGAGAAAATTTCCAAGGATGTTGCCAGGACTTGGGGATCTGAGTTATAAGATAAATAATACATAGTTACATAACACAATATTTATTCCTTAGAATTTAGGGGAATGAGGGGAGATTTCATAGAAGTTAACAGAATTATGAGGAGGGTAGATAGGGTAAATGTAAGCAGGCTTTTTCCACTGTCTGGGTGCAGGTCATTGAAAGTAAGAATAATAGTTTTCATAGACTAGAAGGGCCTGTTTCTGTGCTGTAGTGCTCTATGACTCTAATCTCCACATAAGCTCTACCCCACCCCCTCCACTAGACAACGTTGAGAGGGGATCATCTCCAGCCATGGCTTGCCAGCTGTCAAAGCTATCAATGACATTCAGAAATACTTCTAGAAGCAAATTATTTAAAAATAATTAAGCATTTAAGTGCTATGGGTGTGTTTCAATGTTGAAGTGGCAGTGCCTCAGAGGGGTGGTGCTGAGGAAGCACCGCACTGTTGGAGGGATAGTGCTGTGAGAGTACCACATTGTCGGGGGGGGGGGGGGGGGAGTGTGGTGTGAGTTGGTGCTTATGGCCGGTGCTCCCACACTGACAGAGGGACAATGCTATTGGAGTACTAATGTCAGAGGGAGGGAGTACTGCCCTGCCTATGGTGCTCTCCTTGAGAAGAGGCATTATACAAAGCTGCATTCGCTGACAATATTTCAAAGAAGAACAGGAAAATTATCGATGGTGCTCATTTCGGGTTACAGACTGTTTGTGGGAGCTTGCTGGGCATAAACAAGCTGCTGTCTTTCCTACTTTGCAATAGGGACTGCATTTCAAAAGTACTCTGTTTTGTCAAGCACTTGGCAATGTCCTGAAGGGCCCAAAAAGATTCTATAGAAATCTGCCCTTCTATCAACATATTCAGCAGGCTCAAATCGAAGTTGACAACTCCTGAAACTTTCATTTCCCTCCCTTCCTACCTCCTGGCAGTCAGACTCTATACCAGCTTTTAAAGAAAACTTGTCAAAGAAACTGGAAAGGAAACAGTCCTTTTTTGACAGTCTGATGATTTCCTGCTTGGAGGCCCAAGAGATTAATCTTTCGTTTCTCAAGACTGTGGGACATTCTCAAAGAGCTGGCAACCGAATTCATTGTGTCCTGAAAAGTGTTTATTTGGTCTCTTCCATTTCAGCGAATGATATGGTCTAAGTGATTTGTAATGTGGAGTCAATAAATTCATAGCCCTTGCCCATTTCTAGCCTCTCCCTAACCACAGGTTGAAGGGATTAAGACATTGTGGAGTGGCCCATCGGTAGAGGGGATGAGGGTGGTGCAGAGTGGGGGAGGGTTGTTCAAACAGGACCGAACAGAGGACATCCCAGATTACTGCCACTCTGTGGCTGAGGGAGATTCAGGGCCACTTTGCTCACCAGAGTTGAGTCCATTTGAATCAAGGGATTAAAACCTAACAGCACATGGGTGTGATTGCGTGGCATTGGGCCTGAAGGGTCTGTTACTGAGCTATAAATTTCTAAATCTTGCTAAAGGCACAGAGAAATGTTGTCTGAATCAGGGTTGTTGCACTTGGGCAAGTGAAGTGGCAACTTGTTAATAATGGCCAACAGCTAATCAAGCTTAATGCTTAATCAGTTAATCTCAAAATATTCTTTGTGAGGCCATTGTGCTGTTAATTGGCCTCAATTGGCATGAGCTCATATTTCAACCACAATAATGGATCTTTCTTCTGAATGTATCATTCCCTCAAGGCCTCCAGGTTAGAAATATTGAAGTAATTAAAATTTAATAGATCACTAATACTCTGCATGTGTGCATATTTCATGTTAAATTTGCAATGGGGAGCACACATTTGCTTTATGGTTGATGCCCAAATTAGTGGTACCACCAAGGCTGCCTGGCAAAGCCCCCAAGGGTGGTGCCACACTGAAAGGCAGCCAACTCCACATTAGGCTAACTCTTCCACAAAGTACACTTAGGAGATTTATACCCAGTGAACATTCGCATAAAAGAGACCTCCATTGTGTGAAGATACCGTTCCTGGGTGACAGACTCAGCTGGTGAATTTCCTCATCAATGCACGGACATTGGGAGGCACGCTTTAATAGCTCTGCATTTCTTTCCCTCCCTAACAATTGGGTACTTGCCCTGGGGAATATCGTGCGCACAACTAAATCCATGGGGGCACTGGATGTGACACCATGATTTACACAGCCCCCCCCCCAACTCCTTAAGTAGTCTCAGCTACAAGTCATCAATAGCAATAGACCATTCCATTTATTTAGGCAGCATAGGCACAGGAGATTCTGCAGATGCTGGGAATTTTGAGCACCACATGTAAAATGCTGAGGAACTCAGCCAGGTCAGGCAGTATCTATGGCAATGAATAAACAGTTAATGTGTTAAGGAGTAATTAATATCTTTTCCCGCAACCATTCCACTATCTGCTCTGGTGCTCTGGTTCCCATCCTGCTGCAACTCTAGTTTAAACCCCTGGTGCAGCACTAGAAAACCTTCCCTCAGGGCTATTAGTCCCCCTCCAGTTCAGGTGCAAACCATCTCTTCTGTACAGGTTCTACCTTCCCTGCAAGAGAGCCCAATGATCCAAAAATCTGAAGCCCTCCCTCCTGCTCCATCTCCTTAAACATGTATTAAACTGTATGATCTTCCCATTTCTGGCCTCACTAGCATGTGGCACGGGTAGCAATCCTCAGATCACAACCCTGGGGGCCTTGTCCTTTAACTTAGCACCTAACTCCCTGTACTCACTTTGCCAAACTGCGTCACTCTTCTGACCCATGTCATTGGTACTAAGACCACAACCTCTGGCTGCTCACCCTCCCACTAAAGAATGGGATTAGCTGGGATCCAGCCAGTGGGAGACGTGCCTGGGGACCTGCTCCAAGGAAGAGCAGTGAAAGATTTGGGCCAATATAATATTTATCTCCTTTCTGTAGATGTTGTAGTTTCTTCCACAAATTTTGACCCATATGGTATTGAACAATGTAATCACACTTAAAAATACAAAATCTTAAGAGGTTCAAGGTAACAGCTTTTTTTCTGACAGTCACAACACACCCACTATTAGCTCATTTTGAGAGTGGCGTCTAAAAGGCTGAGAATGCCAAAGAACTCAGAAAAATTAGGGCACTGACCTTCCGGAGACTCATCCTGGATATAAGTGCCAGTCAGATAGCGATGGACGAGGGCGGATTTGCCACTGTGCAGGCTGCCAACCAATCCCTGCAAAGAAACCAAGACATTAGAGGGCTTCTAGTTGGAAGCAGCTCCATTCATAAGTATTATCCCAGGGCCGAGGGGTTATGTCTACCAAGGATGTGAGTACAGGGTGGATTTCTCTTCTCTTGGAAAGAGAAGGCTGAGGGGTGATCTAGTAGAAGTGTTATATTATTTATTGGTTTCAGTAGGGTGGGCACACAGATGTTTCTGTCTGTAAAAGACCAAAAATGAAGGCCATAAATATTGGGCAAACAACAATAAATCCAATAAAAAAATTGAACATGAAACATAGACATGATGTTGTGCTGACTGATATAAACCTACTCCATGGTCAATCTAACCCTTCCCTACTCCATTTTTCTTACATCCATGTGCCTTCAACTTAAGAGTTAAATGTCCTTATTGTATCACCCCCTGGCACTGCATTCCAGGCACCTACCACCCTTTGTGTAAAAAACCTACCTCGGACATCTCCTCTAAACGTTCCTCTACTAACCTTAAATGGATATCCTCTGGTATTGGCCATTGCCACCCTGGGAAGAAGGTGCTGGCTGTTCACTATGCACTTATCATCTTGTACACCTCTATCAAATTGCCTCTCACCCTCCTTTGCTCCAAAGAGAAAAGCCCTAACTCACACAACCTTTCTTTGTAAGACACACTCTCTAATCTAAACAACATCCTGGTAAATCTCCTCTGCACTCTGTCTCAAACTTCCACAGCTTCATTCCTATAACGAGGCCACCAGAACTGAACACAATACTCCAAGTGTGGTCTACCCAGAGTTGTATAGAGCTGCACTTTACCTCGCAGTTATTTACTCAATCCCTCAGCTAATGAAGGGCAACATACATATGCTTTTTGCACTACCCTATCAACTTGCATGGTACTTTAAGGAATCTACTGATTTGGATCGAAGATCGCTCTGTTCCTCCACACTGTTAAGAAACCAGCCATTAACTTTGCATCCCACCTTCACATTCGATCTTCCAGAGTAAATCACTCCACACTTTTCTGGATTGAACTCCACCTGCCACTTCTCAGCCCAGCTCTGCATCTGTATCCTGTTGTAATGCACAACAACTTTCCACATTGTCCACAACACCACTAGAAATCTGAAAACTTACAAACCCACCCCTCTACTTCGTCAACAAAGTCATTTATAAAAATCACCAAGGAAAAGAGTCCAAGAACAGATCCTTGCGAATACCACTGGTCACTGACCTCTAGGCAGAATACAGTCCATTTACTACCATCCTCTGCCTTCTGTGGCCAAGTCCAAATCCATGCAGCCAAGTTTCCCTGGACCTCAGGCCTCCTGACTTTCTGGATAAGCCTACCAAAGGGAAACTTGTCTAACACCTTACACTACCACATCCACTGCTCTACCTTCATCAATGTGTTTTGTCATCTCCTTGAAAAACCCAATCAGGCTCATGAGGCTCCAATGCACAAGGTCCAAAGAGGCTACAGGCACAAGCCTCCCCACCATCGAGGACATCCTCAAAATGCGGTGTCTCAAGAAAGCGTCATCCATCATTAAGGTCCCTCACCAACTGGAACATGCCCTCTTCTCATTACTAACATCAGGGAGGAGGGACAAGAGCCTGAAAATCCACACTCAACATTTTAAGAACAGCTTCTTCCCCTCCGCCATCAGATTTCTGAACAGTCCATGAACATTATCTTGCTATTCCTCTTCCGCACTATTTATATATTCATTTTTCACTTTAACATAGCATTTTATGTATTGCATTGTACCGCTGCCACAAAATAGCAGATTTCACGACATATGTCAGTGATAATAAATATTTTTCAGGTTTCCAAAGCCATGCTGACTGTCCCTAACCAGACCATGCTTCTCCAAATGCTTATAAATCCTGTCTCTAAGAATCCTCTCCAATAGTTTGCCACCATGGACATGAGACTCACTGGTCTATAATTTTAATTGAGGCGAAATTTCACCCAAATTCTGAGGAATATGTACCTGGCAAACAGCAGAGGTAGATTTACGGAGAAGCTGAGAGAGAAAATGGAGCAATAACATTACTTTTTGTTTATTTTTACTACTTGCCCCACCTCACTCCAAAGACCGCCTTTTTCACCTTCTTTCCCCACTACAAACTTTCAAAGTGATTTCCATCTGCCGGTAGGTTGTGATCGGGATCACAAGTACGGACCATACACGTGGCTTCAGGCCATCAAAAGGGTCATAGCTGAAGCGGTAACTGTTTGGAAAGTAAGTTCACTCCCCCTGGCTTTCTTCAGTAATGTTGTAACTGTTAATACTACCTAATCCCTTTTCTGTGCACAGACCTTGGTTCAGGACTGGCTGGATCAGATTCTTGAGGGTTTAGCATCAGAAGCTGAAGTCATTGCAAAGTCGACTCTGCTTGCCCAGCACCTTGAGGTGAATACTATGCTTTAACAGAGTGTAAAGAGGGGTGTGTAGCATCTTCCAACACAAAACACTAGGATCAAAGCCCAAGAAATAAAAGAATATAGTGCTAATGTGGGCAAATGGGAATGGTGTGGATGGGCAAGAAAAGGTCGATATGGGCACAGTGGGCCAAAAGGCCTATTTCTATGCTGTATGACTCAATGAATCTGTGAAAGCAGTGAATTATTTCTCAGTTCTGGGTGCATCTGGTGAAGAAATGCACAAGTTCTGCAGAAAGCAAAACAGGATATGGCCAAGAGATAATGTTCCCGCTCTCTCTTTTTGTGACATTTTATTGATAGGTTAACTAGTATGCTCACTCTCCTTATCTACAGTTGAGGGATACATCTGGCCACCTTTCTATCCACGTGGTAATACTGGCTGCAGTAACTGAACTAGATATTGCAGAGAAGATGAGTCAAACAAAGCTACTGCTCATTTCAGGGCAATAAAATACAAATTAATGTTGCTGAAGGCAAGAATTTCTGGTGCTTACAGGACTGTGTAAACCGGCTGAAGTTTGCTCCTCTGAAGGAGACACACCGGTGGCTATAATCCTTTAGAAGTTTGAGAAGATTTGGTCTGTCATCAAGTACTCCAGTAAATCTCTACAGATGTACTGTGGAGAGCATTCTGACTGGTTGCATCACCATCTGGTATGGAGAAGCCACTGCAAAGGATTTGAAAACAGTGCAGAAACTTTTAGATTCAGCCAGGTCCCCATCATCCAGGAAATCTTCAAGATGGCGGCATCCGTCACCATCCAGGACAGGCCCTCTTCTCATTTCTACCAACAGGGACAAGGGACAGGAGCCTGAAGATGCACACTCACCATTTTAGGAACAGCTTCTTACCCTCTGCCATCAGATTTCTGAATAGATATTGAACCTATGAACATTACCTCATTATTTTGCACCATTTATTTATAGCAATTTTATGTCTGCTGCTGCAAAACAACAAATTTCACAATGTATGTCAGTGATAATAAACCTGATTCTGATTCTGGAAACTCTTCGCCAGAAAGTGATCATGCTCAATCATCCATTTCACAACAGATATATTGCAGAAATGAACATAAACCAGTTGCCATCATGACAGCCAAAATAGAGCCTGCAGGTCCTGTGACTGAAGAGCAAGAAAACGGAACAAACTTACCAACCGGAGCTCTGGAACTGAGCGGCTTAAGGTCCATTCCTGACTGTTCACAAAGGCCTCTGAGGAGAAGAGAAAATGGCCAGGTTAGCATTGAAAGAGTCAGTAAAGACTGGATATAAATCACAACCTGAAAATTGCACTTGAGAGATGCTCACATTGGCTATATCCCCATTAAAAGTCAGGGGGTAAATATAGTTCAAAGATCTTTCGAAGTTCCTTAATATCTGTAAACTTTAAATGATAAGCAGTCATCAGTCACTGGGCAATCAGCATCAGGTCAGCGGTGGGAAAACATAAGACTGTAAGACATGGGAGCAGAATTCGGCTACTCAGCTCATCAAGTCCGCTCACCATGACTGATTTATTATCCCTCTTAAACTCATTCTCTTTGCCTTCTCCCTCTAACCTTTGATGCCCCAACTAATCCACCTCAGCTTTAAATATACCCAATGACTTGGCCTCCACAGCCATCTGTGGCAACCAAGTCCACAGATTCTCCACCCTCTGGCTAAAGAAATTCCTCCTCATCTCTGTTCTAAATGGACATCCCTCTATTCTGAGGCTTTGCTCTCTGGTTCTAGACTCCCCCCACTATAGGAGACATTCACCGTTCAATATTTGATAGGTTTCAATGAGATCCCCCTCAGTCTTCCAAACTTCAGTGAGTACAAAGTAAATTTATTATCAAAGTACATATTTGTCACCATCTGCAACCCTGAGATTCATTTTCAATCCCAGAGTCATCAAATGCTCTTCATACACTAACCCTTTCACTGTCAGATTCATTCTCATGAACTTCCTCTGGACCCTCTCCAAAGACACACATCTTTGCTTTGATAAGGGGCCCAAAACCGCTCACAATACTCCAAGAGCAGACTAACCAATGCTTTATAAAGCCTCAGCATTACATCCTATCAAAATGAATGCATTTGCCTTCCTTACCACTCACTCAACCTGCAAGTTAACTTTTAGGAATCCTGCATGAGGATGTCCAAGCCCCTTTGCACCTCTGAGTTTTGAATTTTTTTCCCCTTTTAGAAAATAGTCTATGCCTTTATTCCTTCCATGAAAGTGCATGACTATACACTTCCCAATACTGTATTCCATCTGCCACTTCTGTGCTCATCCTCCTAATCTGTACAAGTCCTTCTGCAGACTCCCTTCTTCCTCAACACTACCTGCCCCTCTACTTATCTTCATCTCATATGCAAATTTGGCCACTATACCATCAATGGAGCAATCATCCATATCATTGACATATAGCGTGAAAATAAGTGGTCACAACATCAACTCTTGCGGAACACCTTTAGTCACTGGCAGCTAACCAGAAAAGGCTCACGTTATTCCCACTCTTTGCCTCCTGCCAGTCAGCCAATCTTCTATCCATACTCGTATCATTCCTGTAATACCATGGTTCCTTATCTTGTTTAGCAACCTTATGTGCAGCACCTTGTGAAAGGCCTTCTGAAAATCCAAATAAACAACGTCCACTGACTCTCCCTTGTCTATCCTGCCTGTTGTTTCCTCAAAGAATTCCAATAGATTTGTCAGGCAAGATTTCCCCTTAAAGAAACCATGCTGACTTTGGCCTATTTTGTCATGTGTCTCCAAGTACCCGAAACCTCATCCTTAATAATGGACCAACCACTGAAGTCAGGCTAACTGGCCTATAATTCCCTATCTTTTGCCTCTCTCCCTTATTAAACAGTGTAGTGACATCTGCAATTTTCCAGTCCTCCAGACCTTTCCAGAATCTCGTGATTCTTGAAAGATCTCGACTAATGCTCCACCACCTCTTTCAGAACCCTGGGGTGTAGTCTTTTGACTCCAGGTGACTTACCTATCCTCAGACCTTTCAGTTTCTCAAGCCCATTCTCCTTAGTAATAGTGATTACACATACCTCTGCCCTGACACTCTCAAATTTCTGACATAATACTGGTGTCTTCCACAGTGAACACTGCCGCAAAATACTTACTTAGTTTGTCCACTATTTTTTTAAATGACCTCCTTCTTAACACTAGCTATTTCAAGTCATAAAGAACAGAGAGTGTCAATCCAAGTTAATGCTAATACTGTGTGTTGTATGGGTACAAAGTCACCAACAGGGCTTTTAGCTTAATTTTTCTTTGCTCCACGCTACACACCCCTCTGTCTCCGGAAGAAACTGATTCTTAGATTGATCAGAATCTAAACTCAATTTTACCACAGCAGCACTGTTTATTGGCAAGTAGCAGCCACCGGTACGGATGCTTGGTTGAACCGTTTGGAAAAGGCTTTGACATTTGCCTTTTAATCTACAGTTTTACTGGATCTGGGCATTACTCTCGAGGCCAGCATTTATTTCTCGTCCCTAATTGCTCTCGTGAAGATGGCAGTGAGCCACGTTTTTGAATGTTGGCAATGCTGCTGCTGAGGGAGATCCTGACTCCCAATTGTGAAAAAGGGTCATAAATTTCCAAGTCAAGATGGTGTGTAACTTGACCATAAGACCATCAGACATAGGAGCAGAATTGGGCCATTTAGCCCATCAAATCTGCTCTACCATTCCATCATCATCCCTCTCAAAGCTATTCTTTTGCCTTCTCCCCATAACCTTTGACACCCTGACTAATCAAGAACATATTAATCTCCACTTTAAATATACTCAATGACTTGGCCTCCACAGCTGTCTGTGGCAATGAGTTCCAGAGATTCATTACCCTTGGCTAAAGCAATTCCTCTTCATCTCTATTCTAAATGGACGTCCCTCTATTCTGAGGCTGTACTCTCTGGTCCTAAACTCTCCCACTATAAGAAATATCCTCTTCACATCCATTCTATTTAAGCCTTACAATATTTGATAAGTTTCAATGTGCTCTCCACTCCCTTTTCTAAACTCCTGTGAAAGTCAAGGGACTTTCGATCAAGATGGCACCTGTGTAAAATACTCCTTCGGTCGACATCTTCTAGGCCAGTGGGCCCCAACCACCGGGCCGCGGAATGGTACCAGGCCGCAAAGCATGTGCTACCGGGCCGTGAGGAAACTATATGAGTCAGCTGCGCCTTTCCTCATTCTCTGTCATGCACTGTTGAACTTGAGCATAGGGTTGCCAACTGTCCCATATTTGCCAGGACATCCCGAATATTTGGCTAAATTAGTTTGTCCAGCATTTCCTCCGCTAAGGTAGAGCATTCCTATGAAACCTTTCAGGCCAAAATGGTGTGAAACGAAGAAGCAATTACCATTAATTTATATGGGAAAATTTTTTGAGCATTCCCAGACCCAAAAAATAACCTAACAAATCATACCAAATAATGCATAAAACCAAAAATAACTAACACTAACATATAGTAAAAGCAGGAATGATATGATAAATACACAGCCTATATAAAGTAGAAATAATATATGTACAGTATAGTCGGGAAGATGAAGGCAAAACGGATTTGTGGGGGGAAAAAATCGACACGAACGCACATGCGCACGTCACGCATGCGCGCACAGGTGCCCGCGCAAGGCTTCATGGTCATGGTAGTCTTTCCTGGGGTAAAGTGTCCTGGGATTTGACTGCTACTTTTGTCCCTTATTTGGGAGTGAGAAAGTTGGCAACCCTAACTGTAAAAGACATGTTGAGGTGAGTTTAACGCTACTTGAACAACCCCCCCCCCCCACCTGGTTGGCCGGTCCACGGTGCAAAAAAGGTTGGGGACCTCTGTTCTAGGTAAATTGTGAAACCATATATTTCACTTCTTTTATGTCTTTTATGTTTGTTTTTCATCTTGAATGTGATTCTGGAACTGTTGGAGCCTGTGATTTGTAGTTTGGAGATGGTTTGGGTGTTTCAGCGCTCTGCAGTCTCCAAGGGGATTCTGGGAGGCAGAGGCAGCGTGCGGGAACCTCGTGGGAGAAGGCTGCGAGCCAATGTTCACCTCCATTTTTCCAATTAAAGCTTCCATTATTTGGCAATTAAAGCGACAAGAGAGAATGAAATGCTGGCTGCCTGCCTTTTTATCGCTGGGGATAAAGGCCGGAGAGGGGAGACTGCCTTTTCAATCGCTGGCGAGATCAATCTGCCACGGAGAGCTGTCGCTGCTTTTTTATCACTGGTGAGATCGCTCTGCTATGGAGAGGGAAAATGTTGCCCAGGTTTTCTGCATTTTGGATGTGGACTTGGACTGTGGACTTTTTTTTCAGTCTTAGGTTTTTCTGTATTCTGTGTTTTTTCACCTGATCTTTCTTGTTTTTTAGTGTGCGGGGGAGGGAGATGGGGAGTCGATGTGCCTGTTCTGTCTTTGTTCTTTTTTTGTGCGGGGAGGAGGAATTTGGGGGTTGATGATCGTGCTGTCATTCTTTTCTTTTGTGGCTATCTAGAGAAGAATTTTACAGTTGTATACTTTGATAACAGATGAACCTTTGAATGCAGGCCCAGGCCCAGAACTTGAGAGGGAACCTGCAGGGGATGGTGCTACCCTGCACCTGCTGCCTTTATCCTTCTTGACAGTACATGTCACAGGTTTGGGAGGAGCTGTTGGAGCAACCTGGGTAAGTGACTGCAATGGATTTTGTAGATGGTTCACACTGGAGACGCTGTGTGCCAGAGGTGGAGGGAATAAATGGGTGGTGGATGGGGTGCTGATCAAGCAGGCTAACTTATCCTGCAAGACATTATGTTTTAAGTGTTGTTGGATCTGAATTGTAAGTGTAAGTGCGTGTGCCTGTGCATGTGCGCGCGCGCGCGTGCGTGTTTGTGTGTGTGTGTGTGTGTGTGTGTGTGTACGTGCGCGCGAGTGTGATAAGTGACCAGATAACCTATTTCAGTGATGTTCTGATGTTGTTTGGGGTGTTCATATTGAACAGGAGAATGTAGAGAATGCTCCTGTTTGAAATTTTCCAACGAGAAGAAACATATTGCATCATTCCAAAGTGCTTCATGTCACTTGGAGTCCTTCTGAAGTGTCATTGCTACTGTATTGTCAAGAAAAAAGAGCCAATTAGCACCCCACAAGTTTACACAACACCGTGCTCAGAACCAGATCTCCAGCTTCAGTAAGTAGCATGAGGGCTAATATTGGCTTGGCCACTAGGGCCAAACCCCATGCTCTTTTTCGGAAAAGTGGAGGAACATTTCTTGTCTCTTGAGGTCAGAAGGGGCCTTACTTAGTTTCACAGAAGATGGAGTTTCTGATGTTTTGGCACTTCCACACTGTTACACTGAGAGCATCAGCCAAAGGTTCTGAGCTCATGTCCATAGTAGGGCTTCAACCTTCTGACTTCACAGGCAAGAACATTACTCGCTGAGCCACAGTTGTAGCGTCGATTGTGCCATGAGGAAGAGACTGTAATCTCAAGTGTTCTTCATGTAACTGAACTAGAACCAAGTCTCAATTCCCTCAAAGAGGAGCATAATTGTGATCGGTAATGTTTAGTCAAATAGATTTATGCACCCTCTGCTTGGCAGAGAGAGAGAGATTTATTTTCTAGTTCCTCAGGCATCAGACAATAAGATGCTAGTGCTTGTATTTTCACTGTAAGTGGGCAGCAAGTGCACTATAAACAGAAATGAGGTTTTTTTAGTCACAGTTAAATCAAATGACATCTAAAAGCTCCCATTATAACTCGGGGATACGATGGGGAACCTCAGAGGGTGTCTTTCGTAATCTTTAGGGAACAGAGTGAAGTTGAATTCTATTTGTTTCACTGATACCAGAGTCTTAGACTAGTGAAGACAGATGAGAGGAAAGAGTCATTAAGGCACAGAAAGCATCCAGGACAAAGTACTACAGAGGTGAGGTACGGCAGACTACATGGAGTGGTACTCTCTGTATCCAACCTGGAAAAGCTTAGTACTACCATGAAATGTTTAGACTAATCAATACCTTCAGATTCTCACACAAAACAGATTCACTGAGCACAGTGACCAATATTAATCTCTTGCTAAAGTGATTCGCTATTTGAAAAGCTGAAATTTGTGTCCCAATTGCAGAAGTCATCAATCAATTTGAATGGAGTTGACCCAAAAAACAAACAATTTGCTTTCTTTATGGGGAAGTGAACACTGCAACATAATTCCAGAGAAAGGGCCTTGCCAGAATGCAGATGTGGTCAACCTCTCAAAGGAGCATGATTGTGTAGCCAAGTTTCCATCAAACTCAATATATAAGTTTGCTGATGACACAACAATTATAGGCCGTATCTCGGGTAATGATGAGTTTGAGTACAGAGAGGAAATTAAGAACCTGGTGGCATGGTACGAAGACAATAACCTATCCCTCAACGTCAGCAAGACAAAGGAATTGGTCGTTGACTTCAGAAGGAGTAGCGGACCGCACGACCCAATTTACATCTGTGGTGCGCAAGTGGAACAGGTCGAAAGCTTTAAGTTCCTTGGGGTCAATATCACAAATGACCTGACTTGGTCCAGCCAAGCAGAGTTCACTGCCAAGAAGGCCCACCAGCGCCTTTACTTCCTGAGAAAACTAAAGAAATTTGGCCTGTCCCCTAAAACCCTCACTAATTTTTATAGATGCACCATAGAAAGCATTCTTCTAGGGTGCACCACAACCTGGTATGGAAGTTGTCCTGTCCAAGACCGAAAGAAGCTGCAGAGGATCGTGAACACAGCGCAGCACATCACACAAACCGATCTTCCGTCTGTGGACTCAGTTTACACCGCACGCTGTCGGAGCAGTGCTGCCAGGATAATCAAGGACACGACCCACCCAGCCAACAGACTTTTCGTCCCTCTTCCCTCCGGGTGAAGGTTCAGGAGCTTGAAGACTCGTACGGCCAGATTTGGGAACAGCTTCTTTCCAACTGTGATAAGACTGCTGAACGGATCCTGACCCAGATCTGGGCCATACCCTCCAAATATCCGGACCTGCCTCTCGTTTTTTTTGCACTACCTTACTTCCCATTTTTCTATTTTATATTTATGATTTATAATTTAAATTTTTAATATTTACTAAGTTTAACTATTTTTAATATCTTTAATATTTAATATTTGTAATCCAGGGAGTGTGAAGCGCAGAATCAAATATCGCTGTGATGATTGTACGTTCTAGTACCAATTGTTTGGCGACAATAAAGTATAAAGTTAAGATTCACGTTGAATGCACAGAAGGCGGCTCTTTCCCCATAATGACTGCATAGTAAAACTGCCATCTTGGCACCAAGTATTGGACAAGAGCAGGATCAAACTTTACACATCCCACATCCCACCTCACCTCCCTATCAGACCTCAATATAAAGCCAGCAGCCTGTTGAGCAGGTAAATTCGAAAGCTAAGGGGTGTGGGGGGGGGGAACACAGTTGCTTTTGTTGCTACTGACTTATGCAAGTGCAGCTACAAATGTTCTCGTGTACCAGATGTCCTCCGAGTATGGTCGGGTGGCTAAGTTGGTAGTATGTTGCGGAGCAGTAGTGCAGCGGTTAAGTTACCTGACACAGCAGGCAGAGCTTTGGACGCTCTGAGTTTGAATCTCACAATGGCCACCGGGGAATTTAAATTCATGTAATTAAATACATCCGGAATTTAAAGCCGGTCTCAGGAAAAGTATGCAAAATTACTATCAGACTGCCGTATATATTAAAAAAAACCTGGTTCATTGACGTCATTCAGGGAAGGAAATCTGCCATCCTTACCTATCTAATACTCCAATGTGGTTGACTCCTAACCATCTCCTCAGATAGAGGGTAAGTTGAGTTGGACAATAAATCCCAGTGGCATTCACATCCTGTGAATAATTGCTTTTACATTTATAAAAAAATTATGCTCCTGATCATTCATCCCCCTTTTCCTATCATTCCATCACTGACACTTAGACCATCAAGCTCAGGAGTCTCTTCCCTCAACCATTTCACCTCTCTCTCCTCATTTAAAAACTCTCACTTTGATGGAGCTTTCAGTCATTAGCTTGGTATTTTCACACGACGTGGTATTAAATTCTGTTTGCTAACGCTCTTATGAAGTCCAATGGGATGCTCCACTATGTTTAAATTCACTGTTGTGATTCCACAGGGGAGCACTCCTAATTCATTCACAGCTCACAATGGAAATCGAATGTCCTAGATTAAATAAAAGCATCTTGGATTTTTATTGTAGTGGCTCCTCTCTCAAAGATTACACGTTGAGTTCACAGGGCAATGATGAGAAATGGTTCATATCATTTAAATCCTAATGTATTCTCTTTTTGCATGAAGTATGGAAATAGCTTATAACAAAGACTCCAATTATATGGGCAATTACAGAGAGATGTGTGTGTTCAAGGCCCAGCTAGCAATGCACCTGAACTCATATATTCCACCAGAAAATGACTAATACAACGGAGCAAATTTTAAGGTGATTGGAGAAAAGTATAGGGAGGATGTCAGAGATAGGTGTTTTTTTTAAAACTCAGAGTGGTGGGTGCATGTAACATGCTGCCAGGGGTGGTGTTAGAGGCAGATACATTAGAGATATTTAAAGGACTCTTAGATAGGCACATAGATGATAGAAAAATACAGGATTATGTCAGAGAGAAGGGTTAGATTGATCTTAAAGTGCATAGAACATAACAGCATAGTAAAGGCCCTTTGGCCAAGATGTTGTGCCGACCTTTTAACCTACTCTAAGATCAATCTAACAACCTCAGATCAAGACCTCCCAAAGTGTAACAACTCACGCTTGAATGTATTAAATTCCATCTCAATTTTTCAACCCATTTTTGTTTCATTTATGTTTTTCTCATTCTTTCATGTACCTCTACATGGATAAAGGAAAAAGCTCCTTCCCTGATGAACATGTTCAGTGGGGTAGCTGGGGTATAATGATCAGTGAGGGGAAATGTTACAGCTGGTTATCAGGCAATTGGTCTTAGGTTGGGATAGCTTTGAGGGGTGGGTGGGTAGGGTGCTAGTCTAGAGGAGGCTCAAACAAAAGTAGATGTGAGAAGGGAGGGAAGCAACAACTCTCTTTGCAATCTACCATCTCAACTGAGCTGAAGGTTAAATGGGTGGCACGGTGATGCAGCTCATGGCGCAGCAGACTCATAGCTCCAGTGATCCAGGTTTGATCCTGACATCTGGCTCTATTTGCATGAAGTTTGCATGTCTTCACAGTGACCACATGGGTTTCCTCTTGGTGCTCCAGTTCCCCCCCCCCCACATCACAAAAATGTACAGGTTAGTATGTTAATTAGCCACTGTAAATCACCCCTAGTGAGTGGTTGAATCTGGAGGGGGAGAGTTGTTGGGAATGTGGGAGAATAAAATGAGTTAAGGTAGGAGGAGTATAAAATGAGTTCTTAGATAGATAGATATACTTTATTGATCCCGAGGGAAATTGGGTTTCGTTACAGCCGCACCAACCAAGAACAGAGCCTAACTATAGCAATACAAAAATCACAAACAATCAAACAACAAAATGCAAACTATGCCAGATGGAAAAAAGTCCAGGACTAGTCTATTGGCTCAGGGTGTCTGACCCTCCACGGGAGGAGCTGCAAGTTCGATGGCCACAGGCAGGAACGACCCCCCGTGCCGCCCAGTGTTGAATCTCGGTGGAATATGGCCGAAGTCCAACAGTAAAAAGTTCACTATCTGGTCTACAAACACGTTCCTCGATCATAATATGACCCGGATTGCACCATCTGTTGTTAACCAGAACAGTAAGCACCCAAATCCTTTACGCTTACCGCTCTCAGTGCACTTCCGGTCAGCCGGAACGGTCCGGAAGCCGTCCATGGAGAAATTTTGATCGGGTATGTCCTCGTGCAGCCCCGTTCCAATGAAACACATAACACTGCACTCCCGAAATGTTCTCTGACGCCTGGCTAGCGCCGTGAACTCGTCCATTTTATTCTCTTCTCCGTAAGTCTCTGTTGTCTTGACCCGGTCCTCTTCCCTTTCTTCTTCCTGTCTGGCCTGGACTTAAGTTGAAGAGTGTGTTTGCATTCTGTATCTCTCCCTGACTATGAGTGTCGTGCAGGAGGGAGGCAAGGGAGGAGAGAAGGGGAAGGAAGAATGGAACGAGACGTGCTGGGCTTTTCCCATGTTCCCAATCAGTGCAGGATCACAGAGCAGCACTGAGAGATTCCTGAGCACGCTTTTCACATCCCTTTCAGGACATCACAAGGCATTTTACTCTCAGTACTGTATATCTGCAGGTATAGTCACTGCTGTAACATAGAAAATGTGGAAGCCCATTATCAAACAGCAGCCTGCTATAAACAATTGAAAGGTTGGTTGAGGGATCAATATTGACCAGGACACCAGAGATAACCCCCTGTAAAATAGTGACCATGAGATCTTTCACTTCCACCAACGAGATCAGTCAGACTCAGTTTAACACCTAAAAGATAATAATACCTCCAACACCACAGAACTCTCTTGATACCACACTGGAGTGTCAACTAGATTTCTGTGCTCATGGCTTTGTGGAACAGATAAACGGCGAGCTTTACATTGAGACTAAAGCTTAATGTATCTTTTGTGCATGAAAATTAAATATCATTGATTTTGTTTGGGAAATGTCTTTCTGAAATGCAAACATATCGTAATCCTCCTCTGCAAAGTTAAAATATTTCCTTTCCTCCTCCTACAATGAGTCAGATCAAGGTTTCTCTGTGTAAAATCATCATTTCCAACCTCCTGTGGTGTGCTGCCCACCTTCCCACATGCTCATCAAAATTCAACAGTAACTGCACTGGGAAATTGTTATGTTTTTACTTTGGAGCATCAGAGAATAAGAATGAGCAAGAAAAGCTAAAACCATGCTTCTTGAAAACAAGAGTGCATTTATTTTCAAATTGTTTCCCTCACAATCCAATGGCCCTTTCCATGACAATAGCCAGGTGACTTGATCCCAGGTCACCAGAAGGTGGCGAGAACAAGTCAGGGAGACCTCTTGTAATGCAGGAAAGAACACAATGACACTTCAGTCCTATTCATTTCACTCCATGCATATACCAGTTTGCAACCTCTATGTACCCAGTGAGTCTCCTTCCACTGACCATATACATGTTCCTATCCACCCATCAAATCTCCTTCACTATCAGGAACTCTTACCCCACTATCTTTCTATCCTTTGTTGGGGTGGGAGGGGGGGGCGATATTGGCCAAGTGATCACATAGACTGTTCAAGTACCAAGTAAGGACCTCTTAAGCTTCCTTGGTTGGGATGATGCCCCTCATAGTGCAGTGCTCCCTTTGTGAAGAATCAACCTCGATGTTGCATTCACACATACTAAATCACGCTTGAATTCACAACCTTTCGGCCCTACATTTTTTTAACTTAAAATAGTTGTGCATTCACAACCATCTCGCTTATTTCCTTTATTCACCTGAGGGGAAGTCCATAAAACTGCAGCTCCTTAAGGTGCCCAAGGAACTTGTTCAACATACACCAGTCAGTCATTGTGAGTTCCCGTCTTAAGTCGAATTTATTCAATGTAATAACTAGCAATAGCATGGAAGAAGGCAATTCACCCAATTACCATTTTCCGGTTTATGCATATAACATAGTGGTCACAGGAAAGGGCAGCATTTATCCTCTTCATGGGGCTGCTCTTAGGTCTCAAGTTCACCTGACCAAGGTGGCTACTGTCCGGGCAGTTTAACTACTTGCCTCTCTTCCATTGCTACATTCATAGACAGGTGAACTTGGAGAGAAGCATGTAATGATGACCAGGAACAAAGAACAGTACAGCACAGGAAGAGGCCCTCCTGCCCACGATGTTGCACCGAACTAATTAAACTAGTACTTAAACACCTAACTCACTAACCCTTTCTGCCTACACAATATTCATATCGTCCATTTCCTGCACATTCATATGGCTACCTAAGAGCCTGTTGAGCACCTCCATCACAGTTGCCTCCACCACTACTCCAGGCACCCACCATTCTGTGCAAAGAAACTTGGCCTGCACATCTTCTTTAAACCTACCCCTTCTCATCTTAAATGTAAGCCCTCTGGTATTACACACAGTACATATCTTGAAAAGATATGGGAAACAATACTGGCTGTCTACTCTATCTATGCCTCTCATAGTCTTATAGACGTCTATCCCCTTAGTTTCCACCGCTCCAGAGAAAAGGGCACTGAACAGGCTGGAGTACATCACTGAACCCGGGACAGTATCTTGATCAGAATGAAGATGTCTTTTTTTGCTGCAAATTGTTGTGCATGGATTAAAAAAATAATAAAATGTAAGCATAAGAAAAAGCCTCATTGTCTCATCAAATCAGTACTCCAATTCTCAACATAAGCTACAGGGGGATGTGTTCTCACATTACATGCCAGCTAATCTATTGCAAACAGTTGATAACAACAGCATATGCAAACACAAGTAATCTGTATGGAACAGAGAAAGGGATGTGCTCCTGTCTGCTAATAAGTGATGTAATCAATAAATTAAGAATGGGGAAGGAAGACGAGAGTGAAAATAAATATCAAAAGGAAAAAACTAATTACAGTTATGATGCAACAGACAGCTAGAGAGGGGATGATGGGGTAGTTCAACTGTCAATCAAGCTTGGTAACAAAACTACAGTAAGTAATAATAATTGCTTATTTTAATCCACACCATTTATATGCAACTATCCTTCATTCACTGCATGTTCTCTCAAGAGAAATTACCCTGCCTTTGATGGGAGAAGTTACTGCAGTTTCGGTTTATTCTTTAAACAGACTTAGTTTCATGGGGAAATTGACTTTGCTCTACAATAGACTGTCTGCTGAGTCATACGTACCACCCCCTCCTTGATTCGCTGGCTGACACAATGTCGGTAATAAATACTCTGAAAAGAAACTCGGACAACAGAGGAAATACTTTGAAAATAGCATGACTACTATTTTTGTGCTCCCCATTTAGCAAGTTATTACAATCTGCAAACCATGTGATTCCTCCTAATATCTACACCCTACATTTAGTAACTACGAGAAAGTTAAAGGACAACTTCCATTCCGCTGCTGTAAGACTCTTGAATGAACCTATTCTCTGATGAAGGTGAACTCCTGATCTCCCAATCTACCTCGTCGTGGGCCTTGCACCTTATTGTCTATTTGCACTGCACTTTTTCTGTAACTGTAAAATGATATTTTGTATTCTGTTATTACTTTTCCTTTTGTACTACCTGCGGTGAGATGATCTGTCTGGATGGCATGCAAGTCAAAATTTTTCACTGTACCTTGGTACACGTAACAATAATAAACCAATTAGAAGGACTGGACCATGTCATGCTTTGCTTTGCTGGATGACACTTCAAGACTGTCAGTCATGTTTTAGCACTGGCCTAACAAAGTAGTTAAATTACTGGGAAACAAAAGGTAAAGTTTCAACTTCTGGAAAGGACATCTTCAAAGGTTGGGAAGGAGTAAGAGGAAAAATTGTTCTCCTCTCTACACAGAAGTTTGGGCAACTTGCATGATGATGAAATGTCATCATCAAAACAACAAGACACAATGATAAGGCAGGCCAAGCCAGCATTCAGTTCTTTATAATGTACGTTGCCATGGCACCAAGCTTACTTCAACAATATTTTCAACACTTTGAAATGTTCCTGAATAGAAGAGGGTTATTTGAAAACATTGAGAACAAATCATAAAAACTCCATGGGGATCATGGAGTTTGCATTGGATTCATATTTTAATCAGGCTGGGGTGACAGTTCTAAACACAGTGCGGTAGTCAATCAGAGTGAAGCTGAAAGCTCAGAACTTATTCAAGGGTGTCATTCGCTTCATAAAACACAAGACAGCAATTCATTGGCTAAAGGAACAAAGCACGAGTTAACCTTAGTCACTTCCATGACCTTCAACAACACTGTTTTTGACCTTCCACTTCATCTAAAATACGTGGCCTTTTAACACTCACCAGTATCCGATGACCGAACAGCCAACCACGTCATTCCTTTTACAAAGATGCATTCATCTACTGCTAACAATTCCCGCAAATTTTCAAAATACTCAGCTATTGGCATCTGGAACACTCCCTGGCAAATTGTATAAATAATTTGAACAAATTGTTTATTGGCAGCAGTGTATCAATCAATGAGTTGGAGACCGACACCAAGAAGTGTCTTATACAGCAGATTAAATTGATTTACTCAGAAAACACTGTCAAAAGAAAATAGAAAACTGCAGCAACTTCTCTCAACAAGGATAATTTCTCCCAAAAAAAAAGCAGGATAGTCACATGTAAAATATACGTACATCTAATCAAGCTCAGCATTGACACAAGTATGGGTACCTAATTTTAATAGGAAGGTGTCGAGAAAGAAGATATGACTGCTCTTTCACAGAACTAATAAGCTGAATAGCCTTCATCATGATTTTCTAAAAAGAATGAAAATGGCAAAAGTATAGAAAATATAGCTTATAAAGAACTTTTGTTTATGGAATGACTTCCATGATCTCTGAATAACTCAAAGCAATGAAGCAATCAAAGTAGAGTTACAGAGTAATAGAAAATAACAGCACAGAAACAGGCTCTTTGGCCAATCTGGGCTGTGACAAACCATTTAAACTGCCAAGTCCCACTGACCTGCACCCGGACCATAGCCCTCCATACCCCTCCTGTGCATGTACCTATCCAAACTTCCTAACATTGAAATTGAAATCGACCCCACACCCACTGCTTCCGCTGGCAGCTCATTCTGCACTCTCACCACCCTCTGAGTGAAGAAGTTTCCCCGCTTGTTCCTCTCACCCAACCTCAGTGGAAAAGGCCTGATTGCATTTATTTTATCTATACCCCTCATAGTTTTGTATACCTCCATCAAATTTCCCCTCAATCTTCTATGTCCTAGGGAATTAAGTTCTAACCCATTCAATCTTTCCTTATAACTCAGGTCCTCCAGAACCGGCACCATCCTTGTAAATTTTCTCTGCACTCTTTCAATCTTAGTTACATATTTCCTATAGGTAAGTGACCAAAACACACAAAATACTCAAAATTAGGCCTCATCAACATCTTATACAACTTCTACCTAACATTTCAATTCATACATTCCATACATTGATTTATGAAGGCCAATGTGCCAAAAGCTTTCTTTATGACCCTATCTACCTGTGACACCACTTTCAACGAATTATGGAGCTGCGCTTCCAGATCTGTTTACTCTACCATGCTCCTCAGTGTAAGACCTAACCTGGCTGGTCTTCCCAGAGTGCAATACCTCACACTTGTCTATATTAAATTTCATTTGCCATTTTTCTGCCCACTTTTCCAACTGATCCAGATCCTGCTTTGATAGTCTTCCTTGCTGCCCACTACACCCCCAATCTTGATGTCATCCACAAATTTGCTGATCCAGTTAAGCACATTATCATCATTGATATAGATGTAAAACAACAATGGACCCTGTGGCACACCACTAGTCACAGGCCTGCAGTCAGAAAGCTAACTATCTACTACCACTCTCTTGCTTCTCCCACAAAGCCAACATTTAATCCAATTTGCTATCTCATCTTGAATGCCAAGTGACTGAACCTTCTTGACCAACTTCCCATTGAGATTTTGTCAAAGGCCTTGCTGAAGTCCATGTAGACAATATCCACTGCCTTGCCTTCATCAAATTTCCTGGTAACTTCCTCAAAAAACTCTATAAGATTGGTTAGACATGACCAACAATGCACAAAGCCATGCTGACTATCCCTAATCAGTCACTGTCTATCCAAATTCTCATATATATTGCCCCTTAAGAACTTTCCAAGAACTTTCCCACTACTGATGTCAGGCTCACTGGCCCATAATTTCCCGACTGATTCTTGGAGCTTTTCTTCAACAGTTGAACAACATTAGCAATCTTCCAATCCTCCGGTACCTCACCTGTCACTAAGAATGATTTAAGTATATTTGCTAGGGCCCTTGCAATTTCTGCATTTGCCTCCCACAGGGTCTGAGGAAACACCTTGTCAGGCCCTGGGGATTTATCCACCCTAAGTTATCTCAACACAGCAAACTCCTCCTCCTCTGTATAGGGTCCATGACCTCACTGCTGCTTTGCCTCACCTCAATAGACTCTGTGTCCAATCTCCCAAGTGAATACAGATGCAAATAATCAATTTAAGATCTCCTCCATTTCTATTGACTCCATGCATAGATTACTAATCTGATCTTCAAGGGGACCAGTTTTGTCTCTTGCAATCCTTTTGCTCTTAACACATCTGTAGAAGCCCTTAGGATTTTCCTTCACCTCGTCTGCTAGAGCAACCTCATGCCGTCTTTTAGCCTTCCTGATTTCCTTTTTAAGTGTTCTCTTGCACTTATACTCATTTATTCCTTCCTGCCTATTGTCACCTGCCCTGTCTCATTCCTTAATAGCAGATCTAGTATCACACACTCTCTCGAGTGTGACTTCTATGTACTAATTAAGAAAACTTTCCTGAACACATTTGACAAACTCTATCCCATTTAGCCCTTTTACAGTATGGGAGTCCCAGTCAATATGCGGAAAGTTAAAATCACCTATTATCACAGCCTTCTGTTTCTTGCAGCAGTCTGTGATCTCTCTACAAGTTTGTCTTTAAATCCTGTGGACTATTTGGTGGTCTGTACTATAATCCCACTAATGTGGTCATGCCTTTCTTATTCCTCAGTTCCACCCATAAAGCCTCACTAAACAACTAAACTGGGTGGTGGGGTGGATACTAAAGGAGGTGTAAGATGCTCTTTCCCTCTGGTAGCCTGCAGGTCACCCTTGGGCAAGGTGTAGCACCTGCTTAGCCCCTCCCACCCCGATCAGGGTCATGTGAAGCCATGGGAGCAGGTGGTGCATATCACAAGTCCTGGTTATGCGACCACTGTTGCCAGCACTCAGGAGTATTGATAATGGCTGGGGTCACCTGTTTTGTAAAGACACTACCCAGAAGAAGGCAATGGCCAACTACTACTGTAGAAAAATTTGCCAAGGACAACCATGGTCATGGAAAGAACATGATCGCCACATCATATGACATGGCACATAATGATGATGATGATAAGATGAGTTCTCCAGGATGTCCTGACTGAGCACAGCCGTGACATTTTCCCTAACTAGTAATGCCAACCCTCTCCCTTTAATCTCTCCTGCTCTGTCATATCTAAAGCAAAGGAACCCCGAAATATAGAGCTTCCAGTCATGGCCCCCCACCCGCAAACAAGTCTCACTAATGGCTACAATATCATAATTCCATGTGTTGACCTATGCCCTAAGCTCATCTGCCTTTCCTACAATACTTCTTGTGTTAAAATATATGGAACTCAGAACATTAGACCCACCATGCTCAACCTTTTGATTCCTGACTTTGTCTGAGGCCTCAGCAACATCTTTCTCCACAACCTCTCCACTAACTGTTCTGGCACTCTGGTTCCCATTCCCTTGCAAATCTAGTTTAAATCCCCCACCAACCCCCCCCCCCCCAGTATGCAGTAGTAGCAAACCTTTCCGCCAAGATATTAGTCCCCCTCCAGTTTAGGTATAAACCATCTCTTCTGAACAGGTCCCACCTTCCCTGGAAGAGAGAGCCCAGTGATCCAAAAATCTGGAGACCTCCCTCCTACACCAACTCCTTAGCTATGTATGATCTTTCCATTTCTGGCCTCACTGGCACATGGCACGGGTATCAATCCTGAGATCACAACCCTGGAGGTCCTATCCTTTAACTTAGCACCTAACTCCCTGAGCTCCTTTTGCAGAATATTGTCCCTCTTCCTACCTGTGTCATTGGTACCTATATGGACTAGGACCTCTGGCTGCTAACCCTCCCACTTAAGAATGCTGAGGACTCGATTCAAGATGGTCCTGGACCCTGGCACCTGGGAGGCAACATACCATCTGAAAACCTTGATCTCATCCATAGAACCTCCTTTCTGTACCGCTAACTAACAAATCCTCAATCACCACAGCTTTCCTCTTCTCCCAGCTTACTTTCTGAGCCACAGAGCCAGAGTCAATGCCAGAGACCTGACTGCTGTGTCTTTCCTCTGATAGGTCATGCCCCCAACAGTATCCAGATTGGTATACCTGTTGTTGAGGGGGATGGCCACAGGGGTACTCTGCACTGGCTGTTCAACCCCTTTCCCCTTCCTGTTACCCAGTTTCCTTATGTCCTGCAACTTGGCTGTAACTACCTCCCTATATGTCCTGCCAATCACTCCCTCAGACTCCCGAATGATCCGGAGTTCATCCAGTTCCAGCTCCAGCTCCTTAGTGTGGAGTATTAGAAGCTGCAACTGGATTCTCTTCTTGCAGGTGAACTCGTCAAGGATACTGAAGGACTTCCTCCTACCCACATCCCGGAAGAGAAGCATTCCACTACCCTGCCAGGCACCCCTCCTATTCCAACTGTGTAGTTATAAAGAAGGAAACAATAAATAAACTGAAAAAAAAACCTATCTGCAGTTTTTCGCCTTCTCTGCCTGAAGCCTCGAAGAGCTAAAGCCTCAAACTCCCACTCTAACAGTGTCCACTCCAACAAAGGCCGCTCCACTTACCCCTGCCTTATTTTTATTTGCCCTTGCTAATGAATCCTGATCTTTGATTGGCTGCTAATTTCTGATTAGTGTAGTCACTATTGCAATGTCAGCTATGGAACAGCCAATTTGCACACAGTGAGCTTCGCAAACCACACTTTGATTAGAATCAGATCATTTGATGCTAGTTAAGTGAAAGATTTTGTGCCACAGATCACCAGAGACAACTCCCTTTTCATCTTCAGAACCAGACCTTTTATGCACAACTGACGAGCAGACAGAACATTAATTTAATGAAGAACAGCAGAGCACTTTGTCTACCAGTGTTGCACCACAAGTGTCAGCCCAGATTAATCTGCTCCTGCCTCTGGAGTGGAGTTCAAATCCTACCATGGCTAGGGATTGCACTTGTTAGATCTGGTAATTTGTGACTTAGCACCAGGAAATAATGGTGATGAAGAAAGCTGTCAGGTTGTTGCATCATGAGCTCAACCAAGCTTACTTTCCCTTCAACCAACACTGCATTTAAGGATGATCTATAAATATTGGATTGTGGATTTTTTATCAATAAAAGTTAACTTATCCAAATAGAATATAACACTTCGGAAATAAGGAATAGATGGGAAGTCAGTTGTTCATCTGATTAACTTTTGAGTGATGCTTCCATAGTCCAATACAGGTTCCCCCCGCTATTCGAAGGTAGAGCGTTCCTATGAAACGGTTCGTAAGCCGGAATGTCGTCAAGTGAATAAGCAATTACCATTTGTTAATATGGGAGAAATTTTTGAGCGTTCCCAGACCCAAAAAATAACTTACAAAATCATGCCAAATGACACATAAAACCTAAAATAACAGTAACATATAGTAAAAGCAGGAATGACATGATAAATACACAGCCTGTATAAAGTAGAAATACTTTTCTGCAGCACTGTCTAGTGCAGCGAAAATCTCGCGGAAGCGCTCTTGGCAGAAACACTCTGTCCAGAACCAACAGTAACATCGGCAGCTTTCAAGATTCTTTCTCTCTGCATATAAATAGTGCGAATGGTGGACGCAGGCAAGTTCAACGCATGGACAATGTCCTTACTTCATTCACCACGATCGAAACGCTTAATTATGTCTAGTCTCACACTAAGTGTAACACCCTTACGAGCTCTTTTCGGCTTTTCCGATACCTTAGAACTCATCTTGGTAACGGATGCACAAAATAAATCGAGATAAAGCACGTGTTTAAGCAATGCCGGCTAGAATGCAGTTCCAGGGGAGGAGCTTGGCTGTTTGGGCGCGCGCAGCCTTTTTTCGTAACATTGAAAACACTTTCTGTTAGCAAAAACAGGTAACTAATGTAGGTCTTTCGTAACAGTGAGGTGTCGTAAAGCGAACATTCGGAAAACGGGGGCCACCTGTAGTTTGATATGACTGTCTCCAAATGGAAAGAGAACTTACACTTTCAGTGACCAAATAACTATAGCCTGGTACAAGTGCAGTTAGAGCAGAAGACAGAAGGCAGAAAAAAACATTTGCCTTGAAATTTGATTAATAGACACAATTACTTAGGCTTCCATTGCTTCCTTAATTAACAAGGATGGTCTTCCTATCAAACTGCTGCTGCAGATCAAAATCTCCAGTCTGAAGTGGGTTCCTATTCTGCTGTGTTAGTACTCAGCAGAACAAGTGATCACATTGCTTTAATAAAGACCACATCTAAAACAAAAGAATTAAGAGATCTTCTAAACTAGCAACTGCCAACAATAGACAATAGACAACAGACAATAGATGCAGGAATAGGCCATTCAGCCCTTTGAGCCAGCACCGCCATTCACTGTGATCATGGCTGATCATCCACAATCAGTATCCAGTTCCTGCCTTATCCCCATAACCTTTGATTCCGCTATCTTTAAGAGCTCTATCCATCCCTTTCTTGAAAGCATCCAGAGACTTGGCCTCCACTGCCTTCTGAGGCAGAGCATTCCACATATCCACCACTCTCTGGGCGAAAAAGTTTTTCCTCAACTCCGTTCTAAATGGCCTACCCCTTATTCTTAAACTGTGGCCTCTGGTTCTGGACTCACCCATCAGCGGGAACATGCTTCCTGCCTCCAGCATGTCCAATCCCTTAATAATCTTATATGTTTCAATCAGATCCCCTCTCATCCTTCTAAATTCCAGTGTATACAAGCCCAGTCGCTCCAATCTTTCAACATATGACAGTCCCGCCACCCCAGGAATTAACCTTGTGAACCTATGCTGCACTCCCTCACATTTATCCACATTAAACTGCATCTGCCATTCACCCGCCCACTCACCCAGCCTGTCCAAGTCACCCTGCATTCTCATAACATCCTCCTCACATTTCACACTGCCACCCAGCTTTGTGTCATCTGCAAATTTGCTAACGTTACTTTTAATCGCTTCATCTAAATCATTAATGTATATTGTAAACAGCAGCGGTCCCAGCACTGAACCCTGCGGTACCCCACTGGTCACCGCCTGCCATTCCAAAAGGGACCCGTTAATCGCTACTCTTTGTTTCTTGTCAGCCAGCCAATTTTCAATCCACGTCAGTACTCTGCCCGCAATACCATGTGCCCTAATTTTGCCCACTAAATTATACCACAAAGATAACCTCAGGAATGAAAGCCTGGAGGACCAGGGTGTGAATTTCTGGTTGAAGCAAAATGTTATCTTCTAATTTACCAGACTGAGCAACTGGATAACAGTACTCAACACCCTAGTGAAAAGGGAGAAAGAGGCAAAAAAACTTAAGTTTTCTGTCCCACTAAGGTGTCCCAAGGTAATTCAGAACTACTCATGAGCTTCAATTGTAATCATTGCTAAAATGTAGAAAAAGTGGCAACTAATTTAAGTACAACATTCCCCCACAAACAGCAAATGTGATAATGAGCAGATAGTGATATTTAATAAGGGGATAAACATTGGCCAAAAGATTAAAGAGAACTGCCCTGCTCTTCAAATCAGTGCCAGTTCACAAACCTTTTGAGAAGGCAGACACCCACGACATATCATCTCAGAAATTACATGTACTTTTCTTTGTGAACCAAGCCCAACAAAATGTGAAATTTGGCTCAATGGCAGTTATGGAGGGAAAAAGATCTTCCCTTATGGTCACGCTTAGCTCATGTTATGATGCAATCTCCTTCAAGTGGGAGAGGAAAAAAGATAACTGCTTAGACAATGGTTTCTATTTCAAAGTGTCCTCGAGTGTGGTTCCAACAACATAATATTAATCTAATGTAAAAGTCTGTGTACACTGGGAAACTGAAATCAGCTCTGATGGAGGGCCACCAACATGAAACATTAACTGCATTTTTCTCAATCTATAGATGCTTCCTGACTTGCTGAGTATTCCCAGAAACTGTGTGCAGTTCTGGTCCCCCAATACAGGAAGAATGTGGAAACTGGAAAGAGTAGAAGAGGTTCACCAGGCTGCTGCCTGGATTCAAGGATATCAGCTATAAGGAGAGGTTGCTTTCTCTGAAGCATTAGAGGCTGAGGGGAGACTTGATAGAGGTTTATAAAATTATGAGAGGCATAGACAAGGTAGGCACTCAGAATACTTTTTTCCATGGTAGAAATATCAACTGCTAAAGAATATCTATTTAAGGTGAAAGGGGGAAAATTTAAAGGAGAGGTGAAGGGAAGATTTTTTTAATTACAAAGTGGTGGGTGCCTGAAATGTGCTGTTAGGGGTAATGGTGGAAGCAAATACATAGTGGCATTTAAGAGGTTATTAGTTAGACATAACAATCTGCAGAGAATGGGTAGAATATGGATCATGTGCAGGCTGAAGGAATTGAGTTTAATTCAGCATCGTGACCGGTGCAGACATCGTGGGCCAAAGGGCCTATTCCTGTGCCTTAATGTTCTGCGTTCTTACATTTCTGGCATGAGAAACAATAAGATAATTTATTAATAACTGCCAAAGCTAAAAATGTATGCAAGTATAGACCAGCCAAACAAAAGTACAATGCTGTCTGCACAGCACCCACAGTATTCAGCATTGCCTTTCTTTCTGCTTCCTCCACCCAGCTGCCTATTGCCTATTATTTTGTTCATAGTAAGCTTTAATTACAATGGGAGAAGGGAAAGGAAGAGTAAATGACTTGTTGGCAATGAAGAAGTCCCCGAGCATCCCCTCTCCCCCCTGCAGGGTGGCAGAGCTGAACTTAGAAGGCACATATCTCATTAATCAAAGCGAGAGTCACTGCCTTAATGCAGTTTGCTCGCGCTGTCTGGCTCAGCAGCTCACCCGGCGAGCCTCTCCTTACAGCATCGCCAGCTCTTGCTGTCCTCTCCTTCAACACATCTGCTGCTGCAACAGCTCCTCTCCCAGCCGTTCCAACACAAATCAATTCCTTGGAGCAGACCATTCGGGAACCGAAAGTTCCCTTTCAAGAGAGGTTCTCACAGCCCCTCCTTATAGCTGCAATTTAGCTTTGACAGAAAAAAAACTGCAAGGCCGACAGAATGGGGTCTCTGTGTGCTGCATTGATTGACACAGGCAAGCACTTAGTATTTTCTTTGCCTCCTCTTTGCATCGAGATTTCTAGCGGCATTAATGCCTGTGTGAACAGTGGAAACCCTGCTCTTTCTCTCTCAAACACAGACACACACCTGGCATAATGAATGGTGGATTCTGCTGCTGGGCAGGTACACGTCAGAAGAAATTACACTTGGGAATCTATGCTACATATATCTATAGGGCTTCTATAATCACTAAGGCATAAGCAGATAGGAAATTGTTAGGAATTGAACTGAATGTCAAAACACGTACAAGCAGCTGAGAGAGGAAATGTGTTGTCACATTCTGACAGCACCAATAAAACTCAGCCTTCAAAATGCCACAAAGGAGGGAGGCGATGCATCCCAGCCAGAATTGTTCATTACGAAAGGGTTAACATAAGAGGAGTCTATAATGCTGTGCATCTGTACTCACTGGAGTTTAGAACAATGAGGGCAGATATGACCCAGATCATCACAGGTGAAGCCCTCCCCACCATTGAGCACATCTACATGGAGTGCTGTCACAGGAAAGCAGCATCCATCATCAGGGACCCCCACATCCCAGCTCATGCTCTCTTCTCACAGCTGCCATCAGGAAGGAAGAAGGCACAGGAGCCTCAGGACTCACACCACCGGGTTCGTGAACAGTTATTACCCCTCAACCATCAGGCTCTTGATCAAGAGGGGATAACTTCACTTGCCCCATCACTAAAATGTTTCCACAACCTATGGATTCACTTTCAATGACTCTTCATCTCATGTTCTCTGTGTGTGTGTGTGTGTGTGTGTGTGTGTGTGTGTGTGTGTGTATTTGTTAGTTTGTTTATTTATTTATTTATTATTGCTTCCTTTTTGCATTTGCACAGTTTGTTGTCTTTTGCACACTGGTTGTCTGCCCTGTTGGTTCAGTCTCTCATTGATTCTATTATGGTTATTGGATTTATTGAGTATGCCTGCAAGAAAATGAATCTCAGGGTCGTATATGCTGACATATAAATACTTTGATACAAATTTACTTTGAACTTGAAACCTACCAAATATTGAAGGACCTGGATATAGTAGACATGGACATCCTATAGTGGGAGAGTCGAGGACCAGAGAGCACAGTCTCAGAACAGAAGGACATCCCTTTAGAACAGAGATGAGGAGGAATTCCTTTCAGTTGAAGGAAGTGAATCTGTGGAATTCATTGCCACAGACAACTGTGGAGGCCAGGTCATTGGATATATTTAATGCAGAGGTTGATGGATTCTTGATTAGTAAAGGTGTCAAAGGTTACAGAGAGAAGGCAGGAGAATGGGGTTGAGAGGGAAAATACTCAATACGGAGCAGACTCGATGGGTTGAATGGCCTAATTCTGCTCCCATATTTTGTGGTCCAATCCCAGTGCGTGGAGGACAGTCTGCCCGGAGGAACAGGTAGAGAATGGCTCATTCTGCCTCAGTTGTTTCACTCTCTTTTCTCTTGAAAGCACCAACTTGCACAATGTACAGATATATGGCTCCCCTGGTTCCTTGCCCAAATTGCCAATCTTTATGCCTTAGCCAGGACAGCGAGTGCTGTCAGCTTACTCAGCCAGATCTGATTTTGGTACGAGTTAGCGCTTTTGCACACTGGCTTGTTAATTGGAAGTTTGACATCTCCAACACTCTAACAAGTAAATATTAGGAGAGAAACCAGGATAAGGGTGGGGTGCTGGAAGAAAATTGGGTGAATGATAAAGAAATGCACATCAAACACCCAGAGATAGGAAAGATACTCAAGGTCAATCCCTTTACAGAACCAAGAGATGCAGAGCCAAGGTGCCTAAGAAATGTTACCCTGCTAAGAACCTCACCTTCCTTGCTGTTGGTTCTCAGATGAGCAGGAATAGAAGTTTTCAATCGATTGGGAGGAAGAAAATAACAAAGTATTTCATTATTTACAGTATGCAATCATTATCCATTTAATGATGTCTCAGTTACTCTTAGTAACAACAGGAAATGAAAACACAGTTTGGACAGGTGCCGAGAAAAAATATTCATTTTCTTGCATCCCTGAACTGAGCAATCTACATTGCACGTTCTCAGGTAAAGGAAGATACAAAAACAAACAGCAGATCCTCGGCTTCACCTCCACTTCTAGGAGTGGAGCTCTCTCCTGTGTCATCCTTGGTGAGGATTCTGCCCCGAATACGGTATGCAGAAGTCAGTCATTAGGTGCTCACTGCCCTTTATGGGTGGCCACAATAGCTGACTGAACAGGGAGTAGTTATGTTCAATTGTTGACCTTTGTCAAATTAACTGACATCAGAAGAGAGCTCATGAATGTAGGACTACTACAAATGGCTTCGGGTCAGGCCGGGGTTGAGGAAGGTATGGTTCGCATTCTCACTGTGCAATGATTCTCCCGGAGTATCTCTCCCCTTGTCCTGCTGTCAAACAAACCTTTGCACAATACAGGGTTGAGGAAGGGTGGGAGTGGAAAATGGTCACTGGATAAAAGATAAAAGGTTGAGAACAGACAGGGGAATTGACAAAGCATTATAGTTGCAATTTTAAAAAGGCACAACAGGTCACAAAGAAGTAGAAATGCACATATCCCTCTACTCCTTGTATCAATTACAGACACCAGCTGCCCTGGCCAGACTTGAGACGAATCTCTTTAATAATTTAAGCTTCAGGTCATTGACACGGATGCACATTAGGGTGAAGCAAGGACAGTTCTGAACTGACTTGGAGTTTGACAGTGCCTTCCACAATCCTTTCAAGATAACTCACCTTGCTTTATGGCTAATTAAGTGTTTTTTAAAGCATAGTCACTTAGGTACCATAGGATATAGGACAGCCTGCTGATGGACAACAAGCTCCCGCAAAGAGTAATGTGAAAATGGCTAGGTTATACTTTTGTAATACAGGTTGAGGGATAGCCTTGGAGGCCAATTCCCCTCAATTTCTTTGAATGGTACCAGGGATCCTCTACATCCCACCTACGAGAACCTCAGTTCAATGTCTCATCTGAAAGACAGCACCACTGAAAGAGTTGCATTCTCTGACTGGGAGTATGAACCTAGATTGATAAGGTTCTAGTTTCTGGAAAGGACTTGATGCCAAACCTTCTAACTCCGAGGTTACACAGCTATCTGATGAGCCATGGGTGAACGAGTATTTAATACCATGTCACTTCACTGAATTCCAAGCTTGGCCAGATGCTGAAGAGACACCACTAGTAGAGGGACCCACGTTTGATGCCGAGTGTACAAAGTTTGCACATTCTTGCTGTGACCGTATTGGTTTTCCCTGGGTGCTCCGGTTTCTTCACACACCCCAAAAAACTATGAATTGTTAGGTTAATTGACCACTGTAACTTGAGCAATAGAATCATGAGGGAGTTGTTGGGAATATGGGGGAAGTAAAATGGGATTAGTGTAGGATTTCAGGGATTTCTGGGAGGGGTGGAGTGAATTCCAGGGCCTGGGCAGCTGCCACTGGTGGAAACTCAGGATAATTAAGAGGCCAGAATTAGAGGAGCGCAGATCTATTGGAGGGGAGGAGATTGAAACAAACCTGAGTGTTTTTAATTTGAGGCATTATTTGACTGGGAGGACCCATGGGAGCAGCATTTTGGTTGACTTCAGGGTTACAGAGGGTGGACTGAGGGAAACAGGCTCACCAGATTGAAACAGCAGAGTCTGGACAGGGTAAATATATGGGTGAGTGTTTCAGCAGTGGATGTACTGAAGAAAGGCAGAGTGTGGTGATTTTACAGGGGCACCCTCCGTGATGAGGTTTGAAGCACAATTCAGGATATGACATCAACATTGCAAAGAGACTAGATTATTATCAAGTTGTCAGGGTAGGAATGGAGAGGAACGCCAGGGAAACAGTGTGCCTTAACTGCATTTCAAAGATGTTAATACAGTGAACACAGGGATGGCTGAGTGGGAGAAAGCAAGTCTTCATGCAACCTGCCAGGAACTACAGACAGTTTGTTCAAAGATTCTGCAATTGCTTGCTATGGACAGATGTGAAATCAGTGATTTATAAATCACTAGCTATGCTGCAGTTGGAGCTTGTATTCACTACCGGGAACCACGTTTCAGAGAGGCTGTCAAAGAGAGCACAAAGGAGATCTACCAGGATGCCACCAGGGATTGAAAGACTTTCGTTATGTAGAGAGTTTTGAGAAGCCGGGATTGTTTTGCTGGATCAGTGAAGGTTATGGGGAGGTTTTATAGGAGTGCTCAAAATAATGAAGATTTTTGAGAGCATAAATAAGGAGAAATTGTTTCCTTTGACAGAAGGGTCAGGACCAGGGAACACAGATTTAAAGTAATTAGCAAAAGAACACACTGTCTAAAAAGATAGCAAACACAATTTCAAAAGGGGCTTTCAAACCGGAAGCGGATGAAGGGAAAATTTTGAATGAGCATCGCAGGTGGCTGGAACTGAATGCTGGTTTTTTTTTCAAAGAGCCAGTACAGGAATGATGGACCAAGTGGCCTCCTGTGCTCTACTGTCCCATGGTTCTGCTCTGTGGCACACTTCATTGTTAAGCGCTTAAAAGACATAAGCTCATTTTTCAGCACCTCATTCAAGTGACGATTCTCCACAATGGGATTAGATGGTGATTGGTAAATTGTTGAACTGTAGGGGCATCAGAGCTGAAACTTGATCACTTCTTCATCTGACATTCATCCATTATATATTTAACATTGACTAAGAGTAACCAGTAGTGTAGACAAACAAGGAATAACATATTGATCAGATGGGCAAAGGATATTATCCATAACTGTATAATCGAATCTCTAGCAGGGTTTTATGCAAAGAGGAGAAAATCCATGACCCACGTTTATTTGCTGTTTCCTTCATTATCAGAACTTCCCACAAGTTACTGTGCAAAACTTCCTTCACAAAACAAGTACTGTTGAGTAATTAGAAACAAAATTCAAGCCAGTCTTACTGCGGTGTTCAAGTGCGCTGTTTAGACAGGGATTGTGAGAGTCAGGGGTTTGCTGCGCCACTGGTTATACCAGTCTGCATGTAGCTATTCCACAGCTGTTGAAACGTCCCCTCGATGACTTGGCCACAAGGACAAGCACTGAACAGGACCCGATTTGTGTAAAACAGGAGTTGTTCACACATGTTGACAGCTTCCAAACTGCCCCCCAAGAATTTATTACAAGCAGAATTCCATCCTTTTTCTTCTACTTGTGCACTCTACAGGCCCTTAGTTGTGGTGGTACATTGACTATAGGTGCTTTAATATCAAGTGCCACTGTTACTGGGCACATGAGGTGGGGGTATGGTTGGTGGAGAACTAGCCTGAACCAAGTCTGTAATAAACACCCGATTACTGCATTCACTACACAAGGCCGCCAAGGCAGTGCTTCCCCTGCCAAGGTTACCTTACTCCACACAGCCATGGGGACAACCTGACCTGGGATCTTCCTGCTCCAAGACTCAATTTCACCCGGTACAAATGCACAGCCCAGCTGTGTCATTGATGTAATATGACAACCAACAAATGGATAGCTACAGCATTTTTTGAAGTGGACACTCCTTTCCAGGCGGTGTGCCCTCCTGACAAAGTCATTCATGGCACACTGGGCCACACTCTCACCTCAAACTCAAGTTCCCCTCTGAAGAGAAGAGTCAAGAGATATGGGGCTGACACTCCAGTGCAGTACTGAGCACGTACTACACTGGAGTGGGCAGTGTTAAGGGTGTGTTGCACTGTCAGTGAGACACTGCTGAGAGGGCATTGTACTGTCGGGAGTAGCATCATTCTGGTGACATATTAAATATCCCCTCCCCTTGCCATACTTCAGTCCTTCTCTTCATCTGTTTAGAACAGATAACTCCACCTCTACATGGGAAAGCAACCCCACTGTGGTACAGACATATCCATTAGTTCTTTCCCCCTAAAGCAATGTATTTTACCCTCTGTTTTTTTGATCTCATCTAGCTTGGCTCCCCCTGAATAGTTATTGGGATCTGAAACTGCTCATCTTCCTGCCCCAGTTTCCAACTTTCTAATGTTTAATCATTATTCTTATATTTGAATACTGTGAACTAATTGCCCGGATCAGTTTCCTTCATGAATAAACTCCAGCTTCTTCACCTCAAACTCTCTTTCAAATTAAGCAACAACAAATTCCTTAAGCTGAATCACAAATAAACACCTGTGCCTTCATTCACCTCTCCTGCCCTTGAAAGGACATGGACACAAGCTTCCTACTGTGATCTGGTGTCTAGAACTGCCAACAATATTGCAGATGGGAGCTGAGCAGCAACAATACATTTCCTTTAGGCTTACAATGCATTAGCCATGGCTCAGTCAATAATATTCTCACCTCAGGCTCAGATGGTTGCAGGTTCAAGGCCCATTCCAGAGATTTGAGTTCATGATCTAAGCTATGACACTCAGAACAGTACTGCTGTGCTTTGGATGAAACCAATGCATCTTGCAGGTGAGATCCCATGGGTCTCTGAAGAAGAACTAGCATCCTGGCCAACATTTATCCCTCAACTAAGATTATGTATCTTGACTTTGGCATACTGTTTATGAGATCTTGTTGCAAGCATACTGGCTGCCATGTTACTTACATTACAAAAGAGACTACATTTCAAAAAAATTTCATTGGCCATGAAAGGTTCTGGGATTTTCTTTGTTCTCTCTGATAATGCAGCACAGTTTGCATTTATGGAATGCAGGACAAGAAAAGCCTGTCAGGCTAACATGTACTGATCCCATTCTGTCAGTCCTCTCCTTTTTGTGGTGAGTATTATATTGATAATGTTACCTGTTTAAATAAAGTAACCCTTATTTGCTACTGAGATTAACTGGATGGATTGTCCATTCCACACACATACTCCTAAATTACCTTCCACGTCACACAAAAGAAAAGCCTGACAACAGGAGAAAAGGCTGCCAGCTTGATCCTAGACTGCTGTATTCAGGTCTATTTGAGCCCCAAAAGAGTGCTCAGGAGCTTACATCTCAGTCACAAGGTGTTTACTACCCACTTTCAATGGTATGACCGAACTCAGCAACTTGGTACCTCAGCTGCACTTGCCTCTGGCTCAACAGATTGAAACTGTGCAACTGCCCATGCCCAGTTCTTAAGAAAAAAATGGAATAACGCAGACATGTAGATGTCAGAATATGGAAACATTGTGTTTCTCCTCCAGGTGAGTAGTAATCCTAATCCTGCACGTGTGTCCATTCCGATACCCTCTCATTGCTACTTCAACTACTCAAAGATTCTTAAAGAGATACAGCATGCAAAGTGGCACTTCAGCCCACGGTCTGTGCTGGCTGTCAGGGGCACATTTTTCTTTACTTTTTATTTACTTGCTATGTCAGCATTCCTTGCCCATTCCCAACTGTCCCTGAACTGAGGAGGCAGTTAATGATCAACCACACTGGTTGATCTGGAGTCACATACAGAGAATACCAGGTAAATCTGTTGATACGTCAGATAGGCATTTATAACAGTACAGTGCTTCCATGACTAAAGTTGCCAGGACTAGCTTTGATTGCTTAATTTTAAATTTCCCAGCTGCTTTCTATTCAAACTCTGCTTTCCTTGTCACATCACCTTCTACATAAATATAAGTTTTTCATATTCTGTCCTGGGTGATTTTCCCTTCATTCTGAAACCCTGGGTTTATTGCCTAGTTGTGCAGAGTTAGCTATTGATTCCAGTTAGGGTTTTACGGTTGACCTCAGATCCCTTGGAAGTGGGGTAAAACAATACCAGTGAAGTAATACGCATATAGCCACTATGGCCAGGATCCACACATCTAGCAGTAGCCTAGAGACTCGTAGAACATGGAACGGTACTGCACAGGACAAGCACTCGGCCACCACATTGTGTCAAACTACTTAAACCATTACTCCTAATTAGCCCCTCTTTCCCACACACTGACTTACATCCCTCCCTTCTCTACAAATTCACGTCCCTGTGTAAAAGTCCCTAAAACACTCCAATGCTATTGGCCTCCAGCACCATCCATGGCAGTGCATTCCAGACCCCCTCCCACCCTTTGTGTCATAAAAACGTGCCCTGCACAACTCTGCTGTACTTTCCCTCTCTCATCTTAAGTACCTGCTCTCTAGTATTGATCATGGGAAAAATATATTGGCTATCTATTCTTACCTATACCTCCAGCAAATCTCCCCTTAGCCTCTGCCACTCCAGAGAAAATGGACCCAGCTTGACCAGCCTCCCCTCATAGCACATCCTTCAAACCAGGCAGTATCCTAGTACACCTCCTCTGCACCCTCTCCAGAGCTTCCACGAGATGACCAGAACTGAACGCAATACACTAAATGTGCCCTCATCAGAGTTTTACAAAGCTGTAACATAACTTAAGCTAGTAAGTGTGAGCATGCAAGAACACGGCTGAAGGGAACTAAAGCAGGTCAATCAGTGAAGCTTCCCAGGACTGAACCAACTCTGTTGAATTGGAGATTGATTCACTGGTTGTAGCACTGGAGGAACCCAAAATGCTCTGGGAGAAAGTTAAGTTACCTTTTTCATTCAAACGAAGTACAATCTTCTTTGAGGCACAGGACAAACATTAATAAACAAAATTATGAGAAATGTGAGCTAAGTTTGTGCTTACTTTGACTTGGGGAAGGGCCTCTGGTACCTGCAGCAAAATCCTTTTGAGTTAATCCACCGCTCGCAGATGAGACAGACACAGAGCCAATGCTCTTTGTGAAGATTCCACTGATAAACTTCAGCATCTTGCGATCCCGTGCACTGGACTTAGTTTTCTCAGGGTTTGGGACATCTTGGCCCTGCTCAAGCTCTTCAGAAAGGGTGTGAATGTCACTATTATCCAATGTTCTGCTCTTTCCTTTCCCCTGCTCGGCTGCTGTCTGACTCACTCTTCTGTGCAGCATCTCTCCAGCACTTCTCAGGCTTTCCACTCTTGGATACTTCTTGCTGCTGACCTGGATTTTTGTCTTCGTTTCACTCTCTTGCCAAGACAGGCGGTTGGTCTGCCGGACCTGCTTCTCTTTTCTCCCTAAGGTTTTTGGTTCTATTTTACCCTGATTGCCACTGGGGCTTCTCATTACACCTGGGCTCTTCTCAGCAATCACAGGCAAGGACTGGGGCTTAAGCTTTACATAGTCTTTCTCTGTATGTTGAGAGACAGTTACGATTTTCTCAAATGACAGATCCTTTTCAACTTCAGTCTTCTTCTCAACTTGGATCTCTGTATGTTTACTCAGCAAGTTCTGCTCTGGGAGGACACAGGAGCTCACGACTCTCTCAATTTGATCTTTCAAGGTTCCTTCGGCCTCAGGCCGGCCAGGGTGCTCCCCTTCAGTCTGTGGTTTGCTGTGGCTTCTATTAGAAACCAAAGGATTGGCAAGTTTCTCTTCGATTGTGGCAGTGGCGCACAATTGGCTCGGTTGCTTCTGACCATCTTGCTTCCTCTCATTAGTGCGCTTGGCATCAGTCTGCCCGCGAGGGTCTGTCGGCTGGACACAGGGTGTGAAACGAGGCGACAACCCGACAATTTCAGATTTACTCACAGCTTTTGGCGATGGCTGAAGATGGGCTTTGCTTGGAAATTCGTCCTCTTCACTGCGAGCTGTTTTGAAATCCCCCAGTTCTTCAGGTTCACTAATGAACTTGCCGTCTATTGTTCCAGGTTGAAATGGCTCCACATTCTGGATGGTTTTTAAGCTTGGATTTCGAGGTGCTTCAGTGACACCCTGGTCGTGTAATAAAGAGATCTTCTCTGCAGCCTCAGCCCCGCCAGGTTCCTCTTCAGATGGGGTGGCTTTGTCCTTCTGGCAAGTCTCACTCCCACTGCCTCCATCGCTCAGAGGCTCTAATTTAACGAGCGTGAGAGAGATATGAAAAGTAGTCCTTCGCTGCAAGATTGCTCCTCTGTTCATGAGTTCAGAGTACGAAGGTAGCACAGGGCTCCGAAAGGTTCATGGTTCCAACACAGACCACCCATCCGGACAAGAATTCTATGGGCTAGGCTTCTTGAAATCCACGATGCAATACAAAAGGATACATGCTTTGCGCTGCAGAACAGAGATCATCCTAGGCATCAAGCATCCTCATTACACAATACAGATACCCACCCCCCCTCCCTCCCTTACCACAGCTGCAGTGCTCTTTCCAAGGTTTCCGGACATATTCCTATTTACATTTCAGGTGCCAAAAGGAAGTGGAGGAAATACTGAACGGGAAAAAAAATGATACAAAATCATTACAAGACTTGGCGGAGGGGGAAGACAAAAAAAAATAAGCAAGCCCTAGTTCTGTGGAATAAACCACTGAAATCCTTTCAACACTTCTCCGATCAAACAGCTTGATGAGATAATGAAGACACCAGAGTATACATTGAGAATTCACATTGATTCAGGTCTGAAACGCTTAGTGAGGGTCCTCTGCAAAATCTGGACTGGAATCCCCTTCCAACTCCAAGGAAATGGTGTCTTACATTTAATGGTCGTCCCTTTCCCTTATCACTGAAGCCTACAGTAAAAACCCTACATTTTTTCAGAGTGATTTCAGAATGACAGAACAGCAGACTAAGATACTCAGAAGCATCGTAGTTCACAGTGAGGTGAGCTAGGGGGTGGAACAGAGTGGGTTGAAGAGAAGATAAGTTGCTCAATGTTAATCGCTCGGGTAGAAATCCATCTCTTATTTGTCAGTAAGGCAATTACTGTGGGAGAAGAAACATGGATGCAGGATGATACATTCCACATCAACGGGAAGACAGCCAGCAAGCTGCTTGTGTGAGCTACAATTTACAGCAAAAAAACACTTAAGAGTTTCAGCAGGAAAATGGGTGGATACCACTTTGATGGACAGGAGAGAGAGAGAGCTTCCTAAAATTATGGGAAGACTGTAACTGTCAATCTCAATAACAATTTAAGTAAATCACAGAGCAGACAGGATTACAACATCTTCAATATCAAAATCTAACAAGTCAATCGGCTGTATACATCCATGTGATTTACAAAAATGAAGAGAGATAGGGTCTGCAATGCACCAAATAAAGTCAGTTATGTAGTGACCAGTGAGTTAAAAAAAATCAAATCACCTGTCAACCACAACCAATCATGTAAAATTCAGGAGATGTCCAGTACAGAAGAAAATAAATAGTTAATGCACTTTCTTTAAATTAAAAGAAAACTCCTCTAATGGCAGCAATTTTAGATCGTCATCATTGTACTGGGAAGCCGATTTGCAAATATTAAGTGTTGACTCCTCTCTAGAGTGCAGAAGGATTTGCTATTAACAGTTCTAAATTTGTCTTTCATTAATTTCTTGCTTCCTTTCTACTTCTCCCAGAATGTAAAATAATATCCCAGATTAAAAACATTTATTATTTTCAGGCCTGTGAAAAAGTGAAATTTTTTCTTGATGATAAAGCCAAGTAAAACACAAAATTGTTTCTCAATAACTTCTCAAGGTGTTCAGCTAGATTTCCTGCTGTATCTTCAGCAGAAAAACAGATGATCTAAGGAACCCAGTTGTATCACCTCACTACAGGAAGAATGAGGAAACCATAGAAAGGGTGCAGAGGAGATTTACAGGAATGTTACCTGGATTGGGGAGCATGCCTTATGAGAATAGGATGAGTGAACTCAGCCTTTTTTCCTTGGAGCAGCGGAGAATGAGAAGTGGCCTGATAGAGGTGTATAAGATGATGAGAGGCATTGATCGTGTGGATAGTCAGAGGCTTTTTCCCAGGGCTGAAATGGCTAACACAAGAGGGCATAGCTTTAAGGTGCTTGGAAGCAGGTACAGAGGAGATATCAGGGGTAAGTTTTTTTACGCAGAGAGTGGTGAGTGCGTGGAATGGGCTGTCGCCGACGGTGGTGGAGGCAGACACGATAGGGTCTTTTAAGAGACTCCTGGAAAGGAATACAGAGCTCAGAAGAATAAAAGGCTATAGGTAACCCTAGGCAATTTCTCAGGTAAGGACATGCTCAGCACAGCTTTGTGGGCCGAAGGGCTTGTATTGTGCTGTAGGTTTTCTATGTTTCTATTAGAGTTTCATAGACACAAGGGGTCCTGCAGATCTGGAAATCTGACTTCTTCCCCCTTCCTTCCCAGTCCTGATGAAGGGTCTCAACCCGAAGCATTGACTCTTTATTCCCATCCACAGATGCTGCCTGACCTGCTGAGCTCCACTTGCACACTGTGTGTATTAGAGTTTCCTTTCAGACTTGAAAGATTAAATTTTCAGCCAGCTGTTGAGTGGCCAGGTTCACAACACAAGGACTCCTAAGCATGGAATGTCCACTCCTCAGAGAACCGTGAAGATGGTGGCCAATATGCCAAGGGCATATAGTCTAGACCCCATTATGAACCTTATGACCCGTATAAATGTGGCACCTGCCCTTCCACTAATCCTGTAAGTTCCGTGATGGCAAGCACAGGAGGAATTTGGGAACCTGGTTTCTCTAGAGTTTCCTCATAACTTAAACCTTGTTGATCAGCCTTGTGGATTTCCTCTGTATGTCCTCAGTTTCATTAATATTTGCCCAGCACTTATGATCTGAACTGGATGCAATGCTTTCGCTACATTTTGACCTGAACTTGCTTACAGCTTGAACACAACCTCTTCCAAGTTGCCCTGCATCTTTTCAGTTCCAAGGCTCGGTGATCTATCGAACTATGTTGATTACTGCTCTTCAGTATGGGGGTTTCACAGAATCTCACTGTTTCAGTACCACTTTACTATTCAGTTAATTTCACAGTGGAAAGGCTCTGCACTCACTGTTGGTGCATGCTGGTCACAGTGAGGAGGCATGTAGGCATTAGTTGTACGCTTGGGTAAAGACTGGATATTTGACCAGGAACCCTATTTCTGATCTGTATCCAGTAAGGCCTGCTGTTAAGTCCACGGAGCCATACCTCACGCAGCTTCGGAAGTGGAAAGGCAGGGTAGTAATTACTTTTATTCCCTTCAAGACAGCCCAGCCAAACTGGAAGTGTTAAGAGTTCCAAACCACTGCAGGTAGTGACACATATTTGTGAGCGTCAGTGAAACAGGTCTGTAATAATCACACTGAAAAGGTTTTACGAATGAGGATTTATTGGAAATGTTTGCTTTGAGCATCATGCAGTGTAGTGTTTACCAGTAAGAGTGGTGCTATAAAGAAAGGAAGCCCTGTTTAGTGAGCAACTTGTTATTCACAGTACATTACACTTTACAGTTGTGCTCAGCTTTGCAATTTACCTGCAGTGCTGGTGCTAATGGAATGGACTCTGCTGCTCTGTCCTTTTCCACATTTAATAAACCATGCTCAAATTTGTAATTATTTATTAGGTGAACCAGGGGTGAAGTATTGTGCCTGAGTGGCATAAGGCAGTGAAGTCCAACCCCGATCACCTGGGGAAATTGAAAGGCTTGTATTCCTTTGAAGGTTGAAGATTAAGGGGTGATCTAGTTGATTATGGTTGAAGGATTTGATCAGAGTTTAAAACAATCTCCTCTAGTATGAGAGTTGGAGGATGGAGGAGGGGGAAAAATGCAATGCCCAGAAACGACAGGGAAGAGACTTAAAACTCAAAAATTAAAGGGAGAAAGAAAAGCGGGTGGTAGGAGATTTAGGTGGAATAGATTGACATGTAATAGAGAATAGTTTACATGGACATATATGTGGGAAGGGGACTGATAGTCTTACTTTGAGAGCTAGCAAAGACTCAATGGGCTGAATTACCTTTTTTCTGTGTCGTAAGGAAATTTAAGAAATATGAAGATATAAGAAATAAAAAACATGAAACAGGAAAGGTTGGCTACTCTGCTCCTCAAGTCTGTTCCGACCTTTAATAATGTCACAGATGATACTGAATGCCTTACAGCCCAAACCCTTAATCACCGCTCTGTGCCAAAAAATCTACCAATCTCAGCCTATGATATTGTCAACCGCAGAGCACGTACAGTCCTCTAAAATGGGAGAAATCGCACAGTCAGGCCTCTGAAATGAAGAAAATCCTCCCTTAACACGGTCCAATGTGGTTAACCCATTATCTGGTAACTGGTTTGAGACTCTTCAGCCTGGGGGGGTTGGGGGGAGACAACCACTCAGTATCCACCCTTCTTCAATCGTTCTTTGAACCTTTTTAATCAAATTGCCTCTCATTCTTCTAAACTCCAACGAGTAAATGGCACTCTTATTCTCTCTTCATAGGACAAGCTTTCTTTGAAATCAATCTAATGAATCTAAGCTACACCACCTCTGTGGCAAGTGTATACTTTAAGCTGCCTATGCAAAATGTGCAGAGTACAGCAAAACTAACCCATCCTCTCGTTTGAAATGAAAAATTGTAGAGAATTCTGCAGAAGGAGCCTGTGCTGAGCAGATAGCGTTGAACACACAGACTGCATGTCCATCACAAAGGGACAGGGGACTGCATTCGACACACCACACAGTCACTGGAAGCAAGAAATCAGACAAGAACCTCTTCACATTGCAGCTGAACAGCGCAGCGTGTGGCCCATCAGAGAGGAGGAAATTCCAATTACATTGCCTATAAAAGAAAATGAATTAAAATACATAATACAAACCAGGCTCCTCTTCCCCAAGGAATCATCAGAACACATAAATCCCTCTATTACCAATGCACAGGAGTGCTGCATATTTGGTGGACAATATACAAGGCGTAGGCCCTCGCCTCTCTCATTGACATTTACCATCTGGTCATCAGTCATAAATTATTCAAATTACTTTAACGCGACAAAGCATAAACGTAAGGAGGTTTTAACAAGTCAAAATTTAGTGACACAATAAAAAATAAGTGTGAGTGAGTGTCAGCCTCACTGCAGCTCACAGCAGTAAAAACTGAGTGAGTCTGAGCACACTGTGATTTCTAGCAGTTTTGAAAGAAAAGTTGGTAAAATCAGCTTATCAACAGCAAAGTGAAGACGTCAACAGCAGACTGAAAGGCTGAGGGGGTAGTATAAAGGGGGAAAACTGATGCCAGAATGGCAGCTCCAGACTTTTGGACATGTGTGACTAGGTGAATGTTTCGCTTAAGAAGAGCTGTGCAGTGAGGGGTAGAGATGAGAGTGCCTTACAAACCAGAAAATCATCAATTCAACAGTTTTGGAGGAAGGATTCAGCCTTCCAGGGCCAGCCTAGCTGGCAGGTCACAATTCCAATAAAATTTTCTTCCCAAACCTGCTGCACCCCATTATGTGGCTGGTGTGCATTTACATAGTACTTGAGTCGCCTGATATGGCTGAGCATCTTCAGGTTGCCAGTGCTCTGTTATACTGTGGCTTATGCCAACAGGCCTGCTCTCCTTGAAACGGGATCAGATTAAGTGCTGAACAGTGCCTCCATCCCACAATTACGTGATGTTGCTGGAGTTATGGAGTCATGCAAACAGGCCCTTCGACCCACCAAGTCTGCGCCAACCAACAACTATCTATTTATATGAAACCTACACTGATCCTATTTTATTCTCCCCACGTCCCTATAAACTCCCCCAGATTCTAACCCCTCACCACACACTAGGGCCAATTAGTCTATCATTGGGATGTGGGTGGAAACTGGTTGCACAGGGGTAGAAGCCCACATGGACACAGGGAGATTCCACACAGGCAGTGCCAAGGGTCAGATTCAAACCCAGGTCTCTGACGCTGTCAGGCAGTACTTCTATGAACAGTACCGTTGTGTTGTCTGACCAACAAGAACATCTTACCTTGCTCAGACTGTAAGAGCACCATCTTTCAGATGAGGTGTTAAACAAAGGCCCCTTCTGTTCTCTCAGATGACTGTGGAAGATCTCACAGCCATCACTTTAAAGGCCAGTAGGAGATTTATCCCCAGTGTTCTGGGGTCAAAATTCATCACCTAATCCATAGCAATGGAATGAATAATTTGGTAAATATCACACAGTGCACAAATTGACTGCCATGTTTCCTACATTGAAACAGTGACTGCACTTCAGAAAGTGTTTCACTAACCACAAAGTTCTTTAAAAGTTTTGGGGTGCAAAAGGTTCCATAAAAATATAGTTCTGATAAAAAACAATGGGCTAAAACGTTAACTTTGTTCCTCTCGAGTGACACTGCTTGATTTGCCTAACATTTCCTGTTTTAATCCCAGAGGTATGAGGTAGCATGGTAACCTAGTGGTCTGCGTAACACTATTACAGAACCAACGACCCTGGTTCAATTCCACTGCTGTCTGTAAAGAGATTGTATATTCTCCTCGTGACTGCATGGGTTTCCTCCAGGTGCTCCACTTTCCTCCCACATTCCAAAGATGTACGGGTCAGTAGGTGAACTGGTCAACTGGGTGTAATTGTGTGGTGTGGGTTTTTTGGACCTATTACTATGCTGTATCTCTACAGTGGTGCTAGAAAGCTTGTGAACCCTGAAGAATTTTTATCTATTTCTACATAAATATGACCTAAAATGTGATCAGATCTTCACATAGGTCCTAAAACTAGATAGAGAACCCAATTAAATAAATAACACAAAAACATTATACTTGCTCATTTATTTATTGAAAAAAAAAATCCAATATTACATGTATTTGTTGGAAAAAGTATGTGAACCTTTGTAGCTGGTGTGACAGCCTTGTATAGCAATAACTTCAAACAAGCATTTCCAGTAACTGTTCACCAGTCCTCAACATTGGCTTGGAGGAATTTCGGGCACCACTGTAAATAAATAATTGTTTTAAAACAACGGCTTTCTTCAGATTTGTGGAACAATGAGTGGTTGTGATTTTCAATTACAATCTCTGAATATGTCTGAGAAATATGACCTGGAATCAAAAGGTGTCCACTTTGAAGATATTCAGCTGTGTTGCATGAGACATAGCACTGGGGTGAACTTTTGAAATGCTGACTCTGGTCAGCCTTAGCTATGAAGTAACCAAAGGGTCACAGTACTGGGCTAACTGTGTTATTCATTGACTTGGCTTAATCTTGTTTACCTAGTTCCATTCCCAGTCTCTCAAGTCTACCTTCATCCCTCCTGCAGACATTGGCTCGTGCCAGTGTTACAGTTCCACTGAAAGATATCCGCTGCCATTTTCAAGTGCTCTTTACACCACCATCCCTGTCAAGTTTCCCCATTCCTCTTTTCCCCTCTCCTCCACCCAGACAGAGAAGCCATTTCATCTGGAGGCAGGGGGAGGGGTGAAATGCATCACAGCCAGTTGCTAACTCCAGCTAGACTGGAGGTCTCATCACCAACTCTGTCAAACTTTTACCTCATCATAACTAACAAACTGAAGTATTTATAACAAACTACAAGAATTGTTCCTACACTTATCTGAATATTTTCCTGGGGTTGCTTTAGCAGTGCCCAAGAGATAGCTCTGTAATTCCTGAAGACTTTCTGGTCAATCGTAAAGGAGTAATGACTGTAATTCACTGTCAGTTTATCCTATTCTTATCCAATATCAACAAATGCACTGTTGCCAACAAATGTCTGTATGACGAATCGGAACTAGGAATTCTGGCTGATTTTTCAGAGAGCTGAGACTAACCCAGATTAGAAAAGCCTGAAGTAGGGCATGTCTGAGGTAGGGCTCCAAGGAGAGTCTGTTTTCCCAAGAGTAAAGAGGATGCATTTGAAGATATGAAATAGGAGCAGTAGTAGGCCACTTGGCCCTTCAAGCCTGTTCCCCATTTAAAAAGACACAAATGTTGCCCATTTCAGCGTGTTGGCTGTAGTCATTGTTTTGAGGAATATCTAAATGTTTTAACAACAGCTTTTGGGACCTATTCTACATAAAATGTTGGTTGCCAGCAGAACTTTGAGGTTGAGGTCTGTTTAATTGTTCATTTGCCATCAGCAAAATGAACATTAAGTATCTTTAGCCCACAGTGTAGTATGAGCATAAAAGTGCCAGGTACCCTCCTAATCCAAAGTGCAGATGAACAAATTAAGCTTTTAAATAACACTCTCAGAGATTGCTTGGCCATCTTGAACAGTACCTCTAATTGGCCAATCACAGAGCAGCATTCACTGTCGCCATGAGCATCCTGGGTCCCCTGTATGTAGCAGCAAACCCAATACTGAGAGAATATGCTTGAAGTACACTAAGACACCAGCAAAAGGGGTCTGATTGGTTAACAATGTAGTCTTGGCAATATGCAAAGCATCTGAGTTACTTCTGCAAGTTGGCCTGACCCCTCTATTCAGCAGTGTTAATGATGTAGGCAGAGGTACAGACAACTGTCGTCTCTTGTGGAACAAAGCAATGATTGGTGCACGTGGCAATAATAATTACAGGGTGCACATCACTGGATGGAAGTCTGACAGAATGAATGCTGCACCTGGCTTTTGGTTTGAGGGGAGGCACAAAATGACATCAAACTACTGGTTGCAAGTGTCAACTGATTTAACTTATTTTTTTTAACCCTTATTGTTACATGATGAGGAAGTTCAATTGTCTGTAATCTAACTCATATTTGCATTAACTCCACCAGCATATTTTTGCACAAGTAGAAGTATTTCCCAGCCAAGATTATTTTTCAATCTGCTTGATTAAGCAGATTGTCTGCGGTTTGAGCACGCAGCAGTTTTGGGAGCTTGCTGTGCACAAAATGACTGCTGTATTCCCTGCATCACAACTGTGACTACACTGAAGTGGTTGTGAAGTGCTCAAGGAGTGAAATGCAAAACAAATGCAGATACTAGACATCTGAAATCAAAAACAGCAAGTGCTGAAAGTGCTCAGCAGACTTAATATTTCAGGTTGACTAGCTTTTATCAAGATTGGAAAAGGGAAACTAGTGAACTTGAAGTTGCGAAGAAAGAGGGAGGGGTGGAGAGAACAGAGGGGATGTCTGTGATAGGTTAGAGACCAAGGTTGTTCGGTGACACAAACACTCTTCAGTTAAGAGATGAATCCTTTTTGATTGCAACCAACCCATCTGACAGAAGTGCAGATTAGATTAGATTAACTTTATTTGTTACTTGTATATCGAAACACATAGTGAAATGTGTCATTTTGCATCAATGACCAACACAATGTGAAGCGTATACTGGGGGCAGCCCACAAATGTTGACATGCCTCTGGTGTCAACACGGCAGAGCCTGCTCACAATTTACTAATCTGGATGCCTTACGGGGAGAACATGCAGACTCCTTACAGACAGCGGCAGGAATTGTACCCTGATAGAGCATTATGCCAGCTGCTACACTACTGTCAATACTGTGTATAACAGCAGTTAGAGTGAATAAAACCAACATGCCGAAACTAAGATGCAGAACACAGCAATTGCTAGGAATCTGAAATGAAAGAGAACACAGGAAATACTCAAGAGGTCAGGCAGCATTTGTGGGGAGAGAACAAAAACAAGTTAATGCTAAAGGTGAATGATCTTACACCAACACTGGCCAACACCTTACATGATGGTGCTATGTAAATGTAATCCATTCCCCCCTTATCTCCTGCTACAAGAACTTTCATATTTAAAGCATCTTCAACATAATAAAGTGGGCTAGCATCTTTGAGGTAGTAACCTTAGAACACAGCTCCCGGCAGCTGAAGACACTTGAGTACATTCAATTCAGACACCATTAAGAAGTTAGAACTGGAGGAACACAAATGGCCCCAGCGATATTGAGCTGGAAGAGGTTACAGCGATAGAGAGGGGTAAGTGCGGTTTAAATGGCAAAGGTCAGCCCATATTGGGGTAGTGGTGAACGGGACAAGGTGCATGATAGGCAGCAGAGCTGAATGAGGGTGGTTGGCCAGGCGTGCATTGGAAAGGTTTAGAGGTGACAATGACTGAATGAGGACAAAGCCAGTGTTTGTGCACAGTACTTGGTTTGAGTGCAATGCCCTTACTTTCATAATGTGTATGCTTTAAATGTCAAGGTTCACACAATAGGTCCACTCACTAGAGGGCAAGTTTTGGCTGGCAGAATATAGGAATGAATAGAGTGAGTGCATGCGTGTGATAAATGAGTCCTCAGTTAGTTTTAAACTGAATATGACCACTCCTGTTAGTTGGACTAGTTTCTGCTCTGACTCTGACATTCAGCCTAAAACATTAACTTTCTCTTTCCACAGCTGCTGCCTGAGCAGCTGAGTGCTTCCAGCTTTATATTATGCAAACACTGACTTCAAGCTTTTTGGAAAGTAGGCATGGCCACACTGCACCAGATGCTTTATCAGTCGAAGACATTTTATCTCCTATGTAGTGCAATGCTCTCTCCCAGGAGGTTAACAATTTTTCTAATGTATGACATCCAGATGCCATTTGATTTACACAGAGTTACTATAAATAAAATGCAAAACTCAACTGTCTAAAAAAACCTAAACCCACTTCCTGTCTGATTTACTGCACACTTCCAGTCATCAGGACACCACACCAAGAGACTTCCATTTAACTGTTCTCCTTACCTTGAAATGCTAAGATAGTCACAAAAAAGAAAGAAAACAAGTTCTCTGATAGTCACAAAATGTAACTATCAGAGAACTTGTTTTCTCTCTTTTTTTTTGGTTAAACACTGTTCTCTCTAACAAGAGCTCACCAGCCCATTTCCTATGGCTCTGCTTCTCTTTTGAAGTTGGAAGCAAATCTCTGGAAAGCCGTTGCTCACTGGACAGCGGTCACCCTCTGCTACAGCTCATACATGGAGGACGGTCCCACACATGACTCCAAATAACAGCATGCAAATTAATGAAGCCCAACCCGCCCTACACTGGAACATCTGCACCATGACATCTCTCTCACTGCAATGTTTCACCTTAGTTCCTATAAATGCCTTTAGAGATTACAGCTAAACATCAGGAGTGACAGGAAACTGTTCAACCCATGAGGTGAAGAGACTTGAACCAGCTGAAGCATGCTGACGATATATGTTTGAACAAGCTTGGGGGCCAAGCTTCAAGATGCCAACACATTCGCCATACTGGAGGATGGTAATGGTATTGGTATTAGTTCATTATTATCATATACCAATGTACAGTGAAAAGCTTATCTTGCCTGATGTTTATACAGATCAGATCATTACACACTACGTTGAACTAGAATAAGGTAAAGCAATAACAGAATGCAGAATAGAGTGAAAAAGTTACAGAGAAAGTGCAAAGCAGGTAAAGGATAGAGTACAAGATCATAATGAGATAGATTGTGAGGTCAACTTATTGTAAGAGAAGTCAGACTCAGATTCATATTCATCCCACACCCGCACTTTGGAAAGCCCAATCACATGACTGTACTTCTACTCCCAGCCTACAGGCAGAAACTAAAGACTGCAGCACCAGTGGTGAGGACCAAGTAGTGAAGAGAGGCAGAGGAGCACTTTGAGTCAGTGGACTGGACAATATTCATGGAGTCATCTTTGAAGTTGAATAATTATGCCACAGTTGTCACAGACTTCATCAAAACCTGTGTGGATGAGTGTGTGCCTTCGAGAACATACTGGACATACCCACACCAAAAACTGTGGATGAACCAGGAAATTGATGGTCTGCTGAAGGCTAGGTTTGTGACATTCAAGACCAGTGATAAAGAACAATACGAGAAGTCCAAGTATAATCTACAGAAGGCTAATTTATGAGCAAAGAAACAACTCTGATTGAAGTTAGAGATGGAATCTGATGCATGGAGTCTCTGGCAGGGTTTGCAGGCCAGTACTTATGACAAGGTGAAACCTTGAAGAATCAACTCTTGCCTGAGCCAGGACCTACAGCCGCTGCAATCTGCCTATCGCCACAGTAGGTCTACAGCGGATGCAATCTTACTGGCTCTCCAAACGGCCTTGGATGACCTGGACAATAGCAATATCTATACCAGGCTCGAACATGAGGAAATCTGCAGATGCTAGAATTTCAAATAACACACATAACAGTTGCTGGTGAACGCAGCAGGCCAGGCAGCATCTCCAGGAAGAAGCACAGTCAACGTTTCAGGCCGAGACCCTTCGTCAGGACTAACTGAAAGAAGAGATAGTAAGAGATTTGAAAGTGGGAGGGGGAGGGGGAGATCCGAAAGATCTTCCTAGAGATGCTGCCTGGCCTGCTGCGCTCACCAGCAACTTTTATGTGTGTTACCTATACCAGGCTGCTGTTTATTGATTACGGTTTGGCATTCAACACAATCATACCCTTAGTTCTAATCAACAAGCTCCAAAGCCTGGGCCTCTGTACCTCCCTCCACAAGTGGATCCTTGACTTCCTCATCGACAGACCACAGTCAGTGGAAATCAGAAATAATATCTCCTTCTCGTTGACAATCAACAGTCAAGGAAGAGTGCTTAGCCCACTGCTCTACTCTCTCCTCACCTATGGCTGTGTGGCTAGGCACAACTCAAATGCCATCTATAACTTTACCGATGATACAACTCTTGTTGGCAGAATTTCAGATGGTGACGAGGAGATGTTACAGAAGCGAGATAGAAGCTGGTTGAGTGGCGTTGCAACTACAACTTTGCACTCAACATCAGTAAGACCTAGGAACTGATTGTGGACTTCAGGAAGGGGAAATCAAAGGAACACACGCCTGTCCTCATTGAGAGATCAGCAGTGGAAAGGGTGAGCAGTTTCCAGTTCCCGAGGGGTCAACATCTTTGAAAATCCCAACATATCGATGCAATCACAAAGAAGAGCAGCTGTATTTCATTAAGAGTTTGAGGAGAATTGGTATGTCACCAAAGACTAGCAAATTTCTACAAATGTACCATGGACAGCATTCCAACTGGTTGCATCACTGTCTGGTACAGAGGGGCCACTGCACAGGATCAGAAAAAGCTTAAGAAAATTCTAAACTCAGCCAACACCAAGGACATCTTCAAAAAGAAATCCCTCAAAAAAGGCTCCATCCATCATTAAGGACCCCCATCACCCAGGACATGTTCTCCTCTCATTGTTACCATCGAAGAGGAGGTACAGGAGCCTGAAGATACACACTCAATGTTTTGGGAACAGCTTTTTTCATCTGCCTTCAGATTTCTGAATTGACAATGAACCTATGTACTCTACTTCACTTTTTTTGGCTCGCTTTTTACACTACATTTATAATTTTTTTCTGATTGTAATTTGTACATTTTTTATTATTATGTATTGCATTGTACTGCTGCCACAAAACAACAAATTTCACGACATATGCCAGTGATATTAAACCTGATTCTGATATTTATCACATTCACATTGAAACATACAGTGAAATGTGTCATTTACATCAATAACCAACACACCCAAGGATGTGCTGTGGGCAACCTGCAATTATTCTCACACATTCCGGCGCCAGCATAGCATGCCCACAATGCTTAGCAGAACAATACAGAATGCAACAGCAGAACATGCCAATCGACAAAGCAACGGTAGGAAAACAAGCCCCATTCCTCCCAACCACGCACTCACCCACACACATACACAGTCGTCTAACCCCAGGCACTCCTACTCCGATTCTGGAACCTGCCAGTGGCTTGCTGACCTGGAAGACTCCTGTCCATTCAAGGGTCTAATAATAGGGGAATAAAAGTTGTCCCTGAGCCTGGTGGTACATGCTTTCAGGCTTCTGTATCTCCTACCCATTGGGAGAGGGGAGAAAAAAAGAATGTCCAGGGTGGGCGAGGTCTTTGATTATGTTGGCTGCTTTACTGAGGCAGTGATAAGTACAGACAGAGTCTGTAGAGAGAGGCTGCTTCCTGTGATGTACTGAGCCATATCCACAACTCTTTGCAGTTTCTTGTGGTTGCGTGCAGAGCAGCTACTATACAAAGTCATTATGCATCCAGATAGAATTCTTTCTATGGTGCATTGATAAAAAATGGTAAGGATCAACAGGGACGTGATGAATTTCTTTAGACTCCTAAGGAAGTAGAGTTGTTGGTGAGTGTTCTTGGCATCAACGTATTTAGACCAGGACAGGCTATTGGTGATGTTCACACCTAGAAATCTGAAGCTCTCAACCTGCTTAATCTCAACACCATTGATGCAGACAGGAGCGTGAGCACCGACCCCCCCCCCCCCCACCGCAATGACTCTTTTGTTTCGCTGATATTGAGGGTGTTGTCATGATACCATGTCACTTCCATTCCAGGACATCTGAGATGTCCTCCTTCTTTAAAGAACGGGGTTTCCCTCTCTCCACTATTGATGCTGCCCTCACCCGCATCTCCTCCATTTCTTGTACATCCACGCTCACCCCATTTCCCAGCAATGGTGGAGTCCCTCTTGTCCTTACCTATCATCTCATCAACCTCTGCATCCAACACATCATCCTCTAAAACTTCCACCATCTCCAAAGGGACCCAACCACTAAACATCTTTACCTTCCCCCCAACTTTTCTCTTTCCGCAGGAATCGCTTCCTCCGCGATTCCCTCGTCCATTCGTCCCTCCCCACTAACCTCCCTCCCGGCACTTAACCCTACATATGGTCTAAGTGCTACACCTGCCCATTCACCTCTATTCAGGGCCCCAGACAGTCCTTCCAGGTGAGGCAACAGTTCACCTGCGAATCTGCTGAGGTCGTCTGTTGTATCCGGTGCTCCCGATGCGGCCTCCTCTACGTTCTGAAACCTGTCGTAAATTGAGGGACTGCTTTGTTGGGCACCTCTGCTCCACCTGCCACAAGTTGGACTTCCCGGTGGCCAAGTATTTTAATTCCCATTCTCATTCCAACATATCGGTCCATGGCCTTCTCCTGTGCAAAGATGAGGCTACCCTCAGGGTGGAGGAGTAACACCTTATATTTTGTCTGGGTACCCTCCAACCTGATGGCATGAATATCGATCGCTCCTTCCAGTAAACAAACTCCCCCCTCCCTTCCTCTATTCCTTATTTTGACCTTTTACCTCCTCTCACCTGCCTATTACTTCTCCCTGTGTCCCCTCCTCCCTCCTTTTTTCCTATGGTCCTTTCTCCTCTCCTGTCAGATTCTTTCTTCTCCAGCCCTTGACCTTTTCCACCTACCTGACCTCACCTATTACCCTCCAGCTAGCCTCCTACACTTCCCCCCACATTTTTTTTATTCTGACGTCTTCCCCCTTCCTTCTCAGTCCTGAAGAAGGGTCTTGGCCCAAAACGTTGACAGTTTATTCATTTCCATAGATGCTGCCTGACCTGTTGAGTTCCTCCAGCATTTTGTGTGTGTTACCTTGTCACTAAGCTCTCTATCCCCTTCCTGAACTCCAACTCATTATTTGAGATGCAGTCTACTATAGTGGTATCATCTACAAATTTGTCGATGGAGTTAGAGGAGAATATGGGCACACAGACATGAGTGTACAGGGAGTAGAGTAGGGGGCTGAGGACACAACCCTGTGGAGAAACAGTGTTTATAATAATCATGGTGGATGCTGATCCATACTGCTTGTGGTCTGTTGGTCAAGAAGTCAAGGATGGGGTTCTCAACATCCACAAGGGAAAGTACTCCAAAGGACTTTCCCCAACTGTACCACACTGTGCACCAGCAAGAAAGGTTCACAGTGAGGCCCTGAAAAACGTGGACCATCTGCCACACCTCTCAGTAAAGACAGATATTGATGATGAAATTCATTGCCACCTTCAACACCAACATCACTTTTGGTTGATTGTGAAAAGGCTATCTGAAGATCAAGCCTGGCACAAAACTCAGAGATTATTGGACAGCAGTGATCCCACCCTTCCTATATGCTTCTGACACCTGGACTACCCACAGCAGGTGCCTCAGACTTCTGTTATTGGAGGAAATTACCAGATGGACAGAGGAAATAGTTTCAATTATGTGTTCAAAGCTTCTTTAAAGAAATATAACATCACTACGAACAGTTCAGTGACCATTCACAGTAAAAAAGCGGCATTCAGGATGATAACTTTGAGAGCATGCATTGGGAACACACAGAGAGGTCCTGTGTGTTCCCAAGAGATGGGAGGTTCACTATTCACAAATTACTCTCCTGTCAGGCACCTTTTGCCCTGCCTGTGGAAGAGTGCGGTTCTCACATTGGCTTCATCAGTCACCTCAGAGTCAACCTATGTGGAGTTTGCATGTTGTCTCTGTGACGGCATAGATTTCCCCGGGGTGCTCTGGTTTCCTCCCACATCCCAAAGGTGTATGGAGTGATAGGCTAAATTGCTCCGAGTATGTAGGTGAGTGGTAGAATCTGGGGTAGGGCTGTTGATAGGAATGTGGGGAGAATAAAATGGAATGAGTGCAGCTGGGTCAGCATGATTCAATGGGTCAAAGGGCCTATACTGCATCTGACTATGATATACACCTGGCATCTAAAAGGTGGATTCACTAGCAAAACAGCACTCCTTCAACACTGAAAGTATCCATCTGTGTTCTTGTGTTAAGTCTCTGGAGGTGGAACTGAACCAGGAACTTTCTGGCTCCAGGGAGAGAGTGCAACAGAGTGAGAGATGGCTGTCATACGTGGAATTGTGGAGAATAAGATAAATTTTCTGAAGTAATTAGAATCTCTTTTTTATATATAAACCAAAACCTATTTTAGAATATTTCTAAATTGAGCAAGGTGCAACAAAGACCAAGCCCTGACGGGCAATATTCATGATTTGACATTCTGACTGTGCTAACTGAGCAAGGGGGGAGACAAAGAGCAAAAACCCCATCTGCATCGCCAGCAGTTTGAATGACAACTTTTATCTTCAATGAGGAATGTTTGCAATGCCTTTAGCATAACAGAGGCAAAACTATGCAACCCCTTTGACACAGAAAAGCACCCCAAAGCATGATTCAATAGAAAGTACAATCTTAAATGTGATTTTTTTTAAATGGATTTTTTTGCAGAGTTTGCAGTGCAGTGTTTGGTTTGTAGATCAGATCCAGTTAATTTGGGACATTGACGTGTGGAAAAACTAACAGACTCAGGACACTTCAAAGAAAATCAGCATTTTTCAAATTCTGATGGTGAATTAAAAATGAATGAGCCATGGAGCTCTTGCAATCAGGCACTGGATCTGTACACCAGGATCAGGAGTCAAGTTCTCCCTTCTGTACACAGAGCATTGCCCTTGTGGCACTTTGAAATGGTTCACTCAGCTGAGCGCTTTGAAGTTGCACCAGTGCAGAGAATCTTGCTGGAGAGCCATGTTGCTTCTGCTCCTCCCAGCAGCTCTTGGCCAATCCTCGTGCACGTGCATGAATTGACAATACCTATTCAGCTGCAGCAAGGATCTCAGCTTAGCCCACCACCAGCTTCACCAACTTCTGAGAAGGAATTAAAGTGAATCAAGGCATGCAACTTTCTTCTGGTAATTCTGCTAAAACTAGTTACTTACATTTGTAAGTCACTATTTCCTCACAATTCCAGTTCGCTACATCATCAGTTGAATGTCCAGGGGGAGGGGGGTAATATACAGATACCAATTGATTGCTGGACTTCTTGTTTTTGCACTTAACTGCAGGTGGAGGTAATTGCCATCTTTCTTCCTCTGTGCTCTTCATAATGGCAGCCAAGTCCGCACACACACTCATTCTCTACAATGCAACCAGCACTCCCAGCTCTTCCTCAGTTCCAGCCAATTTGAGCTGAATTGCAGGGTGAGGATTTGTTCTGCAGACATGGCTCTCTCTGCTAAATGTCCAACTTGCAAGCAAGTCAAACCTTAGGATCCGCAGGCAGTGTTTCAACGACTATCAGAAATGCAATTTCATCACCCTTTCAAAATTATGCTGATGTCAACAGTTGTTAAATAACTTTATTAAATAAGTTTAAAAAAGGGAAATATATTTGTAAATATCTGCATAAATGTTCTCAAATTATCACACCATTCCTGTAAAACACAAACAGAGAGCAAGTTCCAGAGGTCAAAAAGTACAAATGATGGTTAAAGAGGAAGAGGTTGAAGGTTACATGGTGAAGAACGTAGGTGAACCCGGAGGAGTCCAACGAGAACTTTGGGAATTTTCATTTTAATCAATGCTGAAGAGTGAGCATGGACACAAACCTGAGTTGCTGGTCTTTACCCTTGTTCAGAGATAGACAAGTCAAACATTTCCTCCATCTGTAACCAACCAATCCATCCCCACAATCATCATGTCTATACATCCTGAAATTATCCCCTTTTTTTCTCGGCTTTGAGCTAACTTTCTGCAGGTTTGAGCCATTTGCCAGCATTTGAATTTCCTCATTAGGCCAAGATGTCATTGCAATACTGAAGCAACACATGACTGAATGCTTTGATTTATGGGTTTTAATCAATTCCAGCACCAGTGTGGCTTAGCAGATGGCACTTTTACCTCCCGAGTCAAAGAATTAAGAGGCTTGAAGAATAGCACTTGCTGCCGTTGCACCCCATCCTGCAACTTGCATTGGGAATCCTGGGTTTGGACAACTGCAAGCAACTAGCAGGTTTTCGCTAGGTGAAGCATAAAGGGTAGGATCGAAAGGGTGCAGGCTTACAATTGTTTGACTTTGGTGATTCTGGGAAACTCACTGTCACACAAGAGCCAGTTCCACACTGCAGGCCCTGGGAAACACAAACTGCCTGCTCTAGTTTCTGTTTATATCCCCAGGGAGGTTGATTAGAGTCTATTGGTTCAGTTTCACGTGAGCAAAACCTCTTACGACTTTGTAATAGGTGGAAATTGGCTCCCCAGAAATGCTGCAAACCATCCGTGGGCACATTTCCATGCAGCTAGTCAGGCCCTGATACCCTTTGGTGATCCTGAGCACCTCTCAATTATCCCGCAATTTCTATCACTCCACCACTTCAGTTAATAGGTCCCTGAGATGTATCCTTTCCTGAACCTCTCTGCCTCTCCTTCCCATGTCCATGTTTGCGTGTGTCTGTTCCTCTGTCTCCTTCCGTTAAAAAACTACCTCTTTTGCCAAGATTTTGGTTTATTGGCCACTCTCATCACTCGATGTGAGTTTTTAATCAAACTGCACTCCAGTGAAGCTCTTTGAGATAATTTACTGTATTAAAGGTGTTATACAAAAGGAAGCTGTTGTTGGGATATCTCTGTCTGCTCTTTCAGGAGACCCCACAGCACTATGCAAGAAAGAATATTTATATAATGCAGCAACCAATACAAAGAATGTCACAGTGGGGAGCAAATACCTGCACAAGAGAGCTTGGTTGAGATGCATTTGCACAAAGATAAAAATTAATATTTATTGGAATAAGAAAAGGATATGAAAATCAAAAAACTGCAGATGTTGGAAATCTGAAATAAAAATAGAAACTACATGAAACACTCAGCATGTTGGGCAGCAGGTTCTCTTTCCGTAGATGTTGCCCAAACTGTTAAAGTTTCCAGTACTTTTCAGTTTTATATTAAAAAGAGGATGTTTATTTTATCTCGAGCTTCTTTAATGGCTGAGGAGGTTCAGGAACTGCCTGGTGTTGCAGAGTTATATTCAATAGAGGGGATTTCAGGTTCATTAATCACTGTTGAGCAAGCTGCCAACTTCAGAATTCCCAAACCACCTACAGCTTTCTTTCACATCTCTTAGCCTTTCTAGATCTACTTACAGCTAACTGCTATTGCCAGACTGGCTGCCTTGAATCCCCGCGTTCCCCACCGCCCCCCCCCGCCACCATCGCTCCCACCTCTCTCTAACCAAACTACTCCTGAACTTTCAGCACTCCACTACTGAGAACCAATCCTGATATCATCGTCAAACTTACCGACAAGGGCATTGCTGTGCTCTGACGAAATGACCTCTATTTCACAGAGGTCTACCGTTAGCTCAAACGCACCTCCACATTCCTCTCTCTGTCAGGCAACAGTCCTCTCCCACCATAAAACATAGCAGCAAAATTAGGACATTCAGCCTATGACGTTCACTCCGCCATTTGATCATGGCTGATTTTTTTTAACCTCTCAACCTCATTCTCCTGCCTTCTCCCTGTAACTTTCTGGTCCTAGATTCCCCACTACTGGAAACATCCTCTCCATGTCCAGTCTATCGAGGCCATTTAATATTCAGTAGGTTTCTATAAAATCACTCCTCATTCTTCTAAACTCCAGCAAGTACAGGCCCAGGGCCATTAAATGCTCCTCATACATTAACCCTTTCATTCTCGGAATCATACTTGGGAACCTCCTCTGGACACTCTCTAATGCCAATGTCTCTTCTTAGATAAGGGGCCCAAAACCACTCAGAATGCCCAAGATCCACTGTTCAGGCTGAACCATTATTGCAGCCTATTCTTGCCCTGTCAAACAATTCTTCCAACCTCGACTCCATTGTTTCACCCTGTTTCACTCCCCTCCCACTTACATTCGTGACACTACTGATGCTCTTTTAAAGTTTCCAATTCCCTGGATACAACCAGCTCCTTACACCAACACATCATTCACCTGGCCATCCTTGTTGTCAGCTTAAACAGCCAACGCCACCATTCACTTTCTCCAGTCGCTAAGCTACACACACCTTCTTGTGGCATATTATCAACCACAGAGAGCATTCTGTCTGGATACACAGTGGCTTGGTCTGGCAACTGCTCTGTGTGTGACTGCAAGAAACTGAAGAGTTGTGGACATAGATCAGCACATCACAGGAAGCAGCCTCCCCTCTGCAGATTCCATTTACTGCCTCAGTAAAGCAGCCAGCATCATCAAAGACAATCTCTTCTCCTCTCTCCCATCAGGCAGAAGTTACAAAAGCCTGAGGAAGCATGTACCACCAGGCTCAAGGACAGCTCCTATCCCACTGTTATCAGACACCTGAACAAACCTCTTGTACAATAACATGGACTCACAATTGTACATGGGCTCACAATCTATCTAAGATCTTGCACCTCATTGTTTACCTGCACTGTACTTTCTCTGTAGCTTTTACACTTTATTCAGCATTGTTATTGTTTTACCCTGTAGTACCCTCACTGCACTGTGTAATGATTTGATCTGTATAAACAGTATGCAAGGCAAGACATGTGACAGTACCAATACATAGAACAATTTTGTTCTAGTCTTATTGAGGACCCCACCTTCAACTCTTTTTCTCGTACTCCAATGACTGCTTTGATCCTGCTTCCTACACAACAAACAGCGCTCAAAAAATTCATTAGTTTCCTGCCAATTTTGACCTTGGTTCACTTTCATGTGGTCCACCCCTGATTTTCCCTCTCGGATCTCTCCATTCCTGCCTCAGGGGACTGGCAAGCCACAAATATCTGACACAAGGGGAAAAACAGGGGGGAAAATAAGTGAACTGCACATATTCTTGGTAATTCTAGTCAAACTAGCTGTGTCAACAAGGCAAGCTTTACTTTTAGTTAAATAATACAACATTGACCATTTGTAGTTTGCAACTATGCAACTTCATTTTCTCTCCTCCCTCCAAACAGGTGAAACGAGTGCTGCTATTTGCTCTGTGGGACACATTTAGAATCTCCATGGCCACATGAATATTTGAGTCATGTTTCTGGAAAATAAGACGACGGGACAAAGGATAATCTGTGAAGGTTTCCCACCCTCTGAGCAAAGGAGACACAAGAGACTTGCTTGTAAGTCTTGCTTAAGAGAATGCTGCGTATTTGATGCTCTGTGCCTGCGATACTGCTTCAAGTAAGTTTTCACTGCACCTGTGCATACATGTACAGTACCTGTGCCTATGACAATAAACTCCACTTTGACTGCAGGTGCTGGAATCTGGAGCAAAACATCAAATTGCTGGAGGAACTGAATGGGTCAAGCAGCATCTGTGGAGAGGCCCTTTGTCAGACCTGAAACGTCAACTCCATTTCTCTTATCATAGATGCTGCCTAACCTACTGAGTACTTCCAGCTTTTTCTGTCTGTCATGAGGATGTGTGTTCTGATAAAATCCTATTGACCTGAAATACTACTACACAGAAATAGATGCCAAGCATTTTATGGAACTTTATATTTTTACTTCTGTTTCAGCATTCACCTATCTTTCTTGCTTGAGATGTTCTGAGCAAATGGACTTTAACTTGGATTAGAGTGAGATTCACTGCACAAAGGATTGCGCAACAAACGGGTTTTGTATACAGACGAGTATCATTTCTTTTGTGAGCAAGTTGTTTTGGGAGGGTTCATAACACATAAGGTGCCAAAAAGAAGTGAATCATATAGCCACAATTTTTTCAAGCCTTGGAGAAAGGCCTTTAGAAAGAGCAACATAGTCTCAAAATTAGGGCAAAAGACAGAAGATTTTAGAAAAGTTATTAGATTGCAAGTGGCATGAAAGAAAGTAAAAACATATTAAAGGGGTGAATTTACCACATGGGAGTCCATTCTCCATTTAATAACCTGGACCATTGCTGTTTACAGCATACAAATCAGAGTGTTGGCAAAGCGTGACACTTGTAACTTGCTTTTTGTTCCTTCAGACTCTTTACAGATGACTTCAGCGACTGGATTGTCTTTGCTGGAATAGCTGCAGTGAAGTTCAGGGTCGGGGTCTTGCAGGGTGGAGGAAAGATGAAAAGCTTCAGATCATGCATGGCTGATCAGCCTGCCACCTACTATGAAAGGGCTAATTTCTATGCTTATAAGCCAAGTAACCCATAAGAGTTTAGCTATCATTGGAATATATACAGTATATAAAAAAAGCAAAGCCAATCTAGTCTTTCAACAACATCATGATTGATCCTGTGTCTCAAATTCACTTTCCCATGCATTTCCTATTTCCCTCGGTTGCCTTACTGTCCAATAAAATCATGCTGTTCAGCCCTAAGTATACTCAATGGCAGATTACAAGTTCTTTCTGGCTAGGATGTTACAGGCTTAACTTAACCCCACACAGAGAATTGTATTATATTTAATGCAGCAGCTTTAGAAGAAAGGAGCCACAAGAGACCACAGCTACTGGAACCTGGAGCAACAAACAATTTGCTGGAAGACTCAACAGGTCGAGCTGTGTGTGTGTGTATTTGGGGAGGGGAGGAGAGCTGTTGATGCTTTGGGATCAGGATCAGGACTGAGAGTCTCAACTTAAAATGTCAATGATTCCTTTCCTCCCATAGATACTGCTTGATCTGTTGAGTTCCTCCAGCAAATTGTTCGCAGAAGGCTTTCCCGGGCTTAGAGAATGCTGGGGAAGACTTCTCTCCACAATCTGTTAATCAGATTCAGATTTATTTATCAAATGTACATTGAAACATACAGTGAAATGCATCGTTTGTGTTAACAACCAACACACTCAACAATGATGCACTGGGACAGCCCAGAGAAGAGAATTCCAAACATTTACCACACTCTGGACAAGGAATTCTTCAACTCAGTTCTAAATTGCCAGTCCCTTAATCTGAGACTATAACCCTTGGTTCTAGATTCTCCAGCCTGAGGAAAGAATATTTCAACAACTACTCTGACATTCCTTTCAGAATCCTACGGGTTTCAATGAGGTCACCTCTTTTTTCCCTCAACTCCAACAAGGCTGTAGAATTCTTGACTTCATCAAGAAGCTCATGGCCTACAAATTAAACATTGCCCTTCTTGCTAATTGAGGACAGGTTCCAATTCCATCTGATAGAGGCACAGCCTAACCCATATGAACCCCACACGAAGGAATCTGTCATGTTTTATTCAATAGCATTAATAGAGGACTTTCTCTGCCTTAGGAAATCTTGAGAAAAATGTCTCCACAACAAGAGAAGTTAAATCTGCTGTGGTTTCACATGCAGTTTTTCAGGAAAAGAACACCTTTCACAACCTCAAGATGTCCCAAAGCACTTCACAGATACCAAAATATCATTTGAAGTGGTGTTACTATTGAAAATTCAGAAACATAATAGCAGCAGCAGCTTAAAACCAAAGTCTTAAAAGCAAAGCATGAAGGCATGAGGTGCAAGTTGGCCATTGTAGATTGGGAAGCTACACTAAAGTTGTGTGATGGTAAACAACTTATGTCTAACATATAAAGAATACGTAGTTCACAAGTAACAGGAAAAGTGGACTGACCGAGACTATTAAGAGATGGTAAAGACAGTACTAGGTCAAAAGAAGTGGCTTACAGTACTGTGCAAAAGTCTTAGGCACACACTATATATACACACACACAAAAAGTTCTAATTTAACTTCATCAGTCCACAGGACTTGTTTCCAAAATGCATCAGGCTTGTTTAGATGTTCCTTTGAATCTTTTGAATAGAACTTTTTGGCCACAGTGAGCAAAAGTATGTTTGGAGAAAAAAGGGTGCAGAATTTCATGAAAAGAACCCCTCTCCAACTGTTAAGCACGGGGGTGGATCGATCATCCTTTGGGCTTGTGTTGCAGCCAGTGGCATGGGGAACATTTCACTGGTACAGGGAAGAATGAATTCAATTAAATACCAGCAAATTCTGGAAGCAAACATCACACTGTCTGTAAAAAAGCTGAAGATGAAAAGAGGATGGCTTCCACAACAGGATAATGATCCTAAACACACCTCAAAATCCATAATGGACTACCTCAAGAGGCGCAAGCTGAAGGTTTTGCCATGGCCCTCACAGTCCCCCGACCGAAACATCATCGAAAATCTGTGGATAGACCTCAAAAGAGCAGTGCATGCAAGATGGCCCAAGAATCTTACAGAACCAGAAGCCTTTTGCAAGGAAGAACGGGCGAAAATCCCCCAAACAAGAATTGAAAAACTCTTAGCTGGCTACAGAAAGTGTTTACAAGCTGTGATACTTGCCAAAGGGGGTGTTACTAAGTACTGCCATGCAGGGTGCCCAAACTTTTACTTCGGGCCCTTTTCCTTTTTTGTTATTTTGAAACTGTAAAGGATGGAAATAAAAAAAGTAATCTTGCTTAAAATATTAAAGAAATGTGTCATCTTTAACTTTATGCCTTTTGGAAATCAGTTCATCTTTTACTCACTTAGCTATTCACAGTAACAGAAATTTTGACCGGGGTGCCCAAACTTTTGCACACCACTCTGTGTGTGTGTGTGTGTGTGTGTGTATATATATATATAGAGAGTGAGAGAGAGAGAGAGAGAGAGAGATAGAGATAGGATGCCTAAGACCTTTGCACAGTGCTCTTTCTCTGCCACCTGCCCCACACCCTCCTGCAGTGATCCACCCTTGCCATTCCCAACATCCTTTGCTCCTGCCAGATTTACAAACTCGCTTTCTGCTCCACATTGACAAACACAGTATTGTGCAAAAGGCAACCTAGCTATATATATGTATACAGCAAACACATCCAGCCTAAGGCATCAGGCAAGGTAATTTGACTCCAACCAATTGGTTTATCAATCATTATAAATCAATGATTAATGTCTCTCTGGTGTTTCCTCCCCTCCACTCCCTCCCCTCTCCCTTCCTGTTTTCCAAACCATGACTTCCCGCTCCCTGCCCCCTTCCTACTCTAGAGAGCCATATCTCACAATAGAGACCCATATCAGAATCAGGTTTATCATGTCTCACATGTCATGAATTTTTTTTAGTTTTGCGGCAGCAATACAGTACAATACATAAAATTACTACTGTACTGTGCAAAAGTCTTAGGCACCCATTATATATGTGCCTAAGACATTTGCACAGTACTGTATATTGTTGTAAAAGAAACAGTAAGCGTGAGTATTGGTAAGATTTCATAATTCAGCAAAGGAGAGCCAAGATATTGAGAATTCACTGGTAGGACAGTGAGTAATATAAAAAGTCCAAAGAATTTCAATAGATACTTTAGGTACAAAGGAAAAGATCAAGTGAAGTTAATCTATATCCTTTACAGATTAAGATTAGACAAATTATATTGGAGAATAAGGCAACAGCACTGTGGAGCATAAAACAGATAACCTCTTAACAGTGTGGAGGGCTACAGGGCTCTAGTGAATAAGCAGTTCAAAGAAATTAGTAGTGGTGAAAATAATAGCATTAGAGAAATAAATGGAATAGAGGAATGCAGCAAAGGTTCATCAGATTGATCCCTGGGATAGTGGGTTCATTGTATCAGGAGAGGTTAAGCAGACTGGGCCTGTGTTCTCTTTGTTTTAGAAGGAAGAGGTGGTCTCATTGAAATGTATGAAATTCTTACAGGGCTTGAGAAGGTAGAGAGCAACATGACAACTCTGACAGTGAGGTGGTCTCTGAGGACCACCCTTCAAACACAGTATATTGCAGCCGCTCTGATAGTGCAGTGCTCCGCCTGGCTCTCCCTGCTCTGGAAGCTTTTGGGTATTTATAACCTCAGCTTGATTAAAATAAAGTACAGTGGATACAGGTTAATTGGCCCATCAGTTAATCAGGGCAGCCAGTTATTTGATCCAACTCTTACAGAACAAAACCTAATCGAGAAAATAGTTGGGATTCTCTTCGTTTATTGGGACACTATACAACTTAATTGGGGCAGTAGATGGTTGCCGAACAATTTTTAACTAGTATCAGTCATGTGCATCTGTTGCCATTACACTGCACCGTAGCAAACAGTTTTAAAATAGTGCCAGTTGCGTGCATGTGTGCTCAAAAAAGCAGTGATTTTTGTCACTGATAGTTACTGAGAAATAAGCAGTAAGACAATTCATAACTGTTTTGCTCACTGCTGTTTCAAGCATTCAGGCTTGGAGATGCTAAAAACACCCAGGAGTGAAAATGAAACTGCTGTGTTTCACTATTTCAACAAGTTAGAACCTATGAAGAATTTAAAGATATCAACAATGCCTTGAATGTTACAATGAAAATGAAGATTTGGAGGATGCAATCGTCAAAAGCATTGTATGAAGGTAGTCCATTATCTACACCAGTTGTCTGCACTGATGTTGTTCATTTACAGTCACTCAAAAGAATCAGAATCAGATTTAATATCACTGGCATGTGTCATTAAATTTGTTACCTTCATGGAAGCACTACAATGAAAAACATGATAAATAAGAATAGAGAAAAAAAGCTGAGTTACATTAAGTATATATATGTCTATTAAATAGTTAAGTTAAAATGAGTAGTGCAAAATAACAGAAATAAAAAGTGATGAGGTAGTGTTCATGGGTTCAATGTCCATTTAGAAATCAGATGGCAGAGGGGAAGAAGATGTTCCTGAATCACTGCGTGTGAGCCTTCAGGCTTCTGTACCTCCTTCCCAATGGTAACAGTGAGAAGAGGGCATGTCCTGGGTGGTGGGGATCCTTAACGATGGACACCACCTTCCTAACTTGAAGATGTCTTGAATACTATGGAAGCTGGTACCTATGATAGAGCTGACTAAATTTACAAGTGCCTGTAATTTATTTTGGTCCTGTGCAGTAGACACCCCCCCCCCACCAGCCCTCCCCATACCAGACAGTGATGCAGCACGTCAGAATGCTCCCTACGGTATATTTGTAGAAGTTTTTCAGTGTTTTAGTTGACAAATCATATCTCCTCAAACTGTTAATGATATATGACCGTTGCCTTGCCTCCTTTATAGGTGCATCCAGGTTACATCAGCAGAGTGAATGACACCCAGGAATTTAAAATTGCTCACTCTCTCCACTTCTGATCTTTCTATGAGGATTAGTTTGCGTTCCCTCGTCTTACCCTTTTTGAAGTCCACAATCAACTCTTTGGTCTTGCTGCCATTGAGTGCAAGGTTGTTGCTATGACACCACTCAACTAACTGGTATATCTCACTATTGCCACTATCTGAAATTCTGCCAACAATAGTTGTATCATCAGCAAATTTATAGAACACAGCAGCATACACTCAATTCCTCCGTCGATAACTATTAGGAACTAATTCACAGTTTTATAGGACTGCAGTAGTATTGATAGTGTTCTAATTTGTTCTGTATTTCATTTTTTAAATACATAATTTATTACTCAGTTAAACAGTAGTTTGTCTTTTTTATACCTTTTTAACTATTTCCATGAAACTTCCGCTAATTGGGGCAGCTGCTTAATAGGGACAAAACGTACTGGTCTCAATGTGTCCCAGTTCTCTGGAATCCACTGTATCAGAAAACGATATAATTGGACGTAAGGGGCTGCATTGAAATTAGGGCTACTACATCAGTAAAACATGATTCATACAACAATCTGTCCCTTGATAAACGGATTAGAGCTGGATGAATCTGGACCATCCAGCTCAATAACTCCTGGCTGGTTGGTACAGAAAGCTTGTTGGCGACAACTGTTAGAGAAGATAAACTCATAACATTTTCATCATGCTGCCTGTTTAGTACATACCGAGCACTTCAAGGCTTCATAATAATTTATTTGCCCTAAAGAAAAACTCAAGACAGAAAAGTTGATGGTTTAAAATCACTACCCATTCAACAGTAAAAAGCAGCATCAGATTATAGAAGTTAAAATTGATGGCCAGGTGGATAAATCCTGCCATCACAGCCTCTGCTTAAAATTCATACCTGGGCATTCAAGATGCATGGCTGGTTTCAGAGGTAACTGCATTGCAAGGGTGAAAGGGAGTGAGAACAGAGAAATGGTTCACCTCGGGTCCCAGTTTCACTATGCACCTGAGGCAGTTGCAATTTTGAGAAGGTTTCTAAATCATTCACTGTAACTCAAGCAGATGTTTTAAATGCAATATTGCATGGATTAAAGAACAGCAAAATTAGCACTTTCTAAAAGTTAACTAAATTATTGAAAGAGGAGACATAAAATTACTTATGGCAGGATGGGGTGGTGAGAGGGGTGTGGTAGAGAGGGACAAAAATCTCTTGGTCTCAAAATGTCTATAATTTCAAAAATCTCTACTTGTAAGTGACACCAGGGGGCCACATTGTGGAGTGATCGTTCAATTCACAAAGTGCACTGCAGCCAGGTAATACTTCAAGGTACAATCACTATGCTATTTCTTGCCCATCTTTTTTCAGAAAGGGATCTTTCATTCTTGCTGCTGGTTGCTTTTAAAACCACTCTGAGGTGGCTATGCTATGTAATAATTCTCCTGGAAGCTTTCCTTTCACTGAAAGATAAAAGCACAAAGGGCAACAGATAGCTCAGGATATTCTGGTCAAGGCGGACTGTCATTGGGTGTATCCCATTTGGCACACACCACCAACACAGAAACTGAAATATCCTGTGATCCACAATACAAATCTCTGCCTCTAGGCAGACAGATTAAAGTTAGTTTAACCATAACTCTTCGATGGTTTAGCTGGTCGACTTTCCAGCCAGCCCCTGTAATTTCATTAGGTAGAAATGTTTGCTGTACCATGTATTAATAAACAGGGTATTGGATGTCACTTTTGACATACTTTCTACATCACAACAGTGACTACACTTCAAAACTATGTTCCTGCAGATGCTGGAAACCCAAAATACATACAGAGAATGCCGTAAGTAATTAGCAGTCAGGATAGCATCTGTGGAGAGAGAAAGAATTAATGTCTCAACTTTCACATCAGAATTAATCTGCTCATCCACCTGCTCTGAGGAATGGTCCTGACGTGAAACATTAACAGTTTCTCTCTCCACAGCTGCGATGCCTGGTTTTATTACACTTCAAAAGTACATCGGCTGTGAAGTGCCTTTGGACATGAACACTATTTCATTTTAAGTCTCTTGTTGGGGCTCAATCATTCCATCGTGCCAACTGCCTGTTGTTTCCTTGAACTTTCCACTTTCAAAGATGCCCAAATATTAACCTTGCCCAAGGAACTCAGCAGGTCAGGCAACACGTATGGAGAGGAATAAAGAGTTAACGTTTTGGGCCAAGGCCATTCATCAGGACTCTGATTAAGAATTGCAATGAAGTTTGAATGGCAACAACAAACACGGGAACTGAAATCTTTGAACTGGAAGAATGGTGCACTGCTGGGTGGGGCAGAGGCAGAGGGGGTGCCACATTGCTGGAATTGGATATACAGTGGCTGAATACAAATGTTTAGGTGCAGCAAGTAGCTAGGAGGGTTAATGGTGTCTAGGCTTCACTGTAGGAGGCTTTGAGTATAGGAGCAAGGATGTTGTGCTGCTTTGGAGCATCAGCACAGAGTCTTGATGAGACCTCATCTGGAGCACTGTGTGCAGATTTGGTGTCCTTGTCTGAGGAAGGATGTTCTTGTCATGGAGGGAATACAAGAAAAGTTTGATTTCTGGGATGGCAGAGCTGATATACATACGAGGCTTGTATAGTAGAAAAATGAGAAGGGATCTCTCAAAAGGCCTTGACAGATCAAAATGACAATAAACGAGGACTGAGTGTCCTCATAATCTAAAGGAGGAGTGTGCCTGATGGTGGAACATTGTTGCAGACACCAGCACACTCTTGGAAATTCCAGTGCAGACACGAGTACGCTCCTGAGAAGCCCAATTGCAGGTACAGGCACACTCACAGACATTCCACTGCAGAGACCAGCACGTACCTGGAAAGCCCAATGCAGGCACACGCCGAGAGGCCCCAAATGCAGATGCAGGTATTGTCCTGGAGACACTGGTGCTCACTCAGTGAAGCCAGTGTGGACACCAACATTCCCCAGGGACCCCAGTGCAGACACTGGCATAGTGCTGAGGGATCTATAGTATAACAATACTTAAAGGAAAGACTCACCTACCTATAGTTGCCCCAGAATGCCTTTCTAATATCACCTGAAAACAAAACACTATTTCTCACATATAAGCTAACAATGCCAAGCTCTCCCTCAGAATAACCTCCCTCCATGCTCTCTAAAATTTTACAGAGCAACCAAATATTTCTTCCAATTTAAAACAGCAAGACCTAACACATTGCCTGTAGAGTCCATTCCATTATCATTGTCTCAACGCCTCTCTTGGACAGACCCCGTACCAGAATCTGAACTAGATCCTGTGCATCTTTGGTGTTGTGATGAGTTCGGGAACACTCTCCTGTGCCATCACTCAGACTCACCAATTTCATCTCTACAGTATTACCCAGTAACTTCTGCCTCGTCCACTGCTGCTGAAATCCTTAGCCATTATCCAGAACATACAGACGTCATGAGAGGCCCCTTGGGTAAGAGTGACCATAATATGGTGGAAATCTTCATTAAGATAGAGAATGACATAGTTAATTCAGAAACAAAGGTTCTGAACTTAAAGAGGGGTAACTTTGAAGGTATGAGACGTGAATTAGCTAAGATAGACTGGCAAATGACACTTAAAGGATTGACGGTGGATATGCAATGGCAAGCATTTAAAGATTGCGTGGATGAACTACAACAATTGTTCATCCCAGTTTGGCAAAAGAATAAATCAAGGAAGGTAGTGCACCTGTGGCTGACAAGAGAAATTAGGGATAGTATCAATTCCAAAGAAGAAGCATACAAATTAGCCAGAAAAAGTGGCTCACCTGAGGACTGGGAGAAATTCAGAGTTCAGCAAAGGAGGACAAAGGGCTTAATTAGGAAGGGGAAAAAAGATTATGAGAGAAAACTGGCAGGGAACATAAAAATTGACTGTAAAAGCTTTTATAGATATGTAAAAAGGAAAAGACTGGTAAAGACAAATGTAGGTCCCCTACAGACAGAAACAGGTGAATTGATTATGGGGAGCAAGGACATGGCAGACCAATTGAATAATTACTTTGGTTCTGTCTTCACGAAGGAGGACATAAATAATCTTCCAGAAATAGTAGGGACAGAGGGTCCAGTGAGATGGAGGAACTGAGCGAAATACATGTTAGTAGGGAAGTGGTGTTAGGTAAATTGAAGGGATTAAAGGCAGATAAATCCCCAGGGCCAGATGGTCTGCATCCCAGAGTGCTTAAGGAAGTAGCCCAAGAAATAGTGGATGCATTAGTGATAATTTTTCAAAACTCGTTAGATTCTGGACTAGTTCCTGAGGATTGGAGGGTGGCTAATGTAACCCCACTTTTTAAAAAAGGAGAGAGAGAGAAACTGGGGAATTATAGATCGGTTAGCATAACGTCGGTGGTGGGGAAATTGCTGGAGTCAGTTATCAAAGGTGTGATAACAGCACATTTGGAAAGCGGTGAAATCATTGGACAAAGTCAGCATGGATTTGTGAAAGGAAAATCATGTCTGATGAATCTCATAGAATTTTTTGAGGATGTAACTAGTAGAGTGGATAGGGGAGAACCAGTGGATGTGGTATATTTGGATTTTCAAAAGGCTTTTGACAAGGTCCCACACAGGAGATTAGTGTGCAAACTTAAAGCACACGGTATTGGGGGTAAGGTATTGATGTGGATAGAGAATTGGTTAGCAGACAAGAAGCAAAGAGTGGGAATAAACGGGACCTTTTCAGAATGGCAGGCAGTGACTAGTGGGGTACCGCAAGGCTCAGTGCTGGGACCCCGGTTGTTTACAATATATATCAATGACTTGGATGAGGGAATTAAATGCAGCATCTCCAAGTTTGCGGATGACACGGAGCTGGGCGGCAGTGTTAGCTGCGAGGAGGATGCTAAGAGGATGCAGGGTGACTTGGATAGGTTGGGTGAGTGGGCAAATTCATGGCAGATGCAATTTAATGTGGATAAATGTGAAGTTATCTACTTTGGTGGCAAAAATAGGAAAACAGATTATTATCTGAATGGTGGCTGATTAGGAAAAGTGGAGGTGCAACGAGACCTGGGTGTCATTATACACCAGTCATTGAAAGTGGGCATGCAGGTACAGCAGGCGGTGAAAAAGGCAAATGGTATGCTGGCATTTATAGCGAGAGGATTCGAGTACAGGAGCAGGGAGGTACTACTGCAGTTGTACAAGGCCTTGGTGAGACCACACCTGGAGTATTGTGTGCAGTTTTGGTCCCCTAATCTGAGGAAAGACATCCTTGCCATAGAGGGAGTACAAAGAAGGTTCACCAGATTGATTCCTGGGATGGCAGGACTTTCATATGCAGAAAGACTGGATGAACTAGGCTTGTACTCGTTGGAATTTAGAAGATTGAGGGGGGATCTGATTAAAACGTATAAAATCCTAAAGGGATTGGACAGGCTAGATGCAGGAAGATTGTTCCTGATGTTGGGGAAGTCCAGAACGAGGGGTCACAGTTTGAGAATAAGGGGGAAGCCTTTTAGGACTGAGATTAAGAAAAACTTCTTCACACAGAGAGTGGTGAATCTGTGGAACTCTCTGCCACAGGAAACAGTTGAGGCCAGTTCATTGGCTATATTTAAGAGGGAGTTAGATATGGCCCTTGTGGCTACGGGTATCAGGGGGTATGGAGGGAAGGCTGGTGCAGGGTCCTGAGTTGGATGATCAGCCATGATCATAATAAATGGCGGTGCAGGCTTGAAGGGCCGAATGGCCTACTCCTGCACCTACTTTCTACGTTTCTATGTTTCTATGTCATTATTCCCACGTATACCTGGCCTGCCTTTCTTGTAAACCCGACCTCAGCCAAAACTGTGCTGCCTGAGCACTAATTCACTGAAATCCATTCATCCATTAAGCCTCTGCTTGCTGAGCTACTGATAATATCAAATTATGCACTGTCTCCATTTTAGTACACTCATTCTTATTTATAAATCCTTGAATGATCTCAGTGTTTCTTATCTCTACTTATTCCTCCAGCCCCCACACCATTACCTATTTCAACAACCCTCCCAACCCTCCGCAGCCCCTTTAGCCATCCCTATCTCTGTAGTCCCATCCCAACCATAGGTTATCATTGTAACTCCTTTCACACCCTACACCTTCTCTTGTCTCTCTAACTTCCTCCAGCTCCTGCACCTCCTGCAGATAACCAAAAGCGTGTACTCAGACATATTTTTAGGGAAGACCTTAAGGGTGAGAAGAGTAGGAAGAAAGAGGAAGTGGGTTTGAGAATGAATTAGACAATATAAATGTAGCTGCAGTGCTTTGGCTACATTCAGGAAAAAAATTAGAAAGGTTATTTCACAATAAACATCTGCAACAAGAAAATGACTGGACCTTTCAATCAGATATTTCTGTTTAATTGAAAGCAGATGACTACGTTTTCAATTGAATTCTCTTTGCTGAAGCAATGAGGAACACTGCTCCCCGGTAACATGACTGAGGTTTTATGAGTGCCTGCAATTTTTATGGTTATTGGTCTCGAGGCTCCCATTTTCCTTGTTAAGTGGAGAGTCCACAGATAAAAAATTTACTGTTATAACCAACCTCTTGGGATACATGCCTTTCGACCTCTCTTGTTCATCAAACAAGATGAAAAGAGCTGATCAAAACCCTCAAGATTACCAACTTCCATCTAGCACAGGAAATACTTGTCACGCCAGACGACGTGTGTGTGTGTTTTTGATTACATAGCCAGATCTCCACTTTCTTGTCCACCTTACCAGCAACCGCTGACCCATATCGCATGTCTACACTGGGTTCCCAAGTCATTCTGGCACCTGACACAGGTGCAGACCATTGGGGTTCAGATCACAAGCAGCAACACTCCTCTAGAATGGCAGTTCCTACAAACATTTGAATGCCTTTTGGTTCAGATTCAAGTCTAATTGGTGATAGTGTTTAAAAATTATAAACACCACCAAACTCCCAAGTTCCCAAGACTCCTCACCACCCATCCCACACTCCCAAACTCTGTCCCACTGCAAACTGATAGGCAAGAGAGGGGGGTGAGCTTAAAAGAAAATTTGCACTCATTATCTTCAGTTCCATCTGGCTTTATAGACTGATAAAGCAGACCTGGTAGTTAAAGGAAGTCACTCAGCAGTATGAAGAGGGAAGCAGAAGGCAGTGGTTTGGTGACGATATTGTCACCTCAATCATGCAAGGGACTGCACAGCTCAACCTCAAATGTGCAGCACAGGAACCAACGAGGAAGACAAACTGCTCAGACTGATCTGCTGTTCCAAATCCCCTTGACAAGCCCAGCCCACTATCTGCCTCACAGCAAACCAGCCACAATTTTGACAAACAACATATCATCATCAGCTTTGCTAAATGACCTCGGCCTTCAGGCAAATTCCTCACAAGGCCAAGATGCTCAGGTGTTTCCAACAGATAGGAAATGTTTTATTTTCTGCAACACTTCAGAAAATGAAGTCACCTACGTGTGCATGCAGCCTGATCTGGACAACATGTACAAGAGAGACACCTGACTCTCTTGTCATGAACTGACATTACTTCATCCATGCCACACAAGCGCTGAGCGAAAACCATCTGCAAAATTCATCTAACTACCTACCATCGCCAAGTCTCCCACCAACATCCTGGGGGCCACCACTGACTAGAAACTCAACCAGAACAGCCACGTAAGTATTGTGGCTACAGCAAGTTAGGCAGCAAACGTCCTGCGTTGAGTGACTCACCTCCTAACACCCGAAAGCCTTTCCATCATCAACAAGGCACAAATTAGGGACGTGACATAAACAGCACATTTCACTGTATGTGTTGATGTTTCAATGTGCATGTGAGAAGTAAAGCCAATTGAATGCATTTTTTCCTCTCCACTTGCAAAGTTGTATCAATAACACTCAAGAAGCCTGTGTGATTGGCACCCCATGCATGCACTGTTGCAAACACTCACTTCCCCATCCCCACCACACACTAATGCTGTAGTGCATACTATCTCCAAAACACAAGGCACTTATTTGCAAGACCTTTTTCAAGGGCGATAAATGAAAATCCAAAAAACTGCAGATGCTGGAAATCAGAAATAAAACAGAGAAAGTGCTGGAAACACCTGCATGACCCACTGAGTGCTTCCAGCATTTTGTTGTTATGGCCAATAAATACTGGCCTTGATAGTGACACCAGCATGCTATGAAAAAAGCTGAAGAGGGTCAGTAACTCTCAGCTTAAACTGTTTGGTCCCCCAGGTGAACCCAGAAGATCAGAGAGCATTACTTTGAACAGCGGGGGGCTATATACATTGTTATGGGCCAATATTTCAATCAAATATCACAGGAAAAATAGATTAGTTAGTCGTTTTCACATGGTTTGTGGGAGCTTGCTGTGCCTTAAATTGACTGCCATGTTTTCTCCAACAGTGACAATATCTTGAAAAGACATAATTGACTCTGAGGTACTCCAATACAACCCAAGACTGTCTCCATTTTTTATTGTGTAGAACCTAGTGTGCCAGCCGCAGACTATTATAAAAGAGGCTTCATAAAACATAATGTACTCAGGTGAGTACTAAAAGTCAAAAGGAACAACAAATCTATTGAGTGCTTTAAGTAAAGTTAAATCAAAATGTATTACTGTAAAGTGAGTTCCAGTCATAAACAAACAGGTGATACTCCTCCCTTTACCAGCTGGGCAGCATTTTGCTTTCTCTACTTCTTCCAGAATCTCTGGGCTTACAGACAGAATAACAAGCAGGGTTGGAACCAGGGAGCTTCAGGGTGAATGTCAACAAAGGTTCAGAGTCTTGCACTTTTTGGAATTTCCTCTTAGTTATCATATATGGCACTGCACCACAACGTCCAAGAAGATTCCAGGTTCAAGCTCTAGCTGGTGCACGTTTTTTTTTTCATAATCAGCCAGGGTGTCTAGTTATCCTCAGCAAATCTCATCTGATCCAACACCTCTGGCTCTACCAATTCTTCTCCAGTTCTGGCCTCTTGTTCATTCCCAAATTTCATTGCTTCCCTCATCGATGGCAAAAGCTTCAGCCTCCAAGGGCCTAAAGCTCTGAAATCTCCCTCCCAAATATCACTGCCTCCCTCTCTCCCTCGAGGTGGTACTGTACTTAAATCCAACTGCTTTTTGTTCATACTTTCGCCCAACTAGCCTAAGATCTCAATACAATACATCGCTTGCTATCTAATGTTTTGAGTATGCTGAAGAGAGCTGGATTATGCACACCTATATTCGCATCATTCTTCTGATGAGCTGCATCAGTGTTTGGTACAGAAACTGCTCTGCAGCAGATAGGAAGGCTCTACAACAGGTAATCAAAACTTCCCAATGCTTCACCGGCTCCAGCCTACCCCCATCAAGGACATATTTACAGAAAGGTGCCGGAAAAGGGCAGTAACATCATGAAGGATCCCAACCACCCTGCACATGGATTGTTGTCCAACTCCCATCAGGGAGGAGACTACGTAGCATCCATGCCAGGACCACCAGCCTCAAAAAGTTACTTTCCCCAAGCAGTAAGACTGATCAATATCTCCACCCAGTAACCCACCCCCCCCCACCACCACCACTACCACTACTTTATCATTTTCAGTCAGTACCTTGTGTACAGACACTCCTGTGCCTAGTGTCACTCTATGAACATACAATCTATGTATACAAGTTATCTTATGCATTTATATTTATTGTGATTTTTTTATTGTGGTGTTCTTTATCTTATTGTCTTTTCTGTGCTGCATCGGACCCAGAAAAATAATTATTTCATTCTCCTTTCACTTGTGTACTGGAAATGACATTAAACTATCTTGAATTTGATTCTATCTGTCAATGCTTCTGAAGCATTTTTGGATAATTAGGGTTAAAATGGAGGTATGGAAATGCAAGGAGTTGTGGCCTTTAGATATAAAGTTAATGAATAACGCTCCGTCTTACTGTTTAGCAATTCCCTGCTGATAATACTATTTTTTCTCAAATTATATCAAAGCTTATGGAAGGAAAGCAGCTGCAACATGCTTGAGGTTTGTCCCCATGTTCACTGGCAAAACTGGACAAAATAAAAAGCATCTTCAAGAATACAGTAACACTTAGCAGTTACACAAAACCCCTCACAAAAAGAATCATCCCAAGGTGCATTACAAGAGCTATAAACTAATATTTGATAATGAACCACAATAGAAAAGCTCAAATACACTGGTAGGTTTAAGCATCTTCTTAAAGGAAGAGAGAGTGAAATAGAGAGACTGAGGAAGAGAATTCCAGAGCTCAGTGCCCAGTGCCCAAATCACTGAAGGCAAGGCTGTCAGTGGCACAGAAAACTGGAGATCATGCAAGAGACCAGATCTGGAAATGTCCAAAGATTGAAGCGACCTATAGATTTGGAAGAGGTTGCAGAAATTTGGGTTAGTGGGTAGAGCAAGATCACAGAGAGACATGAAAATTGAGTCAAATAAGTTATATGCTTTTTTGAAAGTTCATTTCATAGCATGGCCTATCTAGGTCGAAAACCACATACGCAATGAGCCGGATGAGATTTTGTGGAACCCATACACTATTCAAGAATGACCGCCTACCAAAGAAGGGGCTGGAATTTGGAGAAAGTTGGCCTGGCAAAACAGACAGCACATTCTTGTGTTTCAGTTTGCAGAGCTTTGAAATCTACTTTGTACATTTTAAAGAAGGGTTAAAATGTGGATTAAAACAGCCATGCCCTTCACTGACCTAGTCAAGAGACTTGAGCCACTTTAAAGAAATTCATTCTGTTGGTTGTCATTGCTCTGGTAACCACTTCACACTTATCTAAACCAACAGTCATTCTGATCCTCTATTGTGCAAACTGCTCTCTAGAATTCTTAAATCACAAGAACAAATTTCCTAGCCATTATAGATTTCCCATTAAAGGTATTTGTGCCAACACCTATAACCTTTGTTATTTCTTCCTAGCAGTCTGAAATATATTTTGAAAGTGAGTCACTAAAATTACTTCAGCACCATCACCAGACTAAATGATACATCATATTCAGAGGTCAAGTGCTAACTTTGATCTCCATTGGGAGTATCTAATAATTCTTGCAGACAAACTCAAGACTATATTACTTTAAAGCAGAAAACATTCTGCGGTATGAAATGCTAAAACAATTTTACTTTCAGAACCCAAACCTCCAAACTATCCATCAATGCATCAAGGTATAACGGCCTAATTGAGAACCGCTAGAGCTTGACAGAACAGAAGGATAACTGGTCCCCTGATCCTTCAGTCACCTGGAGCCTCAAACTTCTCTCTCTCAATTTCATCACTTAGATAGATGTGACCAGGTGAGGTGGGATGGAGTAAAAAGCTGGGAGGTGATAGGTGGAAGAGTTAAAGCGCTGAAGAAGAAGGAATCTAATAGGAGAGGACAGTGGACCGTAGAAGAAAGGGAAGAAGGATAAGAACCAAAGTGAGGTGATAGGCAGGTGAGAAGCAGAGAAGGAGTGAGAGGGGAGTCAGAATGGGAAACAGTCAAAGAGAGAAGGGGTGAGGAGGAGTAATTACTGGAAGTTAGAAAAATCATGTTTATTCCCCTCCATAGATGCTGCCTGACTTGCTGAGCTCCTCCAGCATTTTGTGTGTGTTGTTCAACAGTTAGTTGCATCTTGTGGAGAGCAAGATGTTTTTTAGCATCAAATTTATTCTAGGTGTTGAGTCAGCAGAAATAGCAAAGAAACCAATGTCCTTAAAACTAAGTTTGAGCAAGTTTTTAAAAGAAGGATTTGCAGCTTGAAAGCACCTGTCACATCCCTTCCAGGTCCTCCCAAGATTGCCCCCCGACACCAATACTACAACACTCCCGCAGCACTGATTCTCCCAATACTGTGTCCCTCCCAAGAGCATAGCACACCATCAGCACTACCCCTCCTGCAAGAAAAATGGCAAAGACCAAGCTCCCATAACTGGCTATGTAATAATGATCTAATACTAGCAGGGTCCCTGAGGTACTGCCCTGTAACTTGTTGAAATAGTGACTACTTCAGAGACCCACCTGGAAAGACCAGCTCTTTCAGTGTTGCATTCCCTGAACAAGCTAGTGGGAGTAGCAAGCATCTCAAGAGGGACGTGGACCCACAGTCACTTGGTTCAGGGTATAGGTTCCACTCACTGTACCACGCTGACATCAGGCTTGATGTAGCTGCGGGGCTCCAATGTACAGATACAAATGGGAAGATGTTTGGGCTTCCTGAGCTCCACTTTCAATCCATCACTGTTGTGTTAAGGCAAGTACAGTAACTGGCAACTATTCAGAGGGACAGTTCTCAGTGTGTGCCAAATCCTGACACCTTGTGGCACAGACTAAGGCACATAAGATCACTGACTATTTCTGTCTGCTCAGCCAGGTATCTGAAACAACACTGGAACCTACATCTTGCGTTTAACAGGCTCCTCTTTATTGAGAGACTGGGAATGGAAGTATTCCAGATGGTTCAGTTACCTGGTTGACTGAAAGCAAAAGACCTTATGTCGCTCTATTCAGTGGAAATGATTATCTCCAATTTTCAAATGCTGGGTATCAGTAGTAGAGCTGACTGCCTCCTGCACTGATCCAATTAAGCACTGTGCTGGACCGTCTGTCCTTGTCTAGGGTTCTAGCAGACGTTGTTTATTGATGAAATCCACCACTGAGATCAGATGGGAAATTCTTGGAATTTTAAAGAATGCTCTGAAGTGATGATTATTGGCAGCCGTCACTGCGAGGAATATCAGAAATTGTTTTCAGAGTGTAGCATTTAGCACATCCCTTTACAATGCCAGTGATCATCAATTGGAGTTCAATTCCTGACGCTGCCTCAAAGGAGTTTGTACGACAGTATGGGTTTCCTCCAAATGCTCAGGTTTCCTCCTACATTCCAAAGATGTACGGATTAGGGTTTGTAAGTTGTGGACGTGTTATGCTGGCACCAAAAGCATGGTGACACATACAGGCTACCCAGCACAACCCTCACTGATTTGATTTGACACAAACGATACATTTCACTTTATGTTTTGATGTACATGTGACAAATAAAGCTAATCTTTAAGATCTTTAATCTTGAACTGGGAGTGATCTGCAGGTGGAGGCATGGAAGATTGGGAGAGCAGGTAATCCCTAAAATACAAACACGAGGAATTCTGCAGATGCTGGAAATTCAAGCAACACACATCAAAGTTGCTGGTGAACGCAGCAGGCCAGGCAGCATCTCTAGGAAGAGGTACAGTTGACGTTTCGGGCCGAGACCCTTCGTCAGGACTAACTGTAGGAAGAGCTAGATCTCCAGTTCTTCAGTTCTAGCTTTTCCTTCAGTTAGTCCTGACGAAGGGTCTTGGCCCAAAACGCCGACTGTACCTCTTCCTAGAGATGCTGCCTGGCCTGCTGCGAATCCCTAAGATAAGCAGCTTGAGCCCAAGTGGTTTCAAATGCCCGCACTGCCCAAACTCTGCTAGTCAGTTTCACACTCAAGGTGAGCAGGCAGTAACAAACGGTCAGCTGAACTTCCATCAGTGGAGGTGCCAATGGCAAAAACAGGGGCTTCTCAGAGATTTCTCTGTGTAAAATCTGCAGGCAAATTCCTGCTCTTCCTGGCACTACAAGGAAAATAAACATTCTTGAAAATGCTGCCATCTAGCCCTGATAGGTAACTCAGAATGACTTCTCCATTCAGGTCAGAGTTAAAATTGCATTAAGGACTTGATTACAGATGGTTCAGTAACCTGGCTGACCAAAAACAAAAGATTTTATATCCCTCTGTTCTGTGAAGATGATTCTTGGCAACATTTGGATGCCTAGTATAAGCGCTGGTTGCAGACTTGAAGAAGGATGCTGTCAGCTTCAGGTCATACTTTTGCTGCTGGCTAAAAGGTTTGTTAAAATCAGGATCAGTGTGAAACTGGTGGGTGGTGCTAAAATCATCAATTGGAAGCTGTTGTGACCCTAATTCATTTAGCCCAGGAAAGTGCCCAGCTCAGTCCGAGCTCCCTCACACAAACCCTGCAGATACTACAAGCATCCTTGAGCTTGGGAAAAGACAAATATATGGAAAGGTTTGCAGCCAACCAGTCCAATGAAATCTGCTACAAGGAAGCTAACGGCAAAATAGTATCAGGCTCATTCCAATGCCTCTCAGAGTCAAATTGCCAGATTTTGTTTGAGCTAATGTTTCTCATAGATGGATGACAGCTTGCATTTAAGTATTAAATAATACCAATCGGAAAAGTGTTGGCTTCCTTGTCTAAGCATGCACAGGAAGAACAAGCCTTTGAGGAGAAGTAACTAAATTTAGGGATCACCACAAGGCTAGAATTGAAAGAATGAAGAGGAAATTACAGACAGGGAAGGGCAAGACCCTTGGGGGATTGAACACATTGGTTAGAATTTTAAAATTAACTAGGAATCAGTGCAAGCCATCAAACACAGAAGTGATGAGTGAACAGAATTTATTAAGAGTTAGGACCTCAAGTAAGTGGAGAGTAGAACTAAGGGCACTATTACCAAACACTACTGAAAGCATGGTCACCCAGAAGACCCCGGTTGAAATGAACTAGTCCTGTTGGTTAACACTACTATGTTCAAGGGCCTGGCTGCATACAGGAAAACACTTGCTGTAGTAAGCAGGTGTAGGCTACATCGCAGTGAAAATGGTTGATAGCAAACATTTTACAAAGTTCACTACTTATAATCTATAAACTATCAAGATCTTTCTTCAACATTTATCTCAGTGATCTTTTCACATCACCACATGAATGATTCAACTAGTACCAAGCACACTGCTGGAAGCCTTCCAAGTGGGCAGGTTTCCTGTCAGAGTCTACTTAACCATGGCTGGAAGTAGGACCATGTCTAAACCACAGTAGCAGCTAATACAGACTGGCTAACTCAGTTCACAACAGAAATGGGACCCAGGCCCTCACTGCTCTGTACGACAGCCGCTTTCTACTTCCTGCGTCCTGAGAAGCCTTATTATGAGACTTGTAATGTCAGAAAGTTTTGTCTGAGAACTTCTCTGGAGTGATCCCCAAGCCTTGGTACTTCACAACAGTTACCAGGGTTCTTGGTCTTCGATGTCTGAGGCACTTCTTATATCCCAAGGCAGTAAATGGGATCGTTTTGATCCAGCAGCAGCCACCACACTGAGGACCTCAAATGCCAAGGGAGGAGGATTGAAGAAGATATAAAATGTTGTGCTTAATTGTGTATGTTTAACATCTTTTGCATGTTTCCTTTACACTTAAATTAATATTCCTGTTAAATTAATACCCAAGGAACATTTACTTGCAACTTGCCTTTTTTCTTAGCACAAAACAGAAAATACTATAGCTTCAATGGAACCGATCACACAGAAGTACAACTAGTGGCTGATATTCCCCCTCATACAAGGACTAATGAACTAAAGGAAGGAACTCCATATTTCCAGTTTCCCTAAATGACATATAAGGAGACAATTCACCTCACTAAGTCTATGCTAGCTATGGGGCGCCACAGTAGCGTAGCTGCTAATGCGATGCTATTACAGTTTAGGCCATCAGAGTTCGGAGTTCAATTATGGTGCTGTCTGTAAGAAGTTCGGAAGTCCTCCCCGTGCAATGCATGGGTTCCCTCTGGGTGTTCTGGTTTCCTTCCAGTCCAAAGACGTACCAGTTGGTAGGTTAATTGGTCATTGTAAATTGTCCCATGATTAGTCTAGGATTGAATCGGTGGGTTGCTGGCGGTGCGGCTCAAAGGGCCAGAAGGGCCTGTTCTTTATTCCACATTGTATCTCTAAATAAATAAAATAGAGTAATCCCATTCCTACATTTAATTTTTCCCTGTAACCCATTCTCATCACAGGAAGAAGATGAAAAGCTTTATGACATGATGTCAAGACAACAACCTTTCCCTCCATGTCAACTAAAACAAAAGAGCTGATCATTAACTTCAGAAAGGTGGGCAGTGTGCATGCTCCAGATTACATCAATGGTTTTGAGGCTGACAGGGTTGAGGGCTTCACTTCCTGGGTGTGAACATCATTAATAGCCTGTTCTTCTCCAACTACATTTAAGTCATGGCCAAGAAAACTCACCAACACCTCTACTTCCTCAGGAGGCTAAGGAAACTTGTCATGTCCCTGTCGACTCCTACCAATTTTTATTGATGCACCACAGAAAGTATTCTGTCTTCTCCCCCCTCCCCATACCACCAGGCTCAAGGACAGCTTCTATCCCACTGTTAACACACTCTTCATGATTCAAGATTCTTTAATGTCATTTCGAGTATGCGAGCATAAAGGAGAATGAAATGATTGTTACTCTGGATCCAATATAGCACAAAAAAAACAGCAAGACAAAGAACACAATAATAAAAAAATACAATAAATATAAATGCATAAGATAGCTTATAAACATAGATACATTGTATGTCCATAAAGTGATGCTAGGCACAGGAGAGTCTAAACCAAAGGTGGCTGATAAAGTAGGAGGTGGAGGGTATGGAGATATTGATCAGTCTTGCCACTGGTTTTGAGTCTGGTAGTCCTGGCATGGATGCTACATAGTCTCCTCCCTGATGAGAATGGGACAAACAGATGTACCTTTGTAAGATGGACTCGACCTCAAAATCTACCTCATTATGACCTTGCACTTTATCGTTTACCTGCACTGCAGTCTTTCAGTACCTTTTACATTTTATTCTGCATTGTTATTGTTTTTCCTTATTCTAGCTCTGTGCACTGTGTAATGCTTTAATCTGTAGTAGGCGTACAGTAGAACAGTAGGCATGACAAGCTCTTCACTGTATCTTGGTACATGTGACAATAATAAACCAATACATTCCCATCAACTCCCGTTGGCCAGAACCTACCATCCATCTCTATGCTATATTCCAATATTTACCTCCTTGTAATTAAACTACCAGCATGCATGTTGCTGGAAGGTGGGAGGAAACTGAAGAACCCATGCTGTCACAGGGAGAATGTGCAAATGCCACACATATAAGTCTAAAGGTCAGGACTGAACCTGGATCACTGGTGCTGTTAAGCAGCAGTTCTACTGGCTCCTCACACCAAGTTATGGATTTGAACATAATGGCAAGATTTATCATGAGGGAATGTAGAGGTCAACAGTTTCACGGGGGGGGGGGAGGTGGTGGTTGAAACTATGGCTTCAAATGGAAGTAAGCACTATTCATATTTGATGCTAAGTTATGAAAAGGTGCAAAAGAATTTGAGTTACAGGTGGAGCCTAGGGCCTGGGAGATCTATAGATCAGCTAAAATGCAAAAAAGCCATGATTTTTTCCTGCAATGTGGTGAACACGCACCATTACAGGTGGCATCAATTCTCATTGCTATTTTTGTTGAGAAAGCATCAATTCATCTCTCACCAGCTGCCTCCTGATTTCCGTTTAGTAAATAAAGAATAAGCTAACCAAGTAACAGGAGGTTTTTTGAAGGTTTAATGTCTGTTTATGTTGACTTAAATGATGGACATTTATGCTTTCATGCTGACTTCCTCCTTCAGTTTAGACAACACGTGATAGATGATCAACTTGAGAAGGAGAAAAAATCAGCACCTTTCATAACACAGTATTACAAGTGTACTAGAAGCAAAAACAACCTTGTGGTTCAGTGACTGTCCAGACTAATTACATGTCTTCAGATCCCAGCACAGTAGCTGAGGAACTTAAACTGAGTTGATAAACTAAATCTAGAAAAGAAGCTTGTACCCGTTATGGCAACTATTAAACTATTAGATCATCATTAAATGGCACTGGTTCAGTAATACCCTTCACGGTCTGGCCTACATGCATCTCCGCAGCCATGTGGTTGATAATTAACAGTCAAGCAATTCAAAGGCAAACCAAAACTGGCAATAAATGCTGTCCTTGCCAGCAACAAACACATGCTGTAAATGAATTTTAAAAGATACATAGATAAAATGTTACTTTCCTAGAACAGTGCTCAGAGAGTGGATTGCAGTATCTAAACTGGTGTCACTGTGCCAGAGGGAATCCACAAAGCACCTGGGGAGGGAGATTAGAAAAAGGCAAATACCAACATTTTCCTGCATCTCTCTGTTAACAAATACAATCTGCTGAAAGGGCTGACACCACTAGACCCAGTGAAACAGGGTCCTCACAAGGGTCACTGATAAAAACCCCAGAAAACAAGGAGGAGAGATTTGTGGAAAGGACACACACATAAAACCCCAGTACTACTGGAGCAGGCTCAGCCCTGATACTATTTTACTTACCATTGTCCTCAAAAAGGAAATAAAAAATGTACAAAATATGCACCAGTTCACATGCAGTTGTTGGTGACAAAGGTCAGACTGAGAGAAGAAAAAAATGAATCAGAGAAAGTAATGGCAGATGAGGGCATTCATCTATTGTGTTTGTGTTGGCTGAAGAAAAGTTATTTGAGCTAAACGAAATATCAACTTCACAGCCCTCAGCCATGTGTAATTAGTGCTTGTGTCTAGAAAGGGGAAGACAGGGGAGGGAGGGAGAGGTAAAGGGAGAGGGATGTTGAGGCAGAGAGAGGGTGATGAACCTGAGTGGGTGTGGGGGAGGGGGAGAGAGACGGGTGTGGAGGGAGGATGGAGGGATGTGGAAGGGGGGGAAGGAGGGGTGTGGGGGAGAAAAGGGTAGGCGTGGGGGGAGAGAAGGGGTGTGTGGGGAGGGAAGGGTGTTGGGGAGAGCGAGGGAAGGAGAGGTGTGGAGGGGAAGGAGGGGTGTGGGGGACAGAAGGGCGTGAGGGAGAGAAGGGCGGGAAAAATTGGGCATGGGGAGGGAAGGGTGTGGGGGAGAGAAGCGCGTGTGGAGAAATTGGGCGTGGGGTGGGAAGGATGTGGGGGGAGAGAAGGTTGCGGGGAAAGGAAAGGCGTGGGGGAGAGGGGGTTGTGTGTGGAGAGGGGGTGGTGTGGGTAGAGGGGGGCATGGAGAGAGAGCGGGAGCTTTGGGGGAAAAGAGGGTTGAGGGGGAAGAGAGGGTTCTGGGGAGAGAGTGTTGAGGGGGAGAGAGAAGGGTGTGGGGGAGAGAGAGGTGCAGGGGAAGAGAGGTGGTGGGGGACAGAGGGGAGTGGGGTGAGGGGGGTGTGAGAGGAAGATGAGGGGTTGGTAGGGTATGAGGGTAACAGAATGAGGGGAGTGATGAAAAGGTGGGTGTGAGGGGGAGTCTAACGGACAGGGGGTGAGGCGGTGTGAGGGAGGGAGGTGGTGTGAGCTCTCCAAAGTCAGGATAGAATGTGTCAGAGTGTGCCATCCACTGAAACACAGCTAGCAATGACAACAGCAGGGTACAGATTACCAGTACTCTGGAGTTGCTACATGTTGGAACTGGCACTATCAATGAAGAAAATATAGGCAAGGAGACATAAGCTGGTGACAAAATCAAACCCTGGCAATGACATTCAGGACTACGACTGAAGGCTGTCGCCAGCTGACATATCAAAAAGTTACAGGCCGCCTTCTCCAGATCTGCACATATTTCTTGCAATAGTTATATGCAGTGATAATATGACAACATCTCTCATTTTTCAAGTAGTCATAGTCCATAAGGTAGTGAAAGTTTTTTAAATTAAAAAGTTGCACTAAAAGTTATCTGTGTTTGTTGAAGAAGATTGGTCTGTTTGTAAAATTTTTGGCTTTTAGGAATGGTCTTTTATTCAAGGACAAGATCCTGCTAATAAAGGTTTTTAGTTTCTATTTAAATATGAGGAAATACACAACATCCCCCCCAAAAAAATATTAGAGTCATCCGGTGACATGACCTGGATTATAGTACAGGTAGGCTTGTGCATTTGGGAGGTTAAATAAGGCAAGAGAATGCACAATGGAGAGGATTTTCAGAAATGAGCATGAGTGGGAGTTTGAAGTTAGTATCTATAGATTGCTGAGGCCTACTAGACAACTAGGTAAAGACATAGTATAATTGCTTTTACTGCTCAAGCCAAATGCCAAACTAGGGTGATCACATTCATGCAAAGTAGAATAATGTGTGAAGCTGCAGTAAGCTGCCCACTGCTATGTAAAGCAGCTTGCACGGAGGCACTGGCTGAGGAAGGGAGACTTTGGCCAAATCCCAGTTGCAAATATTGGTCATAGAGCAATACAGCAAAGATATAGGCCCTTCGGCCCAACAAGTCCATGCGGATCATGCTGGTGGAGAAAGGGAAGAGCAAGGATACATTGGCTTTGGATGGAGTGGAGTGTGGATTTACCATAATGACACATGTATACATGTGTACAAGGAGAAATTACAAAGGAGAGGCTTTTATTCTCTGGAATTTAAGTTAGATGACAATTTGAATTAGGTTTTCAATTGATTAAAGCAAACAGATAGGGTGGATGAGAGGAACTATTTACCCACTAGGTCGGAAAGTCTGCAGGAAGAGTCTAAAACTGAGAGCCAGCATTCTGGGAGTGAAGTTAGTGAAACACCTGAATATATAGAAATTTGTAAATCCCTCCCACAAATGGCAATTGATGCCAAGTCAATTGTTACTTTTAAATCTGACATTAGTTATCAAAAGCTCATCAACAATGCTGAGGGATATGAAGGAAAGAAGGTATATAGAATTAGAACACATATCAGCTATGGTCACTAAATAAGCTTGGGGTGGCTAAATTACTTTATTTTGTTCACATAAGAATGAATGGGACTGATAGGGAATCCTTTTAGGAATAGACATGAATGCAGTTGAAAGTTCAATGATACACATTCCACAACTTAGTTGAAGTAACTAAACCTATTGCCCTCAACAAACTATCGCCAGGGTTATTCAAAAAACCCCAGGACAGATGGACGAGAAAAATCAGATTTCCCCTAATGTCTGAAAAAACAGTTATTGGAGGTACAGTACTGTGCAAAAGTCTTAGGCACATGTAAAAAAAATCCATAAAGCAAGAAGTTTTCAAGAATAATGAATGAAAAAGTTTTTAAATATCAAAAAAATCATAATAAACAGCAGTAAATAGTAAAAAACTGAATTAAATCAATATTTGGTATGACTGCCTTTTGCCTTTAAAACTGCATCAATTCTCTTAAGTATACTGGTATGCAATTTATAAGATTGGCTGGTAGGTTGTTGCAAGCATCATGGAGGACTTGCCACTGTTCTACAGATTTTGGTTGCCTTGCTTGCTTCTGTCTCTCCAGGTAATCCCAGACAATCTTGATGATGTTGTGATCAAGGCTCTGTGGAAGCCACAGCATCTGAAACCATACAGAAAATCTAAGGTGCCCAAGACTTTGGCATAGCACTGTACATTCGGGCACAAGTTTATATCGCAGTCCTCAGCATCATGACCAGAACACCCAGTCTGGCCATTTTCTACCAGCAGCCATTACAGATTCCCTTGGATACAACGAGACATGCAAAAGGGAAGCGGGAAGAGGGAGGGGAAGCTCTTCATTGTTATTAATCACATCTCAATGTAGGCATAAAGTAAGCATGTATTAATTGGGAAACTAATAAAGGGGGAAAGGAACAAAAGAATATGCTGAGTTCCTCCAGTATTTTATGTGTTAAAAGGATATGCTGATAGGGTGAGATGACGAAGGGAAATAGAAGCCTTGCATTCAGCATAAATGCTGACATCAATGTGCTGTCAATGAAGGTTTGTATTGTTCAATTTATGCAATCTAATGCACACCTGCATTGGTATCTGCATAGCTCTGCCCGAGATCGTATTGCCCATATGATGCTGTCCATCATTCAATAGTGTATGTGATGGATAAACATTACAGGAATACTCGTCTGCTTACCTCACAAGAGACAAGAGGAGACAGTATTAGAGGTTCAGTAATGGAAACCTTTAGGCAATGGATGCAGATTCTGCTTCCATATACAGTAAGCCAGATTTTGAATTACAACAATAAATACTCAAGAGACTTAACTGGTAATGCACTAGAAAAACATAAATGTGAAGATGTCAAATGATAAGCTGTTAGCAATGAAGGGGAGGGGGAACGTCAGCATTTTCCTAACACAGTCAACACCTGACTTTCCCCAGCATTTCATTAGCTTATTAAGTCCAAGCATTACCATTACTTCTGCTAAATAAACAGGATGTGAAATGAGTGCTGCGATGAGGTACTTTCAGAATATGATCTCTCTTTTATGCACTTCAACATCCGCCGATATATACAGCAGATGTCTTACCTGTTGTAAGGTTGCTGAGTGAAGGCCAGGAAGTGGGTTTGCACATTTCTGATTGTGTTTGCACATTTCTGATTGTACACAAGCCCAATATTCCTCTTTAAAAACACAGAATTGTTGATTTGAACTCCTTGCACAAAATGCCAATGCTTATGAATTTATAAACACTACTTTGTGCGCAGCTTCTGACTAGAACAAACTAGGGCAGAGGTAAAAGTCATCTTGAGAGTCTGGTGGGGGGAGGGGCAACACATAAACATAAAGATAACGCAGACAGGGAGAGAGCAGCAAAATGAGATAGATATTTCCATAAGCAAAAGCAAATGGAAGCCTATTTTAATACTCATTCTTGTAGCCATCCAATGGACAGCAGAAATGGAAACCTCTACCTTCCACTCTTACTGGCCATCCTTGTAAGGGACAACTGGTAATGGATTGCACTAATCAATGAAGTCCAGTCACATAGAACATAGAATAGTACAGCACAGTACAGGCCCTTCAGCCCACATTGTTGTGCCGACCCTCAAACCCTGCCTCCCATATAACCCCCCACCTTAAATTCCTCCATATACTTGTCTAGTAGTCTCTTAAATTTCACTAGTGTATCTGCCTCCACCACTGACTCAGGCAGTGCATTCCACGCACCGACCACTCTCTGAGTAAAAAACCTTCCTCTAATATCCCCCTTGAACTTCCCACCCCTTACCTTAAAGCCATGTCCCCTTGTATTGAGCAGTGGTGCCCTGGGGAAGAGGCGCTGGCTATCCATTCTATCTATTCCTCTTAATATCTTGTATACCTCTATCATGTCTCCTCTCATCCTCCTTCTCTCCAAAGAGTAAAGCCCTAGCTCCCTTAATCTCTGATCATAATGCATACTCTCTAAACCAGGCAGCATCCTGGTAAATCTCCTCTGTACCCTTTCCAATGCTTCCACATCCTTCCTATAGTGAGGCGACCAGAACTGGACACAGTACTCCAAGTGTGGCCTAACCAGAGTTTTATAGAGCTGCATCATTACATCACAACTCTTAAACTCTATCCCTCGACTTATGAAAGCTAACACCCCATAAGCTTTCTTAACTACCCTATCAACCTGTGAGGCAACTTTCAGGGATCTGTGGACATGTACCCCCAGATCCCTCTGCTCCTCCACACTTCCAAGTATCCTACCATTTACTTTGTACTCTGTCTTGGAGTTTGTCCTTCCAAAGTGTATCACCTCACACTTCTCTGGGTTGAACTCCATCTGCCACTTCTCAGCCCACTTCTGCAACCTATCAATGTCTCTCTGCAATCTTTGACAATCCTCTACACTATCTACAACACCACCAACCTTTGTGTCATCTGCAAACTTGCCAACCCACCCTTCTACCCCTACATCCAGGTCGTTAATAAAAACCACGAAAAGTAGAGGTCCCAGAACAGATCCTTGTGGGATACCACTAGTCACAATCCTCCAATCTGAATGTACTCCCTCCACCACCACCCTCTGCCTTCTGCAGACAAGCCAATTCTGAATCCACCTGGCCAAACTTCCCTGGATCCCATGCCTTCTAACTTTCTGAATAAGCCTACCGTGTGGAACCTTGTCAAATGCCTTACTAAAATCCATATAGATCACATCCACTGCACTACCCTCATCTATATGGCTGGTCATCTCCTCAAAAAACTCTCTCAGGCTTGTTAGACATGATCTGCCCTTCACAAAGCCAAAGTCACATTTCAACATTATACCCAATTCCTCCTATGTTTACATTACGTCAGGGTAACTTCAGGTTTTTGATAAGATTTTTAAATAACCCTATTCTTTCTGGTTTAGTAGATGAGTATCTAATGTAGTTAACATCCTACAGTGACTAAAACATTCCTAGCTTGATTCATGATCTGTGCTTGGTTAGTTAATCTTAACAGATGGCAGCTCGAGTGAAACATTAAAGTTTGTTTCTATGAGCAAACAGAGAGTGAGGGATGGGGGAAAAGAGTTGAAGGTAAAGATTTCTATTTCTGCTAACCATTGCCTCATGTTTAGATGTCTGCATGAAGAAACTTTAAAAAGAAAGGCTTGCATTTGTGCAGTAACTTTCTATCGTGCTTTCACATGAAGGGTGGTCAATGTTGCAATGCAGGAAATACAGCAGCCAATTTGTGTAGAGCAAGCTCCGACAACAGCAATGTGATAACAACTAATGTTGGTTGAGTGATAAATGATGGCATTGACATAAACATTGGGGATAACTCCTATTTCCAAATTGGTATCATTAGGACCTTTCATGTCCACTTGAGAAAGCAAATGGAGCTTCAGTTCAACATCTCATTCAAAGAAAGCAACTCTGACAGTGTAGCACTCCCACAAATGGCACACAAAAGTTCATCTAAAACTTTCTGCTCAAGTCTTTGGGAGTGGGACTTGAACTCACAAACTTTCAAATTCAAGGTAACTGTGCTGTCTACTGAGGCAGGAAGGCATTATGGAAAAGAGTTTTATTCTCTACAATATTTGTGCTAAATTGTAAGCACCAGTGTTAATAATAGGGTTCCAATGTTCAATACCCAGGTGTACATTAGAATGTAGTCTGTAGGGTGTGATATTAGCAAAAGTAAGAATAGATAAGAGCAAAGTATTAGAAAGTGATAATAAAGAGCAAGTCTTCATCCCATTCCCCTCCACAAATATTTTGGAATTGTCCTTTCCTTCTCTAAAAAATAGTAATTACACAGAATTAGTGAACACAGAAAAAGAAAATCTTAAGTATGTAAGTAATATTACCACCAACTAAGTACAAGCTACAAGTTACTCAGCAAAACACAGTGACGAGGTACTATTCACCATTGCATGTATATACAGCCACCCTAGTTTTAACCAATGCCAGCCTTAGACAAGAATACAAGATACTGATTAAATATTTACAGGAGGCGGCTTTCCCAAGGATCATTTAATTCAAATCTTGTAACGAAAACTGGCAAATGCTTCCACATCCTTAGTAATAAACAGAGAAGAAATTATAATGTTCCGTTTGTGGAAAAAATATTTTACCAATCTCCTTTCTGTTTAAAACCATCTTTCAAAAAAAATGCCAGTGAACCACAAAACCACCCAGTTTGAAATTCAACCTTTTATTCTGTTTCCTGTCCCCGCCCACCAGCCACATCCGCAGTCTATCATATTTGTAACAATTCACATCTTAACTGTCTCTCTTTTGTTCTGTGCACTTATAAAAGCAATAATTTTATTGAGTTGTACACCAGTTTTTATAGTACGCTTCACTGCAGTGGGTGAAAACCACATCCATGATACTTACACTGACTAGCCATGGATCTCAAAATCCAGATTAAGAATTCTTGAGGCCATGGATATAGGAAGGTGAGGGGGGAAGGGAAGACAGCCTCTCCCTCCAAATGAACTGTAAGCACATCAAGGATTTGCACAAACACAAGAAATTCTACAGATGCTGTAAATATTGTGCAATACACACAAAATGCTGGAGAAACTCAGCAGCATTTATGGAAGGGAATCAACAGTTGACATTTCAGGCTGAGACCCTTCACCAGGACCTCAACATTTTGAGCCGAGACCCTTCATCAGGAAGTTTCTCAAGCATTTAGTATGTATTGCTCAAGTATTTGGACATATGCCTTTAATGTGTATTTGCTTCAAGGACCCCTCTAAAAATCCTGTGTACAGCTTCTGCTTAAGGCATTTGATACTAAGAAACAATGCTTCTTCTACACTCTGATCCCCATTCCCCACCCTCGAACCATTAAAACACAGGCACTGCCATTCCTTTTAAATATTTTGAATGGCTTTTTGCAATGTTTTTGTTATGGTGAATTTTACAGGGCACAGAGCACAGAGACCAATATTTGTACAAGAACTTAGTGAGAGCCTCATTGTTGACTCCGGTCTTGGGCCAAACAAGTCAAGGCATTCATTTGTCACTGCCAAAACCATTGCATAAACCACTGTAAGGATGGCTATTCACTTATTATATATTTCACAATTCTAACTTGCTTGGTGATGAAATTATTGACTTCTTATTTTGGTACAGTGGCAAGGATCCCGGTCACCTTCCAATGCCACTGTACCTGAGCAAGAACCTTGTACCTGGTTTTCTGTATAAAATACCAGTTTGCAGCCAAAGCAATGTCACTACATTACAGCAAGGCTGTGATAGCATTGAGAAGATATAGAGAAAATCTATATGATGTTGTTACCGGGGGTGGAGAATCTTAACTACAAGGAAAGGCAGGTTGACTTGATGTGGCTTGCTTTGATACAAATGAGGCAAAGGAGAAGTTTAATTGATGCATTATGTTACAAGAGCCCTGGACAAGGCAAATGAGTAGAACCTGTTTCCATTGGTGAGATGTCACTAACTAGAGGGCATAGGCTTAAATTAATAGGATAAGTGGTTTGGAGGGAGTTAAGGAAAACATTTCTCCCTCAGAGGGTGATGAGGATCTGGACCCCACTGCCTGAAAGAGTGGTGGAAGCAAAAACCCCTCTCCACATTTAAAAAGGGCTTAAATGTGTACTTGAAGAGCTAGTGGCCAAGAGCTAAGAAGTGAGATTATGTTTTGTTAAGTCAAGAAGGATGAAGATGATGGGCTGAAAAGCCTCATCAATACTGCAATTTTCTGTAACTCTAAGGACTGACAGTAGCATGAAGCCCAAGCCCATCCCTGTGCATGTTAAACATGCAAATTTGCATACACCTTCCAAAAGGAATCAGTGCTCACGAAGAAGAATGCTAATGGAGTTCTAGAACCCAATAGAAATGTCATGGACAAGTCTCATGTTGCTAATCAATCTGCCAGGACAGGAAGTAATGCTGAGGCTTTATAAGGCATTTGTCAGACCACACTTGGAGGGTTGTGGGCAGTTTTGTGCCCCTTTTCTAAGAAAGGATGTGCTAGCATTGGAGAGGGTCAAGGGGAGGTTTATAAAAGGATTAATATATGAGGAGCATTTGATGACTCTAGGCCTGTTTTCGCTGGAGTTCAGAAGAATGAGGGGAGATCTCAAAGGAACCTACCAAATATTGAGAGGCCTATATAGAGTGAGCACGAAGAGAATGTTTCCAATAGTGAGAAAGTCTAGGACTGGAGAGCGCAAGCTCAGAATAGGAGGAGATCACTTTAGAACAGAGATTAAGAGGATTTTTCTTTAGCCTGAGAGGGTGGCAAATCTGCTACAGATGGCTGTGGAGGCCAAATGATTGGGTATAGTTAAAGTGGAGGTTGATAGGTTCATGATTAGTAAAGTCTTCAAAAGTTACAGTGAGAAGGTAGGAGAATTTGATTAAAAGAGAAAATAAATCAGCCATAATTGAATGGTGGAGCAGACTCGACGGGCTGAATGGCCCAATTCCCTTCTGATGTCTTATGGTCTTATGAGAGAGGGTAACTCCCTGTTATAATATTCCACACAGGCATACTGTCATTATTTGCTCTGTGAGGTTTGAAAAGAAAATTCCAACTCATCAATCTAATGCTTTCATGTACTGTATATGCTGAAGAATGTTCACAGCTCAGGAGAAAGCTTTAATCAAATATCACTCTGCTTCTTGTTCAACACAGAAAGTTGGATTGTGCTGATCAAACTGAAGGATGTTAGAGCTGTAGAATGGAGCACAAGAGTTTATTGATCCAGTATCCACACTGTCCCTGTGGCCTTCTGTACTGTGCTGCCATTCAGTTGAGCACTGGCATCCAATGAGAGTGAAAATGCCTCACAGCCTCCCTCCCCAACTCATTCTATCTAAAACTAAAGGGGTTTCAGAGTCTTGTCCATAGAAAAATTATGTTCATTACATAAGAATAAAGAAATATCAAAGAGCACTAACTTTCATTTATATAGCAACTTTAACATCCCAAGGTGCTTCACTAGAGTGTAATCAAACAACATTTGATAGACAGCTGCACAACCAGTTAATACAAACATGGCTGATCTACATTGAGCTTGACACTTCTTCTGTGCCAGCTCCCCATTTCAATATCATAAGCTTGATGAGAGAAGTAGATTTTAAGAAGGTTGGGTGGGGGGTAGACTTCTAAAGAGAGAGTGGAAGACATATTTAGAGGAGGAAATTCCACATTAGGGTTTAGACTACTGAAGAACAGGCTCCAATAGTGGGGTAGTGTAAGTGGAAGGATGCTCAAGAGGGGAGACTGCGGAGTTAAGGGGGGGGGGGAACTGCGAGTCAAGTAATGATTAAAAATAGATTGATGATTATTCTTCACCTTATTGTTCATCAGAACCTTACAATGGGAAAATTAGTGATATTAAAGTAACTATACCTCACAATAAAGGACATTCCTGAACAAAGCACTCTGTCAATGTTAAACTAAATTTGACAGGCACCCCGTTTTATGCGGTTTCTGTTGATGTTATGCTCATAAGGAGGCACAACATTGAGAATTTCTCTCTCCCACCCCATGTCAAACCCTGCTTTTCACTGCACCCAGTCATTACTCCACCCAACATTTGCAGAGTTGTTACTTAAATCAACTTGCTGCATGTTCTTCGATTAATTTCCTTTCTTCATAACTTATTTTCTTCATCTATTACTGCGTTCGGATTTATTTTGCCTGCTTTGTGCGTTTTAAATTTTAACATGAAATTAAACTTTTTAGGACTTCAAGTGAACCCTTTATAAGAAACCTCGTGCAAGTCAGTAACCTCCAAGTTACAGACACCAAATTCAAGGCCCGTTTTCTTCCAACTTCAAAAAAAAGCAAAACTAGCAACACATAATATTCGATTTTAAATATATGTCAAAACACAGAATGTCCTTTTTAATTAAAATCACGGCCAGCAGCGTTTCGATGTGTGGTCAGATTTAAGTAGAACGATGGGGTCAGTAGTAAACATACAAAACATAACACATTCATGTATATGAGCATATGCTGTATATCCTGTATATGATATCCCAGCACTCAACAACCAAGCAGACATTCGCCAGAACACATGTAGCGAGTTATTTTATCTTGTTTTTCTTTTTTAACATAGCATCGGGAAACGTCACTATCGCAATTATACTGACGAGTAATCCAAAGAAAACTGGCGCCTTTTGGAGACAAATGGCACCTTCCTGACAAACCATTTCTTACACAGACAGAGGGGCTCTTCGCTAAATTACAGCACCGTCTACAGAATACAGGGCAACGTTTAATGGCCAATATAACCTACTGGTTAATAGGATTAAACATGTACCCAAGATTAAACTTACACTTAGTTGATAGAATCTCTTTTCATCGGTGAAGCCTACGAGCCTATTACAGCTCGTAATATGAGGGCAAATAAAGGAATTTCAAATAAAGTTTCCAAGTTAACTACGCGTTCACGGTATAACTCGAAACATTTCCCGAAAGGCAGGGCACGTTCCGCTAAATAGGGACCGTTAAAAGTCTGAAAAGGACAATTTCCCTCACAAGACTCGAAGCTGCCGGCATGTTTTCGGAAATAATCTCAAGGGGAGATGCACCTGCTCACCTTCAAGACGCGTAACAAGTTCTTGGAGAGTGTTCCGCAGTGAGGGATCGGCCACGCGATGCAGCAACTTATAGACGTTGTATACATTGGGCTGCACGCTCTCAAACCTCTGGATCTCGCTACGGATGGCCATGGAGTGGGTGAACTGTTTTTGATAACTCATCTTCTCCTGTGCAGTGCTACTCTGTGCGTTGTTTATGTCCCTGCGGGGGCACAGATCTCCCACGTACTGCTTCATCAAAACGCTCCAACACCAAGCCCCCACCAATAAAAATAAATAAAAAGTTTGAATGAGAGTGCCTTTTTAAAAAATCAAAAATAACAAGAATATTCTGCTTGGCTCGCAACTCGTGCGGAGAGCACTTCCGCGACTCACAACCTGTGTCAGTTTCACTACCTGATCCTGACATTCAAAGCACTGACGTCAGGCTGTTGATTAGGTACAAAGTTTTGAAGAGTGCAACAATTCAGCAAACTTCGATTGCCCTCCAATGGTTAGAATCTCGGAACAGGGTCAGTTCTGCATTACCCAAACAGTTCCGTCAAAAAGATACAGCCCCAGAACGCATAAACAGCTTGCACAGTGTCGAAACAGCCGTACGAGAGGGTTTGCGTTTTATTTACCAACCGTGTACAGAAAAATTCTTTCCATTATCTACAATGTTGAATTGCGCGGAGTGTCATGTTACTTACTGTTGCTGCCTGATGTTTACATGTAATTAACGCGTTTGAATTGAAGTAAAAGTCCAAAGCAACAACTGTATTTATATACACGAGAAAGTCTGCAAATGCTGGAAATCCAAAGCAAGCAGAAATTTTATTTGCGCTTCGCAGAAGTATTACCAAAAGTAATAACACCGAGCCTCAGGTGCAGATATTTGGGCAAATGACCAAAGTTTCAGTTTAAAATACAAATCAAAGTTTAATAAACCTGTAATTAGAGAGGCGGAAATATTAAGAGAGAATTCAGAGCTCCAAGCCCAGGAAATTGAAGCCAACAATGACAAAGATTAGAAAGGATGAAGAGGCCTAATGTTGGCAAGATATGGAGGCTGAGGAGGTGACAAGGGTGAGGAGGTATCTGAGAACAAAGGGAACTCTTTTAAAGTCACTGGGATAGTAAGATATGAGCACACTATATAGAACATAGAAGATAGAACAGTACAGCACAGGAACAGGCCCTTCAGCCCACAATGTTGTGCTGAACCAGTTAAAAAGTAAATTTCAAAAGAACAAAAACTAATCCCTCCTACGTACACAATACCCATATCCTTCCATCTTCCTCATTTTCATGTGCTTGTCTAAATGTCTCTTAAAATGCCTCTAATGTATTTGCCTCTACCACCACACCAGGCAGTGCATTCCAGGCATCCACCAGTCTCTGAGTAAAAATCTTATTCTCACATCCTCCTCGAACGTTCCTCCCTCTCACCTTCAATGCATGTCCTCTGGTATTAGACATTTCTATCCTGGTAAAACGATACTCCCTGTCTACTCTATGTCTCTCATAATCTTATAAACCTCTATCAGATCTCCCCTCAGCCTCCACTGCTCCAAAGAAGACAACCCAAGTTTGTCCAGACTCTCATGATAGCACATGCTGTCTAAACCAGGCAGCATCCTGGTAAACCTCTTCTGCACCCTCTCCAAAGCCTCAACATCCTTCCTATAGTGGGGCAACCAGAACTGAATGCAGTACTCCAGATGTGCCCTAACCAGAGTTCTATAAAGTTGCAACACAACCTCTTGATTTTTGAACTCAATGCCTTGACTAATAAAAGCAAGCATTCCATAAGCCTTCTTAACCACCCTATCAACCTGTATCACCACTTTCATGGAGCTATGAACTTGGATCCCAAGATCTCTCTGCTCAGCAATGCTGTTAAGGATCTTATACTGTCTCCTTATATTTACCCTACTAAGGTGCAACATCTAACATTTATCCGGGTTAAACTCCATCTGCCATTTCTCTGCCCATATATGGAGCTGATCTATATTGCTTTGTATTCTTTGCCGGTCTTCTACACTATCCACAACTCCACCAATCTTGATATCATCCACAAACTTACTAACCCACCCACCAACATTTTCATCCAGGTCATGTATTTATATACATCACAAACAACGGAGGTCCCAGCACAGATCCCTGCGGAACTCCAGTAATTACAAACCTCCAGCTCAAATAAGTCACTTCCATCACTACACCTCTGTGTTCTATACACAAGCAAGTTATGAATCCAAATAGCCAATTCACTGCAAACCCCATGCATCCTAATCTTCTGGATTAGCCTCCCAGAGGGACTTAGTCAAATGCCTTACTAAAATCCATGTAGACAACATCCACTGCTCTACCTTCATCAATCTCTCTCGTCACCTTGTCAAAAGTCTCAATCAAATTGGTAACACACGACCTGCCCCGCACAAAGCTGTGCTGGCTCTTCCCTATTTAGGTCATGGGTTTCCAAATGCTCATATGTCCTATCATTAAGAATTTTCTGCACAATTTCCTTACAAATGACGTGAGACTCACCCATCTACAGTTCCCATGATTTTCCCTTGTTCCCTTCTTAAATAGAGGTACAACATTAGCCACTCGCCAGCCCTCAGGGACCTTGCCAATGGCTGGAGAAGACACAAGGATACTGTTCAAGGCCCCAGCATTCTCATCTCTTAATAATTCACCTTAATGCTCATTAGGAGACCCAACATTTCCTCCTTCTTGACCTCTAAACACCCTAACATATTTATACACTGATCTCCTGGTCCTCCATATCCTTTTCCTTGGTAAATACTGAAGCAAAGTACTCACTAAGTACCTCACTCACATTCTCCTCATGCAAACAAATGTTCCCCCCTTTATCCTTGAGTGGTCCCACCCTCTCGCTAGTTATTCTTTTGCTCTTGATGTATGTATAGAATGCCTTGGGATTCACGATAATTGTACTTACATAGGACTTTTCATGGCCCCCTCCTGGCCTTCCTAATTCCTTTCTTTAGTTCTTTTCTGGCTTCTTTATACTCCTCATGAGCTTTGTTTGATCCTAACTTTCGAAGCTTTACATACTTCTCCTTTTTCATCTTGACTAAATTCATCAGTTCTCTGGACATCCAAAGTTCTCTTATCTTTCCATCCCCATCCTTCCTTCTAACAGGAACATATCTTTCCTGTACTCTGTGCAATTGATCATCCAATACTGTCCACATGTCTGATGTGGATTTGCCAGAAAAAAGGAATTCCCAGCTAACTCTTCTTAGTTCCTGCCTAAAATTCCTCGTAATTATCCCTACTCCAATTTAAGGACCGTACCTATCCTATCTATAGCTATCCTGAAGTTAAGGAGTTATGGTCACTCTTCCTTAATTGCTCACCCACTGAAAGGTCAATATATAAAAAATGACAGCGAAGGACAATGAGAGAAAAGAAATATATTACCGTATTCATGATGAAAGAAATCCTTAAACCCCTCAAAGTTTCCACATAACATTCCAGTGATCCTTTTGAAATTCCAAGTTATGTCTTCCCCTCCCCTCCCCACCCCCACCTTTCTCCCTATTCTTGTGAAGATAAAGTGTACTTATGTAGCTCTAGACGTTGAAGGAAACAAGGAGATCAAATTTCTGTCCCTCCCACTTCTAACACGTGTACAGCACTCCCAAGGGAGAGAGACAGTTTTACTGACTTCAGGCCAAAAATACATAGGCAGCTACCATTACCAGGATTGCCCGTTTCAATTGCTTCCCCCCAGGACACACCCTGAGCAGTAGCTTCACTGATTAGCAGTTGTGCTCCTTCCCACAAGCAACACCACAGGAGGATTACAAGCAATAGTAAAAATACAGCGTGCAGTTTTCTTCTTGTTAAAGTTGAAAGTTAAGATTGGGCCCAGAGTGCTGAAAAGGTTGAAAGACAACACAAGTGAAAGCAATTTTCTTTTTTTCCAAATAAGAACATAAGAATAAAAGAGATAGTAGGAATGGGTCACTTGGCTCATCAAACTCTGCTGTGACATTCACCAAGACTACAGTTGATGAATGCACTTTATTCAAAAAATTAGCAGTATCTATTTATTTATAGAGATACACAGGGTGGAGCTGGCCCTTCCGGCCCAAGAAGCCGCAGCATCCAGCAACCCACCTATTTAACCTTAGCCCAATCACAGGACAATTTACAATGACCAATTAACCTACTAACTGGTACGTCTTTGGACCGTAGCAAGAAATTGGAGCACCTGTCGGAAACCCAAGGGGAGAACATATAAACTCCCCCCAGAAGATGCCAGAATTGAATTCTGATGCTTGAGCTAGTGTCGTGCTCACCACAACATGACCACGGCGTCCTAATATGTAACAGTCACATCTCATATGTTACCATTCACAGTATACAAGAGAATTCTATTTATGTACAAAATTTACATTCCAGCAATGTTAAGTCAATTTTTCCCAAGTACACATTCCATGAGCTACGTCAGAGGTATTTTTATGACACAGGATCCAGTCCCTCAGTGTGAAATGGTGAAAGGACCCTAATGCTGTGGTCTGTCCCATGGAGACTTTGCTGAGCAAAGTCTCAACAGGTTACTCAGCAAGTAGTCCTGAGCCTTGGACAGTGCCAGTCAGCTGTGGACAGACCCTTGCACTGGAAGACCAGTGAGTTTCTGGCACACCCATCAATGAATTGATGACCTTTCGGCAGCAGTTGAAGTTTGTCTCATTGTGGGTACAGCAAACAGCCGACAGATCAGAAGTCCTGATTAGCCTTGACAAAGACTACTGCAACCCTGTCCAGACCTTCACACGGTCCAGAAGGAGATGGATGATAATCCCAATGGCATCTTTCATTGATACACTGGTACCTCCCTCCCTTCATGCTCATGATGTGCTCACTGAATGGACACGCTGATGGAATCAGCACTACAAGAGGTCATTATCCAATTAATATAAATATATCAAAGGTGTGTTACCTAGCAGGGGATCTAGTGTAAATTTCGCACTCACTTGTGCTCGTGTAGCAATGGAGAGACTGCCTGTGAGGGCTGATGTTGGGTGGGCTGCAGCAAGACGTGCAGACACTCAGTGCTAAACTGTAGAGTTGAACAGCACAGTGAGTGTTGCCACTGTTGAGGAATAACAGCACCTGCTCCTCATGTTGATAGACTGCACGGTTCCCCTCATTGCCTCCTTTTCTCCTTGTTCGTCTGCACAGCTGTTCCTAGCCCAAAGATTTCTCTGTGATAACAATGCCCAGAGAAATCACAGGGCTGGGGAGAGCTGTGCAGCCAACAAAAGAAGGGGAGTCAATGCTTCAATCACACCCAACAGAAAGTGAATGTCATGGTCCGGTCTATGAAGTCCACATTCCAGTTCACGGACCAGTCCATCGATCCTTATTCCAGGTTTTCTGGTTTTCCCTTGTTCTGTTGGGTGTCTAAATTGAAGCACATGATTCTCATTTTGGGCTGGCTACATAAATAGCTCCTGGGGTCAGCTTCAGTTGCCGGACTGTTCCCTTCCCCTCCCCTTCCTTCCTTCCTTCCTTCCTTCCTTCCTTCCTTCCTTCCTTCCTTCCTTCCTTCTTTCTGAGTTCTTGCCTGCTACCTTTGCCTGTAACACTGGCAGGTTCAACTGCCAGGGCAAGACCGGGACCTTGCTGTGTCTAGATAAGGAACTGTCTTTTGTTGTTTGGAACTGTCTCTGTGTCCTCGCCTTTGCTAGGTAGGTCTGGCCATTTGCTGCTACCTTGAGTTGGAAACTGTTTCTGTGTCCACGCCTTCACTAGGTAGGTCTGGCTGCTTGCTGCTACCTTGAGTTGGGAACTGTCTCTCAGTGTTCTGTGTATGAGTCCTGGCCCTATGTCCTGCTCCCTAGGAGGGGTCCTGACTCTGTGTAGAGCCCTGGCCCCAAGTCCTGTTCCCAAGGAAGGGTCCTGGCTCTGCGTTCCATGTCTCCCTTGACCAAGTCAAGGCCTCGTGTTCTCGTCCTGTCCATGTGCCTCGTCCAGCCTAGGAATACCTTGTCCAGCCTGGTGCTGGGGTTCCCTCATCCTGTCCAGGAGTCCAGTACTGTTGCCACTCCTCGTCTTGTAGCCATGATTTGTCCTCACCTGGATCTGGGGTCCGAGCCTGAGTCAAGACCCAGGTTCTGGGTCCCTGTCCAGTCTCTGGCTCGGAGTCCTTGTCCAGGTTCCAAGTTCCTAGTTCCTCGTCCATGTCCCACTTTCCTACTCTAGTCCTAGCCCAAGCCCTGTATCCTAGCCTCGTCCAGGGCCTGTGTCTTGTCCAGCGTCGTTTCTTCCCCACTTCCCTTGCTTGCTTGACACACCTAGTCCTGTTCCTAGTACTTCAGTGTCTGTGTCTTGCATTTGGGTCTGCCACCAGTGCCCCCCTATGACAGTGAAGAGGAGTATTGTGAGTAGTTTGGGGCCTCTTGTCTACGAAATGATGTGCTGCCTTTGGAGAGGGTCCAGAGGAGGTTCACAAGAATGACCCCGGGAATAATGGGTTAATGTACAATATGTATAAGGAATGTTTGATGGCACTGGGCCTGTATTCACTGAAGTTTTGAAGAATAAGGGAAGAACTTCATGAAACCTATCGAATATTAAAAGGCCTAATAGTGTGGATGTGGAGAGGATGTTTCCTATAGTGGGTGAGCCTAGGACCAGAGGACACTACCTCAGAGTAAGACAAATCTTTAGAACGGAGATGAGGAGGAATTTGTTTAGTCAGAGGGTGGGGAATCTGTGAAATTCATTGGCTGTGGAGACCAAGTCATTGGGTATATTTAAAGTGGGTGCTGATAGGTCCTTGATTCATGAGGCCTTCAAAGGTTACAGGGAGGAGGTAGGAGAATGGGGTTGAGAGGGATAATAAATCAGCCATGATTGAATGGTGAAGCAGACTCAATGGGCCAAATGGTCTAATTCTGTTCCTATGTCTTATGGTCTGTAGCATCCAGGCCATCTGTGAACACCCAGAGCAGGTGCAGCCAGTCCCTGCAATACCTGGATTTTTGAGCTGGCCAGGGTGCACTCCTCAGCATCATGTCTCAACGCATAGTTTGCTCCAGACCACCCAACACCAGACCCTCCACACCAATCACTGAACAATTCATTCATTCATTGCTGAGTGTCGGCAGAGCAGGGGTCTGCACTAGGCTCCTCGTGCAGCAGAATGTGGCATGAGTGAATATGTTTTAAAACAAAGAGCGTACTTTCCTGTGAGTATTCAGACTGGCAGCCCAAAAGCAATGTAATAAATGATCACTCTGCTAGTTAGCCCTAAGAAGTGTACCAGTATAGATGTATCCCTGGGAACAGCCTGTGTGGAGTCCTGTGATACACAGTTGTTTAGAATGAACCATGACCTTTCCTTCCAGACATCTGAAGGAAACATACATTCCAGAGATAGGGGGATACCTACAGGAAAGATATCAATAAGGTTGAAAGAGTACAGACAACATATACAATAAGTTAAGGTTTAGTTCCCTGGAGCATAGGAGAATGAGAGGAGATTTGATAGAAGTATACAAAATTGAGGGGTATAGATAGAGTACATGCAAGCAGGCTCTTTCCACTGGGGATGGGTGAGACTATGACTAGAAGTCATAGGTTAAGAGTGAAAGATTAAATATTACAGGGGAATCTGAAGGGAAACTTTTTTATTCAGAGAGTGCTGCAAGCGTAGAATGAGTTGCCGGTGGAAGTGATGGATGCAGGTTGGATTGCAACATTTAAGAGAAATTTGGATGTGCATGAATGGGGAGGCTATGGAGCAATGTGGTCCAGGTGCAGGTCAACGGGACAAGGCAGAATACTAATTTGGCACAGACTAGTTGGGTTGAAGGGCCTGTTTCTGTGTGGTATTGCTCTCTGACTCTATATTGGTCTCAGTCCCACCACAGCTGGCTCTGGAATGGTTACTAGTGTCTGTCTGGTACATCACCCATTTGTCAGACTGAATTCGACCAGTGAGTTATTCAACATTGAGAAGGGGAAAGTCTTCTGTGCCTCTCCTCAATGTCAATGCTCCATGTAGTAGAGTCCACAATAAATGATACATTTTACATTTAATTGTACAGAATAGTATGAGATGAAATGTTTAAAAATTGAACAGAAGAAAGAACTTGTTTTTATATCGCACTTTTCACAATCTCAAGATAATCCAAAGAGTGCTGTACAATGAAATACTTTTGAAATGGCTTTGCACATTTCCAGTTTTAAGATAGCAATCTCCCCAAAGAGAGGAGCTGGTAGTTGAGAGATACAGTAAGTACTGACCAGCATACAAGAGGCTGTTCTTTCTCTCTGAACAGTATTGTGAGATAGTTAGATTTCCAAGAGGCCATCCTGGAACTTGGTCTATCTCATCAGAAAACCAGCACCCCTGATAGTGCAGCACTTCCTCAGCTCTGCACTCAGAACATCAGCAAGCATTATGTATTCAAGGTTCTGGACTGGGCCTCAGACTCGTGATCTGATTTAGAAATGTTTGTGTGGTGTCCACTAATCCATTGATGATATCAATATGGTAATGAGGTTCAAAGAATAACTTTTTCTTCAACAAGACCTGTAATGGCCTTCACTGACGAGAACAATCTGGTCTCCTGACATTCTGACTAAAGGCTCAGTCACCAAAGTGAATAGGGGAAGAAAGGTGCAAAATGCAAACCTACTTCCTATACAGTAGCTATTCAGGAAATTGTACCAAATCAAATGTCAAAGAAGGCTGTATAATGGCAAACAAGCAGTTGCTTGGTCCTCAAGTTAAACTAGGCCACTTGCAAGAGCATGACTTCTGACCAGAAATTCACATCAGGTCACAGCAGGTCATACTTTTCAATTTTTGATTTTTCAATTTAGTCTGCCAAACCTATTGTGTATTTATTTCCAATATTTTTTCAGTCTTATTTAAGATTCTTCCCATTTCCATAAAATTACTTACAAAAATGAACTTACTATTTTATAGACCTCACTTTCACTGGTAAATACAAGCAATATAATGTGAGAACACACACAAGATTAATCCTTCAAAGCATGATCTGTATGTATTAAGTCTTTTATTAAAGACCACGTCTTGGATATATAATAATAAAAAAAATTCTGGATTAATGGACAGATAAATAGCAGCAACATTTCCATAGCTTCAGTACAGAAAGTGCATTTGAATTACAAAATTAAAATATTCACATACAGCTGAGTGGGAAGGAGTGGTTTTAATTGTCAAAATAGGTACAACACTTCCAAAAGCATTTGGAAATAATATGAAGATATTGTAATCCATTATCAGCTTTTCCCAAAGTTAAAGTGATGGGAGACTAAGATACCTTACGATTTACTGACATCTTGAAATATTTATACCATCACAATCTGAACATATAAGAGAGAGAGACTTAAGACTCATAGGGAGTAACACCCTGCATTTATCCGACATCTTTAATGTAGCAGAGGTGTAGCACTTCACAGCATATGCTTATCAGACAAAAACTGACATTAAATTATAGGTGGAAATATAAAATCACATGGCCCAATTCCAAAGGATTCGGTATTAAACAGCTTATGAGGGAATAACGCAGAGTCAAAGTGATTAGGGAAGAGAAACCAGACCTTATTACCCAGACAGCAGGAGGCTCAACTGTCAATGGTGGGGTGAATCAAGTGAAGGATACACAAAAATCAGAATCGGGTTTATTATCACTGTCTTACATGATGTGAAATTCTTGTTGTGTGGCAGCAATAAAGTGCAAAATCTTAAAAAAATACTGTAAATTACAAAATAAAAGAATAATGAGGTAATGTTCATGGACCATTCAGAAATCTGATGGCGGAGGGGAAAAAGCTGCTCCTAAACCACTGAGTGTGGGTCTTCAGGCTCCTGTATCTCTTCCCTGACAGTAGTAACAAGAAGAAGGCATGTCGTGGATGGTGTGGGTTCTTAGTGATGGATGCTGTCTTCTTTGGGGCTCTGCCTTTTGAAGATCTCATCAATAACAGGTTCTGTGATGGAGCTGGCTGAGTCTATAACTCTCTGTAGCCTCTTGTGATCATGTGCATTGAAGTTTGCATATCAGGCTGCAATATAACCAGTCAGAATGCACTCCACCTTACACCTATAGAAATTTGCAAGCATGCTTGGTGACATATCAAATTTCCTCAAACTCCTAACTAAGTAAAGCTGCTGGTGTGCCTTCTTCCTGATTGCATCAATATGTTAGGCCCAGGACAGATCTTCAGAGATGTTAACACCCAGGATCTTGAAGGTGCTCATCCTTTCCACCAGTGACCCCTCAATGAGGACTGTTGCATGTTCTTCTGATTTCCTCTTCCTGAAGTCCACAATCAACTCCTTGGTCTTGCTGATGTTGAGGGCAAAGTTGTTGTTGCGACGTCACTCAACCAGCCAATCTATCACTCCTGTACACCTCCCAGTCATCACCTGAGATTTTACCAACACCAGTGGTAGCATCTGCAGACTTATAGATGCTGTTTGAGCTGTGCTTAGACACACAGTCATGAGTGTAGAGAGAGTAGAGCAGTGGTCTGAGCACGCATCCCTGAGGTGCATCTATATTGATTGTCAGTGAGGAGGAAATGTTATTACTGATCTGTACTTACTGTGGTCTCCTGATAAGGAAATGAGGATCCAGTTGCCAAGGGAGGTACTGAGGCCTAGGTGTAAAAACTGAGGGGGTGATGGTATTGAACACTGAGTTGTAATTGATAAACAGCAATCTGACATTCGTTTTGCTGGTGTCTAGGTGCTCCAAAGCAGAGTGGAGAGCCAGTGACATTGTGTCTGCTGTAGGCAAATTGCAGCAGGTCCTTGTTCACGCAGGAATTAATTCCAACCACGACCAACCTATCAAAGCACCACATTATGGTAGATGTGAGTGCTACCAGTCAATAGTTGTTGAAGCTGGTATGATTGCTGCCCCTTGGAAGCAGCAGTGAGAGATTGAAGATGCCCTTGAACATTCCAGCCAGTTGGTTGGCACATGTTTTCAATGCCCTGCAAGCTTGTGAGTGTTCAACCTCTTGAAAGATGTTCTGACATTGGCCTCCAAGACAGAGATCACAGGGTCGCTAGATGCTGTGGGGATTCAGACAGGTGTACTGTTATTCTCCCTTTCAAAGAGGGCAGGCATAAATGAAAGCAGAGTTCTCAAAGCGTAAAGGAATAGAGGAGGTTGTAGAGATAGGGAGGGGCTAGACCCTGGACAGATCTGAACATAAGGATGAGAATGTTAAAGTTGAGCTGTTGCTTATCTGGGATCTAATATAAAGGTGGAGGTGGGTGAATGGGAATTCATGCAAGTCAGGACATAGACAGCAGAGTTTTGGATTAGTTCAGTCATAGATAGATAAGGTCACAGAATCATACAACAGAAAAACAGACCTTTCGGCCCACTGAGTCCATGCTGACCATCAATAATCCAGTTACACTAATTCTATTTTCTTCTCCTCACATTCCTATCAATGTCCACCATGTTCTATCACTCTTCTACACACTAAAGGTAATTTACAGTAGCTGATTAACCTACCAGCCTAAACATCTTTAGGATGTGAGAGGAAACTTAAGTGCCCAGAAGAAACCCACGTGGCCACAGGGAGGATGTGCCAACTCCACACACACACAGACCATATGAGAGGTGAAGATTGAACTCAGCTCACTGGAGTTGTGAGACAGCAGCTCTACCTACTGGGCTACCATGCAACCATAATCCATTGATACTTTACACGGATATTGATGTTTTCCCTTTCTTTCACAATGCAAGTAACAGTTACAAGATGCTTACATTGAACACTTCAACCACTTCATGATATCACCTCATCCACCCTGAAAAACTTGAACAAAAAAAGTGAACAGCTAATCAGTAAACAGTAAAAAAAAAGCATTCATGAAAGGAGGCAGATGAGCAGTCTGTCAAGAGGGGATCAGTATAGCCAAGCTTGCACTTAAAAAATGATTGGGGATTTCAGTCACTGGTGTGGTGAAAATAAGGTCATTTTACAAACATGAAAATAGATGGTCTTTGGGACGGAGAGGATGTGGGCTTGGACACCAGGGTCACAGACAGTTTTTTAACCAAAGACAGAGGATGGAATTGGTGGCTTGGTAACAGATTTTGTGACGAGAGCTAAAGATAATCGGTATATTCTCAGTAATATTGAACTGGATTTTCCACCATCCAACAACACCAAAGCTGGGTAGAATTGAGGTTCATTGGAATACACATGGAACTTGATGCCTGCCTTCAAAAGTGATTCAAATGAACAGCAACACAGAAAGAAAAATAAAGATAGCCAGTTTGCACAGGGGATCAGGTAGCAGTATGGAACCAATGCAGTACAGACTTAAGAGATCAAAACAGGAAATATTGAAGGTTCTCAACAAGGGTGAGAAAATCTGCAGACGCTGGAAATCCAAGCAACTTGGAGGAACTCAGCAGGCCAGGCCACATCTATGGAAAAGAATACAGTCAACATTTCAAGCCGAGATCCTCCATCAGGTGGTGTTCTTTTCCATAAATGCCGTCTGGCCTGCTGAGTTGCCCCAGCACTTAGTGCATGTTACTAGGTTCTCAACAAATCAGGAAGCATCTGTGGAGGGAGAAACAGGAGTAATGTTTCAGGTTGATGGCCAATCAATAGATGTTGAATTTAACAGATGTGATGAAAGTTCATCATCCTGAAATGTCAAGCAAGTCTCTTTCTCCACAGATGGCATATCCAGCATTTTCTGTTCTATTTCAAATTTCTAGTCTCTACAGTGTGTTGTTTATGTAGATTTGCTGAAAGTGAGTATAATCTCTGTTATTAGATCAAATGCCTTCCTATGAGTACAGAAAAATTGGGATTAGGAATTTCCCTGCTCCCCTCCCCCCCCCCACACAAATATTTTTGGAATGCTTCATAGTACCATTTCCAGCCAACAGATAATAAACCCCAAGGACCACCCATGTTTCCCACAGGACATGTGCCACCCTGAACAGATTCTCAATTACCTCCCATTTCAGTCTCAGACTTCACTCCTGCACCAATGATTCAAACTAGTACTAATTTTACACCAAGCCTCACTCGCCTTAGTTTAAACTGGTGTTCTTCGTCTGCCAAAGTGACAGTCCCTCCTCACACTCTAGTTCAGGCTGTAACTCTCTCCTTTTCTTTCTCTCTCTTTCTCTGTTAACATTGGTACACTTATTCACCTCAAATCTTAACATGGCAGCCTGGGAAACTTCTATTTTCTCTTAGTGTCATTCTCAGTTTGTGCCTTCTCCATTTTCCCTGCTCAATATTTTCACTTTCTGAGTTCTGCTGCTGATGGAAGTGTCTACAGGAACTCATGTACTGTAAACTCTCACTACCTTAGCTCCATTCTGAGTGGCAAGGGGATGAAGGTAGGTAAGATACTGGAGGGAAGTGGTCCAGTCTCTGTGTGGGACAGTGTACAGAATAGCTGCTGTTTACTCAATGTAACTGTATAATGTAATTCTTTATATGTGAGCTGCTTTGGGAACTCCTGATAAGCATTCGGAAAACACCATTTAGCCGCAAGTTCCTTTTTCAACTGAAACAGTGCACAGTGGAAAAACAGCGCTGATGGATGCACCACAGCTTACGTAATTCTGCCTACTATAACTTGCACAAAAAAGGTGCACTTCAAAGATAAAATGTTAAGATAAGTAGCATAATCTATATTCCAAAGCATTTTGCACATCTTAGACAGAGATAATTAATAAATGTACGAGATAAAGGCTGGTGGCACAGTGATATCAGCGCCGGACTCCGGAGCGAAGGTTCCCGAGTTCGAATCCAGTCGGGCCGCACCCGGGCACTCTTTCCATCCGTGCCAGGTTGAGTGTCGAGCTCACAACTCTGCCTCGTAAAGAAAAACTGCGCTGTGAGAAGGACGTGGGGGACCATTCACAGAATCTTTCCTTCAAGACTACCACTTGAAAAGTGGTCGCTGAGGCTCTGGTACAGTATGGCACACAAAAAAAAAAGAGATAAAGGCCAAGTTCTGGGTTTTGCAGACTAGTTGGAATCTTACTGATCTGTGATAGGATGAGGCTTCTGACTTGCCATTCCACTCAGTCCTGGCCTGGCCTTCCATGTTTCTGCTACTTGACATGATGATGGTGGTTTGCCAATGATACTTCTGGCCCAGCTACGATTTACATGATGTTGCATCCAGAAAACAATTTAAAAAATGGAATGCCAACCTTAACCAGAAATGTTAAGCTGTCTTCTCTCTCTTCAGATACTGACAGGCTTTCAGTGCAAGGTCCCAGCAGCTCTGGCACTGATTCTGATTTTGAAGTTAGCTGCACTTTAAGTGGACCTGACAATCCCTATTTGAAGTTGTCAGTTATCCGGCTTTCAAGAACCCATTAATTCCACACGCAGTTCATTCTCTGAATGTCAACCATAATTGATACTTTTTGCTCTAGCCTGTTGTTTTTGATAGTGTAGCTAGAAAGTGAATCAGTGTGTGCAAGCACAAGTCAAAGGGTCAAGCACCAAACCTCTAATCTCTCTAGTCACAAGCGAATAAGGTAAAAGAACCCTTAGGGGCAGGTGATCATAATATGATCAAATTCACCCTGAAATCTGAAAAGAAGAAACTAAAGTCAGATGTATTGGTATTAGACTGGAGTAAAGGGAATTACAGAGGCATGAGAGAGAAGTTGGCCAGAATTGATTGGAAAAGAACACTGGCAGGGATGACGGCAGAGCAGCAATGGCTGGAATTTCTGGAAGCAATTCAGAAGGCACAGGATATATACCCCCCAAAGAGGAAGAAGTAGTCTAAAGGCAAGATGGCACAACCATAGCTAACAAGAGAAGTCAAAGCCAACATAAAAGCAAAACAGAGAGCACATAATAGAGCAAAAATTAGTGTGAAGTTAGAGGATTGGAAAGCCTTTAAAAACCAACAGAAAGCAACTAAAAAAGTCATTAAGGTAAAGATGGAATACAAAAGTAAGCTCACCAATAATATTAAAGAGAATACCAAAACTTTCTTTGGATACATAAAGTGTAGAAGAGAGGCGAGAGTGGATATCGGATCACTGGAAAACAATGCTGGAGAGGTAGTAATGGGGGACAAGGAAATGGCAGACAAACTGAATAAATATTTTGCATCAGTCCTCACTGTGGAAGACACTAGCAGTATGGTGGAAATTCCAGGCATCAGGGGTCGTTAAGTGTGTGAAGTTACCATTACTAGAGAGAAGGATCTTGGGAAACTGAAAGGTCTCAAAGTAGATAAGATGGACCACATGGTGCACACCCCAGCATTCTGAAAGAGGTGGCTGAAGAGATTGTGGAGGCATCAGTAATGATCTTTCAAGAATTCCTAGATCCTGGAATGGTTCCGGAAGACTGAAAAATTGCAAATGTCACTCCACTCTTCAAGAACAGAGAGAGGCAGAAGAAAGGTGCGGTAAATATAGGCTACTCTGATCTTGGTGGTTGGAAAGATGTTGGTGTCAATTGTTAAGGATGTGGTTTCGGAGTACTCAAAGACACTTTATAAAATAGGCTGTGGTCGGCATGGTTTCCTTAAGGGAAAATCTTGCCTGACAAATCTGTTGGAATTCTTTGAAGAAATAACAGGCAGGATAGACAAAGAAGAATCGGTTAATGTTATGTACTTAAGATTTTCAGAAAGCCTTTGACACAGGGATCGGTGATGGGACAGCTGCTTTTTACAATGTATGTCAATGACTTGGACTATGGAATTAATGGATTTGTGGCTAAATTTGCCGATGATACAAAGGTAGGTGGAGGAGCGGGTAGTGTTGAGGAAACAGAGAGCCTGCAGAAAGACTTAGACAGTTTAGGGGAATGAGCAAAGAAGTGGCAAATGAAATACAATGTTGGAAAGTATATGGTCATGCACTTTGGTGGAAGAAATAAATGGGCAGACTATTATTTAGATGGGGAGAGAATTCAAAATGCAGAGATGCAGAGGGATTTGGGAGCCCTTGTGCAGGATACCCTAAAGGTTAACCTCCACGTTGAGTTGGTGGTGAAGAAGGCAAATGCAATGTTGGCATTCATTTCTAGAGGTATAGAATATAAGAGCAGGGATGTGATGTTGAAGCTCTATAAGGCACTCATGAGATCACACTTGGAGCGTGTGCAGTTTTGGGCTCCTTATTTTAGAAAGGATATACTGCCATTGGAGAGGGTTCAGAGAAGATTCACAAGAATGATTCCAGAAATGAAAGGGTTACCGTATGAGGAACGTCTGGCAGCTCTTGGGCTGTATTCACTGGAGTTCAGGAGAATGAGGGGGGATCTCACAGAAACATTTCGAATGTTAAAAGGCCTGAACAGATTAGATATGATGAAGTTATTTCCCATGATTGGAGAGTCCAGGACAAGAGGGCACAACTCACGATTGAAGGACGTCCATTTAGAACAGAGATGCGGAGAAACTACTTGAGTCAGAGGGTGGTAAATCTGTGGAATTTGTTGCCACGAGAGGCTGTGGAGGCCAAGTCATTGGGTGCATTTAAGGCAGAGATAGATAGGTTCTTGATTAGCCAGGGCATCAAAGGATGTGGGGAGAAGACAGGGGCGTGGGGATGACTGGAAGAATTGGATCAGCCCATGATTGAATGGCAGAGCAGAATAGATAGGCTGAGTGGCCTATTTCTGCTCCTATATCTTATGGTTTTATGTGGTGGAGACACAGTGCCACACGAGGCTGTTTAACAAGCTATGAGCCCATGATATTACAGGGAAGATTCTAGCTTGGACAGAGTATTGGCTGATGGGCAGGAGGCAAACAGGGAGCCTTTTCTGATTGGCTACCGGTGATTAGTGGTTTTCCACAGGGTTCTGTGTTGGGAACCATTCCTTTTACGTTATATGTCAATGATTTGGATGATGGAATTAATGGCTTTGTTGCAAAGTTTGCAGACAATATGAAGATAGGTCGAGGGGCAGGTAGTTTTGAGGAAGTAGAGAGGCTACAGAAGAACTTAGACAGATTAGGAGAATGGGCAAAAAAGTGGCAGGTGGAATGCAGTGTTGGGAAATGTATGGTCATGCACTTTGGTAGAAGAAATGAAAGGATTGACTATTTTCTGAATGAAGAGAAAATACAAAAAACTGAGGCACAAAGGGACTTGGGAGTCCTTGTGCAGGATTCCCTAAAGGTTAATTTGCAGGTTGAGTCTGTGGTGTGGAAGGCAAATGCAATGTTAGCATTCATTTCAAGAGGACTAGAATATAAAAGTAAGGATGCAATGTTGAGACTTTATGGAGCACTGGTGAGGCCTCACTTGGAGTATCGTGAGCAGTTTTGGGCCCTTTATCTTAAAAAGGATGTGCTGAAACCGCAGAAGGCTCAAAGGATGTTCACAAAAATGATTCCAGAATTGAATGGCTTGTCATATGAAGAATGTTTGATGGCTCTGGACTTGTATTCACTAGAATTCAGAGAAAATGAGGGGTGACCTAATTGAAACCTATCGAATGGTGGAAGGTCTTGATAGAGTGGACATTGAGAGGATGTTTCCTAAGGTGGGAGAGTCTAAGACCAGAGGATGCAGTCTCATAATAGACAGGTGTCCTTTTCGGAACAGAGATGAGGAGGAATTTCTTCAGAGTGGTGAATCTGTGGAATTTTTTGCCACAAGCAGCCGTGGAGGCCAAGTCTGTATGTCTATTTAAGGGAGAGATTGATAGATTCTTGATTGGTCAGGGCATGAAGGGATACGGAGAGGAAGGCAGGAGATGGGGGAAGGCTGGAGATTGGGGCAGAGAGGAAAATTGGATCAACCATGATGAAATGGCGGAGCAGACTCGATGGGCCAAAATGGCCTAATGCTGCTCCTATATCTTACGGTCATATGGAATAAAAAATTTAGTCACTGGACATAATAGGTATCTGTGTATCCCCATATCACCCAGTTGCACTCACATCTACCGTAATGAAGTGCTTTGAGAGGTTGGTCATGGCTAGAATCAATTCCTGCTTAATCAAGGACCTGGACCCGCTGCAATTTGCCTACCTCCACAATAGGATACAATCTCACTGGCTCTCCACTTGGCCTTGGATCACCTGGACAACAGTAATACCTATGTCAGCCTGCTGTTTATTGATTACAGCTCAGCATTCAACACAATCATACCCTCAGTACTAACCAACAAGCTCCAAAACCTGGACCTCCGTACCTCTCTCTGCAACTGGATCCTTACCTTCCACAATGGGAGACCACAGTCTGTGTGGACCGGAAATAATATCTGCTCCTCGCTGACAATCAACGCTGGTGCAACTCAAGGATGCGTGGTTAGCCCACCGCTCTACTCTCTCTACATCCACAACTGCGTGGCTAGGCACAGCTCAAATACCATCTATAAATTTGTCGACGATACAAATAATGTTGGCAGAGTTTCAGATGGTGATGAGGAGGCGTACAGGAGCAAGAAAGATCAGCTGTTTGAGTGCTGTTGCAGCAACAACAACCTTGCACTCAACATCTGTAAGACCAAGGAATTGAATGTGGACTTCAGGAAAGGAGAAGTTGAGGGAACACACACCAGTTCTCATTGAGGGATCAGCAGTGGAAAGGGTGAGCAGTTTCCAGTTTCTGCATGTCAACAACTCTGAGGATCTATCCTGGGCCCAACATATTGATGGAATTATAAAGAAGGCACAACAGAGGCTATACTCCATTCAGAGTTTGAGGAGACTTATTATGTCACCAAGGACACTTGCAAATTTCTACTGACATTCCGTGGAGAGTGCTCTAACCAGTTGCATTACCATCTCATATAGAGGGACCAATACAAAGGTTCAGAAAATGTTGCAGAAAGTCGCAAACACAGCCAGCTCCATCATGGGCACTAGCCTCCCCAACATCAAGGACATCGTCAAAAGGCAATGCCTTAAAAAGGCAGCATCCATCACTAAGGACCCCATTCACCTTGGACAAGCTCTCTTCTCATTGCTGCCATCAAGGAGGAGGTACAGAAGTGTGAAAACACACACTCAGCAGTTTAGGAACAGCTTCTTCCCCTTGCCATCAGAGTTCTGAATCACTATTTCTTCCTCCCTTGTTGCACTACTTACGTAATTTAATTTATAGCGTTTTTATTATGTATTGCACTGCACTACTAATGCAAAACAACAAATTTCACAACATAATGCCAGTGATATTAAACCTGATTCTGATATGCAGAGTTTGGAATATTATCCTTTGATATACTTAATTTCTCACATATTTATAAGCACCGTGTCCTCATCAATAGTCAATTGTACATCCACATTCAATTTTAACATTTGATTAAGGCAAAACTATTCCTTCGTTTTCCTTTTACCCACGGTAATTGCCCTTCACTGTCCATTTTGTGCCAAATCTGATTTTAGGATAAGCTGATGAAGTAATGGTTGTGCTATCTGGCTCAGTGACCTGGTGCAAGTATCCTAGAAACAGACAAGATGATTCTGGCCGACTCAGCTGCAGTCCTTGCCAATTCAAAACATGTGGAAAGAGCCATGGCCGATATTTCAGGACATTACAGAGGCTGAAAAGAATAGGAGAGAAAACAGAAAAAATAGCTTAGGGACCACCAAAAAGTAGGTAATTAACACATAGATTGTTGGAAGGAAAAAATACAGAAGGGAGAATAAGAACACTAGAACAGGATAGAAAGAGGATGCAGAGCCTCAATTTTGGCAGAGAATCATAACACTGGTGTTTCTAACATTGAGCCCTAGAGGGCGACAGAGTACCATTATCTGATATAAACCTTCAGTACACTAGTGTAAAGGAGAACAAAATTTTACTTTTATTTTCCAACAGGATATACAGTGGATTCCAGTTAATTGGGACACATCTGGACCAGTACATTTTGGCCCAATTAAACAGACGCTCCAATTATGCAAAGTTTCATGGAAATAGTTAAAAAGGTATAAAAAAGACAAACTACTATTGAACTGAGTAAAAAATTATGTATTTAAGTGAAATACAGAACCAATTAGAACATTACTAATTTTACTATAGTAATATAAAACTGTGTATTAGTTTGTACTGGTTAGCAAAGGAGGAATTCGTCAAGTGTACTCTGGCATCGTACTCGATTGGTAAACTATCCCCTAAAGCATTGAGGTTTAACCAACAATTTCTTCATATCAGTTCCAGGCATATTTGAATAGTTATGTGATCCATTGCTTCCTTTGAACCTGAAAATGTTGTATGTTTTGTAGCAAAGGAAACTATCCAGCGCAATATGATTTAAAAAAAAGGCCTGTTTCATTGGCATTGTAAATACCATCTGCACAAAATTTTTTTAACATCTCTGGAGCAACCATCTGTTGCTTTGAAATTTTTGTGATCTAGCTTCTTGGCTAGCTTTTCTGAGTTTATTTTTTAAATACTGGTCCATTGGACACACATGCCTCGTCCAGTTACAATGGAAAACCATTGATTTGAGGGCCTCTTCAACATCTGGATTCTTACCTTCACACTTTCGTTTTTGGGACATTCCCTGTTGTCCCATTCTTCTCGCAGTTTATCTTGCTGATGTATCAAGCGTGCAATTGTAGATTTCGGCACTCTAGTTATCTCTGCTAGCTGGCGATCAGTGGTCTTAGGTGGGTGGCTTTTAATTTGGTCCAGAAAGGTAAATTGTCCAGCTAGTGTCAAACCTGTTCATGGCGAGAGTTTCAAAAAAATTTAAAGTCAAAATTTTTAAAAACCAAAATGATCAAATATCATTGCTTTTAAAATCGGCATCCGTCAGCCTGAATGGATAGCATAACACAAGCACACACAACTGACGAAAATGTTCACTCTAAGCACTGTGTAGCATCTAATGGCCATACAAATGCACATGACTGACCGTCTCCTGCCCCAATTAAGTGGCAGAGTGTCCCAAATAAACAAAGGGAAGCTCGGCTACTTTCTCGATTTATTTTCTTTAAGAGTTGTCCAAAATGAATGGCTGTCCCAATTAACCAATGGCCCAATTAACCAGAATCCATTGTACTTTTTTTCTTTTGCCACTCATCAAAAGTGAGAGGCATACTACACAACCTACTTCTACTGCTCTGTCAAATTCGTGGTTATCACTGCTCTGATATATTTTAAAGGTAGTGGGTAGTGGCTCCATATGTCACTACTACAGGGCGTGACAACCCTGCCTTACACGAGTCCCGGGCTCAGCTGGCTCTGGCTGACAGTACCCGGTATGGGTCCCTATCCAGGGTTACGGATCCCACTGCCTTGTGGGTATCTTCGGGAGAAGAGAAGGCTAAGGAGGAAACCCTACACAAATCCGGAGTGGAGCCCCTAAGGCGGTTGGATGATGTCACCTCCCGGCAGCTCCTGCAGCCAAGATGATGCCAAATGTACTGCTTCACATTCCTTTGGACCACATCCACGAGGCTGAGAGGGGGATCTTGATGTCTGAGCAGCCCAGGATCTCCATATTCATCGCCCAGGTCTGCACCCTGAAAACCAGGCGCATCCATTGTCTACTTAGACAGACGGAGCCATGATCCATTAGGTATATGTTTTAGTAATATGGGAAGGAAGGATAAAGTTGAGATGCTACTAAATATCAATAAACCCTGATGGTAAATGCTTCAAAAACTATGCCTTGGGAAATTGTTCTTCTCAGCTAATTAAGAGTATACAGGTTCCACAGCATGACTGAGAATTCATGGACACAAGTCAAACAACTAGTGATATTGAACAGTAAAACAAAGCAATGATTGCCTTTAAATTTAATTAAATGTGCGTTATATGTAAAAATAAACTAAAACTCAGAAGTCAAAGTAAACCTATTATCACAGTATGTATATGTCACCATGAGATTCATTTTCTTACATTTACAGGAAAATAAAGAAATACAACAGAATTTATGAAAAACTACAGACAAACAAAGACTAACAAACAACCAATGTGCAAAAGAGGACAAACTAAACTGAACTGTTCAGTTCAGGAGCTTGATCGGTGTAGGGTAGTAACTGTTCCTGAAGCTGGTGGTGTGGGATCTCAGGCTTCCGTAACTTTTGCCTGATGGTAATAGTGAGAAGATGCTCCTTATAAATGTGCTCATTGGTGGGGAGGGCTTTGCTTGTGATGGACTGGGCTGTATCCACTATTTTCTGTGGACTTTTCCATTCCTGGGTATTGGTGTTTCCATATCAGGCTGTGGTGCAATTAACTAGGATACTCTCCCATGCTCATTTACAGAAGTTTGTGACATTTTTTGGTGTTATGCCAAATCTACAGAAATCTCCAAGAAAGTAGAGGTGCTGTCATGCTTTTTCTGTGGTGGCACTTATGTGCTGAACCCAGGACAGGTCCTTGATTTGATAACGCCAAGAAATTTAAAGTTACTGACCCTCTCCACCTCCGAACCCCTGATAAGGACTGGCTCATGGACATCCAATTTCTTCTTCCTGAAGTTGATAATCATCTCTTTGGTTTTGCTGACGTTGAGTGAGAGGTTGTTGCTGTAGCATCAGTCAGCCAGATTTTGAATCTCCCTCCCATGTGCTAATTCATCACCACCTTTGATTTGGTGTCATCAACAAACTTAAGTACGGCATTGGAACTGTGTTTAGCCACATAGTCATAGGTACAAAGTGAGCAGAGCATCTGCAAGTTTTTATTGAACTGACAAACCTAATACTAAATTGAAGGTCAAAACAGTAAATTAGAACAATCCATATGAAAGAGTAATAGGTTCAGCCAGACCCTCTTGGTCAAAATTACATGGGATAAGAGTAAAGGTAAGGGTAAAAATCATGTTGATTATCTGATTCTTTCAAAGAGATCATGAGACCTTAAAACTTCAGATCAATGTCAGAAAGTGCTGGGACATATACTGCAGGTATGTCAGCATCTGAAGAAAGAGAAGACAGGTTAATGTCTCTGACCAGCATAGATTTGATTTTTTAAGCAGAATCTCAAGAGCTTTGCAGAAGCCCCACTATTATCATTAGAATTGTCTGCAAATATTGCCTCATTCTGTAGAGCAAAGAAAAAGAAATTGACAAAGGTGAACAAGATCATGATGTTATGCAACACACATAAAAGTTGCTGGTGAACGCAGCAGGCCAGGCAGCATCTCATGATGTTATGGTTTAGTTAGGATAAAGAAAGGGAAACTGTTCTCATTAGTAAATGCCTTGAGAAATGGGAACACTGATTTAATGTGAAGGGTAAATGATATACTGAAATGTGAGAAAAAATTCTTATTTTGCAGAGTGGTTGTGATCTAGAACCTATTGTCTATGAGGGTGATGGAAACAAAGTCATTTGTGGTTTTCAAAAGGGAAATGGACAGCACTTGAGGGAAGTCACGTATAGGATGGGCCAAATTGCCTCAAGCTGTATAATAATTCAATAATTCTAAAGTTGAAGTCAGAAGTTAACATACACTTAGGTTGAAGTCATTAAAACTCATTGTTTAACCACTTCACAGATTTCATATTAGCAAACTACAGTTTTGGCAAGACGTTGAGGACATCTACTTCGTGCATGACACGAGCAATTTTTCCAACAATTGTTTTACATACAGGTTATTTCACTTTTAATTGACTATATCACAATTCCAGTGGGTCAGAAGATTACAAACAAAATCAAAAGAAATCAGCCAAGACCTCAGAAAAAAAAATTGTGGGCCTCCACAAGTCTGGTTCATCCTTGGGAGCAATTTCCAAATGCCTGAAGGTACCACGTTCATCTGTACAAGCAATAGTACGCAAGTATAAACACCAGGGGACCACGCAGCCCTCATACCACTCAGGAAGGAGAATAATTCTGTCTCCTAGAGATGAATGTACCTTGGCACAAAAAGTGCAAATCAATCCCAGAACAACAGCAAAGGACCTTGTGAAGATGCTGGAGGAAACAGATAGACAAGTATCTATATCCACAGTAAAAAGAGTTCTATATCGACATAACCTGAAAGGCTGCTCAGCAAGGAAGAAGCCACTGCTCCAAAACCGCCATAAAAAAGCCAGACTACAGTTTGCAACTGCACATGGAGACAAAGATCTTACTTTTTAGAGAAATGCCCTCTGGTCTGATGAAACTAAAATTGAACTGTTTGGCCATAATGACCATTATTATGTTTGGAGGAAAAAGGGTGAGGCTTGCAAGCCGAAGAACACCATCCCAACCATGAAGCATGGGGGTGGCAGCATCATGTTGTGGGGGTGCTTTGCTGCAGGAGGGACTGGTGCACTTCACAAAATAGATGGCATCATCAGGAAGGAAAATTATGTGGATATATTGAAGCAACATCTCAAGACATCAGCCAGGAAGTTAAAGCTCGGTCGCAAATGGGTCTTCCAAATGGACAATGACCCCAAGCATACCTCCAAAGTTGTGGCAAATTTGCTTAAGGACAACAAAGTCAAGGTATTGGAGTGGTCATCACAAAGCCCTGACCTCAATCCGATAGAAAATTTGTGGTCAGAACTGGAAAAGCATGAGCGAGCAGGGAGGCCTACAAACCTGACTCAGTTACACCAGTTCTGTCTGGAGAAATGGAACAAAATTCCAGCAACTTATTGTGAGAAGCTTGTGGAAAGCAACCCAAAACGTTTGACCCAAGTTAAACAATTTAAAGACAATGCTACCAAATACTGACAAAGTGTATTTAAACTTCTAACCCACTGGGAAAGTGATGAAAGAAATAAAAGCTGAAATAAATCATTCTCTCTACTGTTATTCTAACATTTCACATTCTTAAAATAAAGTAGTGATCCTAACTGACCTAAGACAGGGAATGTTTTCTAGGATTAAATGTCAGAAATTGTGGAAAACTGAGTATAAATGTATTTGGCTAAGGTGTATGTAAACTTCTGACTTCAACTGTATATACAAATTGTATGCCTAGAAGGCTATCCTTTGGATGCCCTAGGGGATAGAATCATTCTTTGTCTTAGTATTTATAACATTGAATTGCTGACATTCTTGCTACTGCTATTCTTGCTTTAGTTGCAATGCTACCGTTCAGACCAGGCAAGAATGTACTCGGCATAATCATTCTGAGTTATACCATAAATATGAGAAAAATGTTAATCCAATAAAATGCTGTCACATTCACAACTCAGATTTGGAACTATTCCAGCAACACCTCTGAAACACACAGCTTTGACCACCTAGAAAGATAAGAGCAGAAGGTGCATGGGAAGACCACCACCTGAAAACTCTCCTCCTGACTTGCAAATATATTGCTGGGCCCACTTTCCTGGAACTCCTGCCCCAACAGCAATGTGGGAGAACTTTCACCCGAAGGGCTGCCACGGTTCACCGCCACCATCTCAAGAGCAATTAGGGACGGGAAGTGACACCCAGATATTGAATGAAGAAATATAAAGGAATGCAAATTTACTAAGGGCTTGCAGGGCCATTTCACGAAGGCCATTAGTAAACCAGGTGGGTGTTTACAACAATGGTTATCATGACAGATTAGTTTTTAAAATCCAGATCTATATCATTAATTGGATTTAAGTTTGCTAGCTATTACGCTGGGATTCAAATTCAAATATCCAGATCAACCGTTCAGACCTCTGAATACTAGTTGAGCACTTAAGCAAAATGCTCCCTTACCTCTTTAATTTTTTTTTAAATTTTAGCAATACTACATGGAGTAGACCCTTCCAGCCCTTCGAGTCACACAACCCCCAACAAACTCAATCAACCCTAATCTAATGGGGACAATTTCCAAAAACCCATGAACCTACCTGGTACGTGTTTAGACTGTGGGAGGAGACCAGAGCACCCGGGGAAAACCCGCACGTTCCACAGGGAGGACGTATAGAGACTCCTTACAGAACAGCAACTAGAATTGAACTCTGAACTCTGAAATGCCCTGAGCTGTAAAGGTGTCATGCTAACCGCTACATTACTGTGGTGCTGATAGGGTATCCTCCTTCCTTCATCCTGCTTGGGCTTGGGGAAGATAAAGCCTATAGATTTAGCAGAATGAAATGCAAGCCATAAACAAGTAGCTTTCATGTAACTTTTCCTTTTCTCGTTTTTCCTAAAGCACAAAAGAATGAGATTCTACGTTTGGAATTTCAACATACTTTATTTTCATTTAAAAGCAATTTTCAGCTTTTCTAATTCTAAATGGCAACTGCGAATTTCTGCCAAGACCAGGTCATTCAGCAGACACCAAGTACGGTACGTTCAACTAACAATTTTTCCATGGTGAAGCAGCATCCAAGAGAAAGGACAAAAACCTTGTCAAACCTTAAGAAGTTATCGTCCATAAAGAAGCTTGAAACCATTGTTAGAGCACAAAGTCATACTATTCTTAAAAACAAAGTTAATGTGAAAGAAAAACCACAGGTCCATTTTGTGTTTAAAAGTAAAGGGGAGATAGAATGTGAGAACCTTACCTTTGATTGTGGTAGAAGTAAAAGGGAAAAGTGAGAATTCAGAAACTTAAAGAACATCAGCTTGACTTCCGATTCTTTTGTACAACCACATTTACACAATGTTATTGAAACCACTAATCAGGTCTGGGGACAGTCAAACTAACCAGTAGCAGAATGTTTCTAATTCTTATTCATGGTTATCTATAAAGCAATAATCGATTTTCAGGGCTTGGATTAAAGGTAGGTGCACCTTCATGTGAATTATTTAAGCTTAGGAACTAAATCAATACCCACTTCCCATTCTAGCATCCCGGATACAACTTACTTCAAAATAAAACTCAAAGATTGCCAGAACTAGTTTGATTCTGGCGCATACCATCTCTGAGGTCAGAGCAGAAAACCTGGGGCCTAAAGAACAGATGGTGGGGTGGAATGAGCACAGGAGGCTCAGCAACTTGCTGACAGGTTGCCATGCTCTAAAAAACATCAATGGCCTAAACACCTAATGCCCCACGTCACTGAGAGCCAAGAACACTTGTGAACCCATCAGGGCCGGATAGGCAGTCAAGATCCACTGGAATGAACACCACCTCAACCATGACCCTGTCCTTATTGGTGAGACCCCTTGACTCCATCCCACAACAACTTATTTGAGCCACCATCCTAAACAGCAAGAAGTTAAGAAACCCTTATTCCAGATCAAAAATAACAAGGCCTCAGGAATAAATGGAGTCTCCACTGAGATCCCAAAGCTCTACAAAGTCACAATTCCACAACCTCATAGTCTGCATCTGAGAAGAAGAAGATCCACCAGAGGACCCCAGAGATGCTGTAATTATGACTGTCTTCAAGGAAAGACAGATTTCCCATGGGTGTCTCCCAGCTTTTTGCTACAGGGAAAGCCATTACTAGGGTCTCTGTCATCTACCTCCTCACAGTAGTCAGAGAACTGCTCCATATTTTAAAACATAGATTCGGATTGTAGAAAGGCACAATGACCTTTTTCAATCTCCATTTTATGTTTGCTTCATGACACCATACAAACAATGATACTACCAATTGGCTCCCAAATGTACTCTATTCTAAGCTCTGACATGGGAACAGATTATTAGGCTCTAACCTCAGCAGGCCAGGCAGCATCTATGAAAAAGAATAAACAGTCAACGTTTTGGGTCGAGATCCATCATCAGGATTGGAAAGGAAGAGAAGTCAGGATAAGAAGGTGGGGCAGGGGAGGAAGTACAAGTTAGCAGGTGATAGGTGAAGCCAGGAGAGAGGGACAGGTGAAGTAAAGAGCTGGGAAGTTGATAAGTGAAAGGGATACAGGGCTAGAGAAGGAGGAATCTGATAGGAGAGGACAGAAGACCATGGAAGAAACGGAAAGGGGAGGAGCACCAGAGGGAAGTGATGGGCAGGCAAGGAGATAAGGTGAGAGAGGGAAATGAGAATGAGGAATGGTGAAAGGGGGTGGCAATTATCAGAAGTTCGAGAAATCGATCTTCATATCACCAGGTTGAAGGCTACTCAGACGGAATATAAGGTGTTGCTTGAGCGTGGCCAATACCCACCCCTTCTCAGCAGGCCAGGCAGCATCTCTAGGAAGAGGTACAGTCAACATTTCGGGCTGAGACCCTTCATCAGGATTAACTGAAAGAAGGGATAGTAAGAGATTTGAAAGTGGGAGGGGGAGGGGGAGATCCGAAATGATAGGAGAAGACAGGAGGGGGAGGGATGGAGCCAAGAGCTGGACAGGTGATTGGCAAAAGGGATATGAGAGGATCATGGGACAGGAGGCCTAGGGAGAAAGAAAAGGGGGAGGAGGGGGAAAAAAACCCAGAGGATGGGCAAAGGGTATAGTGAGAGGGACAGAGGGAGAAAAAGGAGAGAGAGAGAAAGAATGTGTGTATATAAATAAATAACGGATGGGGTACGAGGGGGAGGTGGGGCATTAGCGGAAGTTTGAGAAGTCAATGTTCATGCCATCAGGTTGGAGGCTACCCAGATGGAATATAAGGTGTTGTTCCTCCAACCTGAGTGTGGCTTCATCTTTACAGTAGAGGAGGCTGTGGATTGATATATCAGAATGGGAATGGGATGTGAAATTAAAATTAATAAGTTCCCTGGCCCCCTCCCCCTTTCTTTCTCCCTGGGCCTCCTGTCCTATGATCCTGTCATATCTCTTTTGCCAATCAACTGTTCAGCTCTTGGCTCCATCCCTCCCCCTCCCGTCTTCTCCTATCATTTTGGGTCTCCCCCTCCCCCTCCCACTTTCAAATCTCTTACTAGCTCTTCTTTCAGTTTTAGTCCTGATGAAGGGTCTCGGCCTGAAACATCGACTGTACCTCTTCCTAGAGATGCTGCCTGGCCTGCTGCGATCACCAGCAACTTTTATGTGTATTGCTTAAAATTCCAGCATCTGCAGATTTCCTCATGTTTACCCACCCCTTCTCATAGCCCTGTTCCAACAAGGCCTAACTTAAGTTTGAGAAACAGCACTTCATCTTCTGTCAGGGCCTTTAGAGCACATATTGAATTCAACAACTTTGGATCACTCCTTTTCTCTATTAGTATCAGAACTGGCAAGAACTGCTCTTAGGTTACACAGGACAACCATTTTTTTCAAAAATGTTGCTTCCTCAGAACTTTTTATTTGTTTATGATAGACTGTTTGAAGCTGAACACAAGTATAATTTCAGAATTTGGAATTTGGAGAAACAAGAAATTAACTTCAATTGAATATAATGTGTTTAATTGCATAATGGTGCTGATGCTTTCCAATAGCTTGACTAAGCTAAAATGGTTTGTTGATGATTTTTGTTTGTACTCAGTGTCTAAGGCTTCTCGCTTACGTGTCCAACTTTAATCAGCCAGCATTGATGGATTCCAGTTGCCCTGATACCGTTTCTCCATGACCGCAATGCCCTGGTGAAACCTTTCACCGTGCTCGTCACTGATAGCGTCAAGATTTGCAAGAAATAAATCTAAATAGGAATGTAGAAAATAAACCTTTAATGACATGTTGCACTTCATGGTTTTGTCTGCTTGTAGCATGTTGTCAACCAGCTGCATGTAGATTGCTGCTCTGTAGTTGCCAAGAAAATTTCAACAACATCCTGGTATGCCTTCCATGCAATTTTCTCCAGTCCCACTAGGAGTTCTTCAAATTGCCTGACATTGATGATGTGGTTGATTTGTGGGCCAACAAAAATGCCTTCCATAATCTTGGCATCAGTACTCTGGGAACCGTCTGTCTCAAGTATCGAAATCCTTCACGGAAATTTTTGCGCCTGGTGACAGCAGATCCCATCGTTGCAGTCTTGAACCCAGTAATTCTGCTTTTGCCTTTGACAAACCCAAGTCTCTGACCAGATCATTTAACTCAGATTGAGTTATCAGATGAGGCTCACTTGATGTAAAGGGTTCAAAAGCTGTATCACTGTCTGTCATTTTCCATTCCTGGCTCGTGCATCATGACATCTTCGTCTACCTCCGCTTGACTCCTTGTCTCTGGTGGCTTTGGTACTGGAAGATTATCAACATGGCTGAAGGGAGATTGAGGTACTCAATGGATTTCTTGTTTTTAGCAGAGGAACCATGGTCACACTGGTCAGACAGAAGGAGCAGTCTGTCATCTGATCCTTTTGCTCATGCCATAGCATCAGGACAGTGAACGACATTGACTTCCGAGTACCTTTGAGCCAAGGTCTAAGATCAACAGCGCATGTTGCACAACAAATGTGAGGAGCCCATGCTTTGGACCCCAATTTTACACCCAAATTAGAGCTCATAGGGTTTCTTAGTATGAGGAGTCATGCTCCGTCTTTGAGATTTAAGCGTATACTCGCCACAAATATATGCAGGAAGTATTGAGGCTGTTGCAACATTGGTGAGACATTTTGCTGTCACAAATACTCCTGAAAATACAATTACTTTTTTAAAATGAGTCCACGCAATATGCTATGAGAATAGAGCATGCATATTAATGTGATTGCAAAGCGATTTACATGTAAACACAATGCACAGAACGGTGTGTGTGTGATGCTTTTGTAGCCTTTCTAAAACCTGTCCTGCCATGCAGCATCCACCCTGCCTAGGAATGCCCGGACAAGATAAAAAACTTCCCAGCTTACATTGTAGGTAACATTTTAATTGTCTTGAGTTATGAATTGAAATAACAAATATCGGCAATTACAAAAAGATGGTGCACGATAGGGAAATGTCATGGTGACATTCATGATCAGCAGCCCAAAGTCTACAAGACACACCCAAAAATATCCAGGAAGCAAAATCTTTGTTGTGAGTGTAATAGGTTAGTTTTTCTCTCTCATCTAATACTTCCTGATCTGCTGAGTATTCCCCATAGCTTTGAGCCACATTTCATAGCAGTTACATATCCCTTTCTTCTCTGACTTTTCCCTCTCATTAATTAACTAGATGGTTTCATTCCCATGGCATCCTAACACAGATATGCCCTTTGCCCCATTCTGTTGACAACTTAAAATTAATGCTTTCCCAGTTCTGATGAAATGGCTTTTCCCTCCGTCTCTCCACAGATGTTGTCTCCTTCTGAGTCTTTCCAGCAGTTTCTGTTTTGAATTAACATTTCCAGTATCTGATTTTCAGGAACAATCAAAACTCCACGTTTAAACTTCATTATAATCCTTAATGAAGACGTGATGGCATAAAAATGAGTGGAAGGGCAAATCATGATGAGGATATTGTGACTCTACAATGGGATTTAGATAGACAGAGAGAATGGGTGAAAACTTGGCAAATGGAGTTTATGGAGGGAGGCACTTCAATAAGTGGAACAAAAAGGCAGATTATATCTAATGCAAATAAAACAGATCTTGTTCTCATGCATGAATCCCAAAATGCCAATATGCAGGTGCAGCAAGTAAATAAGAAGGCAACTGATATGTTGGGACTTCATTGCAAAGGTGTTGGGAGTTCAGAAATCAGGAAATTACAAACAGGGTTCTGGTGAGGACACGCCCAATGAGGGATATAGCAGCATTTGAAACAGTCCAAAAGAGATTCAGTCGACTAATTCCTGAGCTGAGCAGACTAAACAATATTCTTCGAAGTTTAGAAGAATGATGATAGGGTAGATGTGAGGATGTTTCCATTAGTGGAAGCGTCTTGAACAAGACGTAGCTACAAGATTAGAGGACCATCATTCAAAAGCAAGGTATGAAAATTTTTCTCACAGATGGTGGTGAACCTCAGGTAAATCTCTGCCCCAGAGAGTAGTGGAGGCTGGATCATTAAAGGTGCTTAAAGTGGAGGTAGATACATCTTTGAAAGATCAGAGAATTAAAGGCAATGGGGAACTGAGAGTTGAGCAGGGTTCGATCAGCCATGATCATTTCAAATGGTTAGGCAGGTTTGAAGCACCAGATACCCCACTCCTATTTTCTTGTGAAAAGACTACTTGAGGCATAAACTTAGTCACATTGTTACAAAATCTATTAATTATATTTCCTTCTTTAAAATTATTTACTTTAGCCTTAATTTTGGGTATCTGAAATATCAATCATGGACCAAAAAATAGTGGGCAGGAAAATAATTTTAAAAATAGTTTGGGAAATTTCTATACCCTACAGTTAAATGATATCCTTCCAGTATTAGACTACAAAACAGTGCAGCAACTGCTATGTGCCATACAATGTGTAGTATCCTTAAAGTTGAGTGTACCTAGTACAACAGCACTATCTACAGCAGTAAATGTATTGCTGGATTGGTAATATTAATGTCTGTGGTAGGTATACTCAGGAAACATCAGCTGCAGATAACATGATTACCTTTTTAAATGGAATTATTGGGAGGTATTCCCAAAGTACAGATTTTTTAAACTCCCAGAGTGAGAATAAGCCATCGGCTTTGGCAAATAACATGAGGCATCTGAAATTTGAATCCAGTCACAAGCAGGCATTAAAAAATTCCTGCATTCCTCTCAGCTTGGCTCCTTGTGCATCCCAAACACGATCGGTCCACCACTGGCTGCCATGCTTTCGTTTGTTTAGACCAAACATCTCCATCTCTCCTCCCTAAAGCCTACTTTGTCCTCCTGCCTTAAGTGGCTCAGCTTCAATTTTTGTTCGTAATTCTCTGACAATCTTGGTACATTTTACTACATTCAAGGACAATGTAAAATGAAGTTCTTGTTGCTTTCGTAGTTTCAAGTCCTGGTCTTCTCACGTCTACTTTATTAAAATCACTCAATAACCTCAATCAGGTCACTTCTAAACCTTCTAAGGTGTGTGGAGCCAGACTTATTGTGAATCATGAAATTTGTTGTTGTGTGGCAGTACAGTGTAGGCAGATCAAACTACTGTAAGTTACAATAAAAATAAGTAAATAGTGCAAAAAGAGGAATAGTGAGGTAGTGTTCATGGACTGTTCAGAATTCTGATGGCAGACAATATGAAGCTATTCTTAAATCATTGTACAAAATTCTGGAGGAACTCAGCAGATCAGGAAGCATCTACGGAGAGGAACAAACGGTTGATGTTCTGGGTCAAGATCCTTCATCTATCCTGAGGACAGGGTGGTAGATGTTGCCTACAAGAACTTTAGCAAAGCCTTTAACAAGGTCCCAAATGGCAAACTGATCTGGAAGATTAGAACACATGTGGTCCTGCATGAACTGGCCAATTAGAAACAAAAATTGGTTTGGTGATAGAAGTCAGGGGACGATGGTGGAGGGTTATTTTACAGTTTGGCGACATGTGACCAGCAGTGTGCCATAGGGATTGGTGCTGAGTCCACTATTGTTCATCACATATATTAACAATTTGAATAAGAATGTAGGTGGCATGAATAGTAGATAATCTATTTGTGGATATTTTAGTGTCTTCTACTGCAAAGGCTGGTCAAAAATTACTATTTAGAATCGCTGTCACTTTTCTACTTCCCATTACTAATTCCCCAATCTCATCGTCCAAGGGACTACTGCTATCTCACAATTCTCTGCAATCTTTAAGCAGAGGAAATCCTAGATGCTGGAAATCTTAGAACACACACAACGCTGGAGGAACTCAGCAAGTCAGGCAGTATTTATGAAGGTGAATGAACAGTCGACTTTTCAGGGCAAGACCCTTCATTTTTGTATTGTTTGCCAGTTCTCACGGTGATGGGCACAGATTTAGAAAAAAAAAGGTTTAAAATACTTTTTCTGGAATAATGGGTACCTTCTGAAGAGGGTAAATAAAATAAGAAAATACAAACTGCTGAGTTGAGAACTATCAACTTAGTGCTTAGGATAGTCGACATCAACGTACCTGAGAATCTAAGTTAATAAAACCAGTTAAAATTTGTAATACTCTGAGAAGCAAAGAGCTTTCTCTTTATTATCCCGCCTACCATTGGCGAGTGGATATGACGCCAACATAGGACAACAAACATATGATTGGCAGGCAGGTAAACCAATGATAGGCCATGTTGACTTGCTAGTCTTCCGGGTTTGTCGCCGTAAAAATGAAGTCATAATAGTCATCATATGCCCTTCAACCAATTAGTCAAAGGCTTTCAAAGTAAAGGCAGCGCAGAGAGATTGACTGTCAGTATTTTAGACCAATAACGATATGAATAGACAGAGCGCTTCCAATAGCACCAATGAGCTACAAGAAACGGAGTCTGGGTGCGGTCGCCATTGTCATTGTAGTCAGTCCGATAGCAATTGCGACTTATTGACAGAGGAGAACCTGAGAGTCGTCAAGATGGTTTGTGGTGGCTTTACCTGCTCGAAGAACGCTCTCATCGCTTTAAACGTGGTGTATATAGTAAGTGAGGCCAGAAATGGGAATGAGCATGTGGAAGTGAGGGTTACCATGGGTCCGGTGTAGCGTTTGCAACGGGCGATCTGGGGGCCCGACTTTCGGAGCATGCGTAGCACGCGTCTCCTTACCAGCTGACAGCAAGAAGCCAGTCCGTTCGCTGAACTGTCTAGGACGTTTAGTCGTTTCTGCGACTGCTGACATTTCAAACTGTAAACTTAGTTTACTTTTTTTTTAATGTGTTTGTGCTCTTGTTTGTTGTAGCATTTTATGCTCAGAATCCGATTTAGGTTTATTATCACCGGTCTATGTCGTGAAATTTGTTAACTTAGCTGCAGCAGTTCAATGCAATACATAATCTAGAAGGAAGAAAAAATAAATAAGTAAATCAATTACGGTATATCTATATTGAATAAACTACAAAACGTGCAAAAACAGAAATAATATGTTAAAAAGTAGTGGGGTATTGTTCATGGATTCAATGTCCATTTAGGAATCGGATGGTGGAGGGGAAGAAGCGATTCCTGAATCGTTGAGTGTGTGCCTTCAGGCTTCTGTACCTCCTTCCTGACAGTAACATTAAGAAAAGGGCACGCCCTGGGTGCTGGAAGCCCTAGATAGCTCTGGATAGTTTGTGCAATTTAGTTTAATAAGTATTTTTACAATTAGGAAATGTTTAGTGGAATATGGGCAAAATGTAGAGAAATAAAGTAAACTCAGATTAGTTGGTCGGCACGGAATATTTGGGCTGAAGGGTTTGTTTTCGTACTGTGTAGCTCTGACTAATTAGGTTTGCAGTTCACCAGATAAAATAGTGGGTAGTGTTTTTTTTATTTGAAAGATCGTGGACTCTTCTGACGTAGAGAAGATATTTTAATCATTTGTGGAACTTGTGCCCTCCATGATTTTGTCACACAAGAATGCAAGAAAATAGAAGTAGGAGCAAGCAAAGAACCCTTTTTGCCTGCCATTTAATGTAATCATGGCTGATTTCTACTTTCAAATTTATCCAACATCATCTTAAATGCACATGATCTAGTTTCCGTGACTCTTGGGAGTGGGTAGGACAGCGAATTCAAAGATTACTCTTGAGTAATGGCTCTGGCCCTGATTTGTGCTGAGATACTGGAGCAAAAGTTGCTTCCAACAGTGAATACATGAGTCTGATACTGAATATAGCCTTAAAAAGGGCTAAAGTGGGGAGCTAGTCTACTAACCTATGTTGCAATTTCAGCGTGGCCTGTGATTCTACTATTCTGCAATCAATATTGTCAATCATTGTTAATCTGGTTTAGTGAAAATGCTCTAAGATTTTGTTGGGTGGTATGCTTGAAGCTGTAGGTGAACAAGTCTCTCTGCTCTTGATATGCAAAAAAAAAATCTGGTAATAACTGTTGCCTTGTGACATCATCTGGTTCACATTTCCTGTACCCATAAATGTTAAATTCAGTTTATTTGAATAAGCAGATTAAATATTGCTTTATGCTGATAGTGAAAGTGTGATGTGACACTTCTACCTACTGTAAGAGAATAAAAGAGAAGTTGAGAGTGCTTCTCCAAGTAAAGGGTTGTAGAAGTTTGGAACTGTTTTCTGAAAATGGCAATTGGGGCTTAAATTTGTACAATTAGAAATCAATAAGCATTAAAGAATATAGAGCATGGGTACAGTATGTGTGACTATCTTTTCTGACTCCTTGGTCTGTTCTATGATTCACACCAACCATCAGCATTTTCCCTGCAACTACAGGTGATGAAGCACTTCTTCCACCTCTCCCATGCTCACCATTCAGGGTGAAGCAGTGATTTTAATTGGTTTTGCTATCTAGTTTACTGTATTTGGTGTTTACAAGGTGGTCTCCTCTGTGTTAGAGAAACCAAACAAAGGTGGTTTTGTAGCGCATCTGCATTCAGTCCGCGCAGTGACCGTGAGCTTCCTGTTGTGTTCCATTTTAATTCCCTGTCCCATTTTCACTCTGATCTGATAGTAGCCTTTTTTTTTAAAAACTCATCTTGGCAAAAATAATCATGAAACTATCAGGTGAGCTTTTGTTTAAGCCCATTTGATTCACTAAATTTTATTGTTCCTACCCTATCTGATTTATGATTCCAAACTCAACAATAAGTCGAGCTCTTAAGGTCCAGAACAATTGGTGATTAAACATAAAAAAAAATTGCCATCACCCTGTAAACAAATAAAGTAGCATAGATTTCTTAGTGTACTTTCCATGTCATCTTTTAATTGCTTCACTTTTGAGAAAAGCTAACGGTTTGTGAAGATGGTTGGAGGTAAGGAAGAGGGGCGACTGAAAAGTTTGTGTGGATCAATTGAATGTAATGTGCTTAAAAATGTGTGCTTTTTTTGTGGACTTGTGGAGAATGCCTGGTCACATTGTGATGTTGAGGAAAAATGACTGGCAAGATTCATCACATTAGCAATTTAGAGTGACTGGATCCATGCAAAGAAAAAAAATCTGTTTTTAGGCATCCAGAGCGCTCCTAAATTTGGGAGAGGAATTGGTCACTGCAAACTGGCATTCGTGTAGCCTTGCTGTGGACAAACCATGCTTTTTGGAAGCCAAAGTTGAGGCAATGAGGAAACAACAAGACATTTGTGGGTACTAGGGGAGAGATGGGAGTATCATTAGAAGATAAAGGAGAGAGGGGTGTTGACTGAATACTGCAGAGACTGCTGAAGGTTTGTCATGGTTATGGGTAGGAGAGTAGATTAGATGTAATAGTCACATATACATTGAAATGTGCAGTGAAATGCATCATATGTGCTAAAAGGATGTGTTGGGGGCAGCCCACAATGCTGCCACACTTCTGGCGCCAATATGGCATGTCCAGTGTTCAGCAGAAAGACACAACCAACATACAACAGCAGAGCAAACTCCATCAAACCCACCCCAGGGGGTCACTGGCCTTCATCCTCAAGGCCCAACCAATCTCTGCCCTTGAACTTGGGGATTGCAATTCTTTGCAAAGAAGCCTTCATTAAAAAGTAATCAGAAGGGGAGTAGATCTAATTAGCAATAATAATTAACTTCTGAGTGGTCTTTGACATGTGCCAACACAACTATTAAGTTCAAATGTTTAACAGCAAATTAAGCATTAACCTTTGTATAATCACTTAATAGAATGTGATAATCTTTGAAGTTTGTACCTTGTTAGCTGACAGCATGCTCTGATCCTGCAGCAGTAGTCTTCATTGACGTTAATGCCTTTAACCTAAATACCTCAAGGTGATAACTTTATATGGAGACAAACAGAATTGATGAAATGTTGGTTTTATTGCACAAAAGGGCAAAGTGGATGTTAATGTCCAGATACATGTTAGCAGTAGTATACCATCCTCTTAATATGGTCTCAAAGAATTTGGAAGCAATCTTGTCAGGGAACCAATGATTATTTTAATTTTAAAAGAAAAAGTTCCATTTAATCTGTTCTAGATAAAGTTGGTGGTGGGAGAGTAGGGAGTGAAAAGAAAATCTTTTCACATTTAGATGCAGATTTTTGATATTAATATACTTTGTAAAATTCTGCCTTTGGTAGATTTGTACAGCCTCTTTTTTTAAAAAAAAAAATAAATAAATCCATCAAACTTGTTGAAATGCCATCTATTTTATTTTGTCTACAGATCCAGTATGCACTGCAAAACGTTGGTCCTGATCGTAAATTGCTGGAGGAAATGTAGAGGATGCCACCATTTACTTCAGATGTGGTTTGCCAGTGGGTGGATGTTATTTTTAATTCCTGTTTTTTTTCCTCTTTCAGTTAGTCGGGCTACTGCTTATTGGAGTGGCAGGATGGGGGAAAAGCTACGGCATAGTTTCCAGTATAAATGTCATTGGTGGAGTCATTGCTGTGGGAGTGTTCCTTCTTGTCATTGCTGTTGCGGGGCTTGCCGGAGCACTGAATCACCATCAGGTCATGCTGTTCTTTGTATCCTTTCATTGGCCTTAACACTGAATTGAGTATAATTGCTGTATTTGCTGTTAATCTTCTTTCCCCTACTTCCCCCTGCCCCTCACACAACCAGATGTGAGCTGGACTTGTTCTCAATCTCCCTTTTCTGTACACACAAGCTACTATATTTGTGTAATATGTTTGATGCTCTACTTTTGAGACAATATGAAACTGCCCACTGAAGGTTTGTGAAAGTGACCCTCAAAGACATTATGTATGAAAGTGCCTGGCTGGTGTTCACAGCTTCTTAGCAGGCTGTGATTAAATGTATAATTTTGGTTTCTGTTTGGGTGGGGGGGGGGTGAGAAAATAATTTAGAACTGGGTTTAATATCTCTGGCATATGTTGTGATTTGTTTTGTGGCAGCAATACATTGCCATACATAATTAAAAGAGAACTACAAGTTGTTATTTTTTTCAAACACCTTATGGGTGGTGTGTATGTGTATATCTTGGTGCAAAAAGAGAGCAAAAAAATAGTGAGGTAATGTGGAAATCTGGTGAAGGGAAAGAAGCTGTTCCTGAAATGTTGAGTTTGTTTTCATTCCCCTGTACCATCTCCTGGATGGTAGTAATGAGAAGAGGTCATGTCCTGGGTGATGGGGGTCCTCAATGATGGATGCTGCCTTCTGGAGGCATTGCCTTTTGAAGGTGACCATGCTGCTGAGGAGGCTAGCACCCATGATGGAGCTGGCTGAGTTTACAACTTTCTGCAGCTTTTTCCAATCATGTGCAGAGCCACCCTCCATACCAGATGGTGAAGCAAACAGTTAGAATGCTCTCCATGGTATATTTGTTTATATTTTTAAAAAATCGTCAGTCTTTGGTGTCATACCAAGCCTCCTCAAACTCTTAATGAAATATAGCCAATTCAGAAATGTTGATGCCCAGAAACTGCTCACCTTTTCCACTGCAAATCCCTCGATGAGGACTGGTGTGTGTTCCCTCGACTTGCCCTTTCTGAAGTCCACAATCGATTCCTTCGTCTTACTGACATTAAGTACAAGGTTGTTGTTGCAACACCACTCAATCAGCTGGTATGTCTTGCCCCTGTACGCCGCCTCATCACCATCTGAAATTCTGCCAACAATAGCTGTCATCAGCAAATTTATAGTTGGAGTTTGAACTGTCTAGCCACAGAGTCATAGGTGTAGAGATTAGAGCAGCAGGCTCACATCCCTGAGGTGCACCGGTGTTGTCAGCTAGGAGATGTTATTTACAATTTGGCACTGACTGTGATCCCCTGGTGAGGTCAAGGATCCAGTTGCAGAAGGAGGTATAGAGGCCCAGGTTTTGGAGCTTGTTGATTAGAACTGAAGGTATGATTGTGTTGAACACTGAGCTGCAATCAATAAACAGCAGCCTGATGTAGGTATTGTTATTGTCCAGGTGATCCCAGGGCAAGTGAAGAGCCAGTGCAATTGCATCCAGTTTAGACCTATTGTGCAATGGGCAAATCCTTCAAATGTAACTGGGGGAAAAAATTGCACAGAATCTTGCTTGGGCCTTCTGGCAAAGACATTCTTTAAAATCGGACTGATTACAGTAATCCCTGGCACAATATTAGCTGCAGCTTTTCTAAGCCACATCTTGCAACAGAAATAAAGCCACTCTCACTACTTAATCCCTTGTCAGGGATATTTTATCAATATTAAGGAAATCCTGTGGAACAAAGTATATTCGTGATGTAACAGTTATCTTGGTTTTGTTATTGGTACTTTAATAATAATTGTTTTTGGAATGTGGGCATTATTGCATTTGAATGGACTAGCTTGCTGAGCCATTCCAGAGAGTACACTGCTATAAATCTGAAGTCATACACAAGTCAAGCTGAGACCTTTTTCTAAAAGGCTTTCCTTAAAGCTTTTTTTCAGGAACCAGGTTAGCTTTTATGACAATCCAATAATTCCATAGTGCTGTTATTTTACCAATTATTAACAATTTAAATTCCATAGTATTTAAACTCGTGCCTCTGGTTTGTTTGTCCAACTCTCTGAATTACTAAAGTAATTTAACAGCAGTACTAGAGCAGTAGTCATGTGACCAGTTTTGCTACCATACTTAATTGCAGATTTATTTCATTAACTCAATTTGTGTTTCTATAATGGGATTTGAGCTTGTTCATCTTTGGATTCCTGGTCCCACAACATAATCACATGCACTAGATCCAATGTGGTGTAGTGCATGGGTGAATGATTTAATCTTGCATATCTATGTCTGGAGAGTAACTATGTTGGCTCAATTTAAGGATTAGGTAATGACTCAATAGTTGTATTTATTTTAATGCTACTTGTAATATGTAGATAGAAAGAGAAGTAGAGTGGTAAAACTGCCTTTATTAAAATATTAAGAGTTTATCTAAACAGAATGCTAGATATTTAATTGCTCCGATAACAAAGACTTTGAGGGGTTTTGCACACTGGTATCATTTATCATTAAATTTGCTCCTACTACATGGGAGCAGTGTTGGTTCATTTTGGGCAGCTTTAATGTATTTCCAGTGACCTTTAAGTTCGAGTGTCATGAAAGCTTTGCATTTAAACTGTAATCTTTCTTGCATGAGGGCACTTGCTGCAGACATGGGGTGGAAACTGCTGATGAGTTGCAATTGATGTTATTAAATGTTAGCTGGCCTTACTAGTTTTGTATGTACAGCTTTGGGGCTGACATTTCAGTATTTATTTTTCATCAATTATTTCTCCTATGCTTCTTTGACTTTCATTGCAGTACATGGTTATTTTATTTCTAGTCTTTGTGATTCAGTTTGGAGTTTCTTGTTCATGTCTGGCACTGAACCGAGGTCAACAGGTAAGTTTCACACTATGCATTGCTCTGATATATTTAGTTTTATGCTTCCCTTTTTGATGCTTGATTGTACATTAGCTTTACAGATGATGCATATGGTATAGGAAACTCAAAAGGTCTAGTCCCTTCATCTGATCATTATTTTTTCCTTTGTATTGTTCTAAACAGTTCAAATTATTAGTGGCCTGTTTTTAATTGACATAAATCACAGCAAACCATGCTCTGTGTTGTCAGTCATTTTGTTTTGAAACATTCTCTAGTATGCCTCGGTGTTTAAATGTACATTCTTTTAAGGTAAAATTATTCTTTAATTCAAACCCGTATCCAATGCTTATAACTTTTCTGTAGCAGTCCCCATGTAATTGAGATTCACTTTAGGGTTAAATGGCTAAACTCAATGTGGGCTATACTACTGTTCGCAAAGCTGTGGCTTTTGGGCTTCTGTGCAATCAAAAGTATTGCTTTTAAGTGGATGCAGTGAGCCAGGTGGGGGAAAAAAATTGCATGATTTTGTGTTAGGTAGCATATTAGCCAAATCTTTCATCCACAGAACTAGAGTTGCAATCCAACGGAATCTAATGTGGACCAGAGTTGGAAGGGAGGGGAAAATGTCTCATCTCTAATTAATCACTCCGGCCTGATGAATGATTTTGTATACAATGTTTTTTACATGTGTTATATATGGTATACAGTATCATTCATCTTTCTGTATGTCAAAATTCTTTGATTTCAGTTGTGTTCAATACCATCGTCCTTGAGATACTGTAAGCGAAACTCTCCAAGCTTAACTTGCCAGTGAGCTGCAGTCTCCATGCACACCTCCATAGCCCACTCATTTAGCAATGGTGTGCCACAGGGGTGTAATTTCTCTGTACATCAGTGACTGCATCTCCAGTGTTCATCAGTTAAATTGGTAGTTTATGGATGACACCACTGTTATTGGACTGATCACCAGAGGCAACAAATCCAAGTACCACCAAGTAGTGTCCTGGTGCGATCACAACTTGGACCTGAATGCCCTCAAAATGTGAGATGCTTATCAACTTCAGGAGAAATATTTCCTCTCCACACATTCTTTATCAAAACTTTACAGTTTAAACATTCAGGTTCCTGGGCATCATTATTTCACAGGGCCTCATGTGGAAGAACCGTATCTCCTTCATTAACAAAAAGGCTCAGCAGAGGATGTACTACTTGCATAGTTGGTAAAAATTCAATCTTCTCCAGAATATACACTGCTGTCATGTAGAGTATCCTTGCATCAGCCGTTACTGTCTGATTTGATGCAGCATCCTCTCAATAAATGAAAACTACAGTAAGCTATTGGGTCAGTTGAAAAAGTCATTGGCTGCAGTTTACTATCACAGCAGGGCTTGTATGTGTCCAGGGGAAAGAAGTGGGCAATTAATCATTGCAGATATTACCCACCCTGCAAACTGCCTTTTCCCAAAGCTCCCTTCTGGAAAGTGTTGTAGGGCTATTAAAAGCAAAAAAAAAAACTTCGTGCCATTTTAAAAGTGACTCCTCTCCCTGCCCCAGACTGTTAAATCTGATCAACCATTTAATTAGTCCCTCCGCCCCCATTAACTCAGTCACAAACTGCAATATAAACACTTTAAACCACTTTTTATAAAGTGTCTGCATTGTAAATACATGTTGTTACAGGGATATTTGTGTTTATGCAGATTTTATTCCACATCTGTACCTTAACCTCCAACTTATTTTTATATAATTCTTTATAATTGAGTTTTTTTTTTGCATGTTAGTGCGAACACACCATAGCAAATCCCTAATACATGTAAATGTATATGATGAATAAAGGTGATCCTTGATCCTACTTTCAATCTGGAACTTGTGTCAACCTGGTAGTTAACCATATAACTGCCTCACCCATTCAGAATGATGTTTGCTTTAGGCATGCAGTGATGCACTTCAGAAATGGCTGTATTTGGGAGTTGGTGTGCAGTGAAACTCTTTTTTTTCTGTCTAGGAACATTTGCTAAAACTGACTTGGGACAGAATGTCAAATGCAACCAGGAAAGATCTAGAACACCAACTCAACTGCTGTGGATTTATGAATGATACAGAAAGTGCCACCTATGAGATGGATTGTTTGCTATGTGACGCAGTGAGTATCTTTCTTGCTGGATTTTATTGTTCTTGTAAAGATTTGATAAGAGTAATATGGTTTGCATTCATCATGTTTTAGGAAATGTATTTTCACTACATCCCGATTCCATCAGTCTTTTGTGATCAGAAATGTCACAATGAGCTTCTGTTCATCCACTGAAGTGGCTTTTATTTTATTTGAAATGGAAATAAACTGATCACTGCCCTCATTGCAATGAAGGAAGGTTTGAACTGCACTTGTTATGGCTATGGTGGTTGAGAGGAAAGTGAGAGAATGGCCTGTGGTCAAATCTTGGGTAAGACTGGTTAGGTCACAAAAAAATGACTGCACTTCAAAATTGCCTGTAAATACTTCAGGACCTCCTTAAAAGGGTTCTTGAGATTGTGTAACTGCAAGTATTTTTACATGGAGAAAATAAGGGGATTAAAGTTTCCAATCTTCCCTGCCTGAAACCAAAGTTAAAATTAGTTACATTATGTAAATCTTCCCCTATGCTGTTCAGCAAAATGGTCACAAACCAAGTATAATAGTGGCATTAAATGATTGAAAGGAATCCTCTTTAGCTGCTGAGCATCTATGATGGATGATGACCTCTGAAGGTATTATTTTTAAACTAGTGTAATCCTTGCAGGAAGTGCTCAGATTTTAAATGTCTATTTCTTTAACCTTTGACAGTCCTGCAAATCCACTCATTGTGAAACTTGTGGTGATGTCATGCTGACACATGCTGGCGAGGCTTTGAGGATCCTTGGAGGCGTGGGCCTTTTCTTCAGCTTTACTGAGGTGAGATTTGTTGTCTTGTAATGTTGTATTTGCTTCAAAGCTCTGAATTTTATAAATACCTTGACTGATGAAGTGGAAGGGTGGGTTAGTAAGTGTGCAAATGATAAGAAAGTTGGTGGAGTTGGGGATAGTGTAGAAGGTTGTAGATTACGATGGGATATTGACAGGATGCAGAACTGGGCTGAGAAGTGGCAGATAAAGTTCAGCCCAGAGAAGTATTAAGTGATTCACTTTTAGAAGGTTGAATTTGAGGGCAGAATACAAGGTTGTTGGCAGTATTATTAAGTGTGGAAGAACAGTGGGATCTTGCAGTCCCCATCCTTGGATCCCTCATCTTAGTCGGGGAATTGAGTTCAAGAGCTGTGAGGTAATGTTACAGCTCTCTAAAATCCTGATTAGACCACACTTGGAGTATTGTGTTCATTTCTAGTCACCTCATTATAGGAAGGATGTGGAAGATTTAGAGGGGGTGCAAAGATGATTTATCAGGGTACTGCCTGAACTAAAGAGCATGTCTGAGGATAGGTTGAATGAGCTAGGGCCTTTCTCTTTGGAGCAAAGGAGATCGAGAGGTGACTTGATAAGAGATGTACAAAATGGAGCCATATATAGACTGGACAGTCAGACTTTTTCCCAGGGTGGAAATAGCTAATATGAGGGATCATAATTTTAAGGTAATTAGAGAAAAGTATATGGGTGTGTCAGAAGTTTTAAGAGTGGTGGGTGTGTAGAATGTGCTGCCAGAGCTGGGGTAAATGGTAGATACATTAAGGGCAATTAAGAAACTCCTGGATGTACAGATGAAAAGAGGAAAGGATTATGCGGGAGGGAAGGATTAGATGATCTTGAAGTAGGTTAAAAGGTCAGTATAACATCATGGGTTGAAGGACTTGCATTGTGCCGTACTGTTCTTGTTCTATAATGTATGGAGATAAATTTTATAAAAGGAATTTCTCATCGGGGCTATTGAGTCATTGTCCTTCATTTTGGTGTAAAACCAAAACTTGAGCTATTAAAACATGTTTTGATTTTTTTTCCAGTATATCTGAAATTAAAAATAGACCCTGACTCTGTTCTTTGACATATTCCAGGTGTGTGCAATCTACAAAATGCACTGTAGTCAGTTCCCTCTGCTACTCTCAACATTCCTAAACCCATGAGCACTATCAACATGGATGGGGGTGTCCGATGTGTGGAAATGCCACCCCTTGCAAGTTCTCTTCCACGTTGCACACTATCCTAACATGAAAATGCACGAGTTCTACATCTTCAAATGCTCTCCCTACTGGAGAACGTTTTCCTTCACCAGAAGCTCACCACCACCTTCTCAAGGGCAGTTAGGGGTGGGCAATAAGTGCTTTTGTTGTGACATGATTTTTAAAAGATGTTGAATTGGTCTATGTTCACAAGTTTTGATAAGTTGTGTTGGAAAACTGAAGGTGGCACAGTTAGAATACAAGACTAGTAGATGCTGTCCAGTTGTTAAGGCAAATAATGGTACCCAGAGTAAAGTGACATAGTACCCGTAAACCTGTATCATCTGGTCTTGGAAATGACTTCCTTGGGGAAATCACTTATTATTTACATTAAATAATTTTATATACCTCCTTCAGCCTCTGCTGTTCTAGAGAAAACAAACCCAGCCTAAACAGTTAACTCTATTTTACGTTCCATCCCTGGCAATATCCTGGTGAATTTCCACTGCATCATCAGTGCAATCTTGTCCTTCCTATGAAATAGACACAATATTTAACCAATGTTATTATTAATGGCATAACCTTTCCACTCTTGGTTTATTCCATGTCTAAAGGCAGACAATCTGTATACTGCCTTCCCAATCCTCTTTGCTTGTGCTTCTGCCTTTGGGCATCTTTGGCCTTGTACCCAAGGCCCAACATAATAACTGATCAATACACTCATTGGCCACTTTATTAGATAACTCCTGTACCTAATAAAGTGGCTACTGAGTGTATGTCTGTGGTCATTTGCTGTAGCTCATCCTCTTCAAGGTTCGATGTGTTATGCACGCAGAGATGCTTTCCTGCACAACACTGTTGTAATAGATGATTATTTGAGTTACTGTCAGCTTGAACCAGTCTGGTCATTCTCTTCCAACCTCTCATTAATAAGGTGTTTCCACCCATAGAACTGCTGTTCACTGGGTATATATTTTTTGTTTTTCCACACCATCCTCTGTTAATTCTAGAGTGTGAAAATTTCAGGAAACAGCGGTTCTGGGATACTCAAACCACCCCATTAGGTACCAACAATCATTTCACAATCTGTCACTTGGGTCACATTTCTTTTCCATTCTGATGTTTGGTCTGAACAACTGAGTCACTCTTAGTCATTCTAAGCTGAAGACTGCCCTCAGCTCAATGTCCTTCTTGGCATGATGTAGTCAAACCTTTGATTATGGATGATGTCACATTCACAAATGCCACCCCTGCACATAAATGTTGTAGAATAACTTTTCTGATAAGTGAAAAAGATAACGTGCTTTGTTTTCTCCTCTTCCACCAGATTCTTGGAGTTTGGCTTGCAATGCGTTTTAGGAACCAGAAAGATCCACGAGCAAATCCTCGTGCCTTTTTGTAGGATCCTTCGCCATTCTTGTGACAGTTGTATCTTGTAGCTGCTCAAAGTTATCTTTCCCAGGGATTATTTTCATCAAAACCCTTTGATTCTTTAAAACAAGAGCCTTCATAATGTATGATTGGATGGAGCAAATGGTCACACTGCATGGATTATCTCGGTGCCATGGACTAGACTTAGTGAAAATTTACCCAAACCCACCATCCTTGATGTGAAGTTCTTGCAATATAATGCCATCGTACAAGACTAGGACTTGGGGGAAAAAAAAGTGCAAAGTGTTGGAAATTTTTGAAATTAATATGGAGCCTCTGTTTCTTTATCATGCAGCTATAAATACAGACTTGGCATAATTATAGCTACCATTGATGCTTGGCCAGTTCTTTGTTAACAGAGGGCAATGGAGTTGAGAGGAAGCAAGAATTCAGTCTATCCTCTCACAACCATTTTGAGTCAAAGCCTTTTTTAAATAGTACAGAATATTTATGAGCAACACGATCAGAGTTTAAGCTTGACAGTAACTACTTTTAATTTGCCAGCAAAACCAGCCATACTGATTTCAATTTCCTTCTGTGGGGTCAGGTTTAGCCTTGGGCTTTATCAGGCTATGCCAGTGAAGCCACACTTAGAGTCATAGAGAAGTATAGCACAAACAGGCCCTTTGGCTTATCTAGTCCATGTCAAAACTATTTAAACTGCCTACTCCCAATGACCTGTGCCTGGACTATATCCCTCCATATCCCTACCATGTACTTATCCAAACTTCTCAAGTGTTGAAATCGAGCTCACATGGACAACTTGTGCTGGCAGCTCACTCTACACTGCCATGACCTCTGGTTGTAGTCCCACCCAACTTCAGTGGAAGAAGCCTCCTTGTATTTATCGTATCTATACCCCTCATAAATCTAGATCTATTCTGTTGGTCAAAGTGAAAGCTGACCCGGTAGCTTGTTGCGTCCTCTGTGATGCCTGACCCCAAGAGGTATGACAAATTCTCAGACTGGCAGCTGTAACTCGGTGGTAAATGGAAATTGAGTACATGTGAATAACCAACTTCAAGTCTTTATTTTCCAAATCTTGGTTGTCATACTGTCATTGTTTAATGTATACCAATACTACTGAAATTGTTTTCTCACTTTGTAATTGAGGGAGCGTTCTAAACATGTTTGGAGCCACAGTTAATTTGATGGGGTATCTTGGATATTACAAAGTTGAGGGCTGACTGTTAGCAGTATTCTCCACAAATCTCAAACACCATGTCTTGCTCTACAGCACTATTAAGTAATCTTTCTAGAAGACTGTCAGCTATTTAGTGTATAGTTACATTTTGTACTGTATCTCTAATACAGAAGACTTGTCAGGTCAAATCACACAAACTATGTCTTTTGAGCTAAGAACAAAGTGAAATGTCAGTATTTTAGGGGCTGAATTATTAAGTTATCTAATAAATGCAATCAACTAGTTTTGTCAAAAATCCTGGTTGGTGATGTGTATACTGGCTTTAACTCACTGTGTCACTGCTTTGTTTAGGTGTAGTATACAGACTTGACTAGAGGAGAGCAAGACCAGTGTGATCTCCAAACAAGTGTAATTCTACTTTTTATTTAAACTAAGGCTTTTGTTCGTTTTGATGTTTCTAGTTTTCACTTGACTTTTTGACCAGGATGTAAGGTTTGGTAGGAGTAACTTCCTCAGACATCGCATAATGATGGCTTACTGGTCTCTTCAGGTTATCAATGATGTGAAAAGACAGCCCAAAGATTAATGTATAATGCCTATACAAGGAATTTAACAGCAAAATCTATAGCAATGTGCCAACATTGCCAATGCATACTGAATTATATTGTTAAGGATTGTTGTGTCTGAACAACTTATAGCACACAAGTAGTGTGAACAACTGTATTGAGGGCCAGATTCAGGCAAGGATTTTGTATGCTTGCCAATTGAACTAGTGTACATTTCCACATACTGATCCTTAAAAGCCTTTCAGTTTCTTATTAAGATCCTTTGTTAATTGAGGAGGGAATAAACAACATTTTGGTCTATATACAAGTCCTGGATATTAAGATGGAAATAAAAAGGCAGGGATCAATGAAATTAACCATAATCCTAATGGATTAAAATAATAAGGTCTCTACCCCTCCCCTCCCCACAAAATCAATATCTAGTTAGGTTGAGAAATTGACTTTGCACTGGCTTAGAAGGTCCTGTTGTGCAAAATTTACATGTAGCAGCTCTTTACCACCCAGCTCATGTGGGAATGGGTAACAAATCAATTTTAACTTTTTTCCCCTCCATTGAGGAGGTTGTGCATGAAATTCCTACAGTGCTCACCACAATTGATTTTCCTGGGAATTGTACTGATTTATTAATAACATTATACAGGTTAAGTTTAAACAATCTTCAGCACATATTCCCTGATAGCTTGATCCTCAATGTGAAAATATTCATTAAATATTTCAATTTATTTCATGTAATTAAGATTTTTGTAACATCTTTGACCTTTTCAGGGAGTATTTGCTTGACACTGAAATCTTAATACACCTTCCCAACCCCCCCCCACTCCAGTGTAATGGTTAGATTGTATAGGTGGCTGTCCCATTTCCCCTTCAAACCCCCCCCCCCCCCAAAAAACCACATGCACTTTCACAAGGGATAATGCAGTTGTATACTATACCTTAAAGTTGAAGCTGCATTCTCTGGCAGGGCCAATGATCCTGAGGAGAATCCAGCATGCAGAAAGGCAAGAGTTGCAATATTTGAGTTGGCAAAAGTTAATTGGTGTTAGTGAATTTTTTGAGAACTGTGGCCTTTATTCTGAGATGGGGTGGGGAGGAGAGAGAGAATCCAAAATGTCAATGAATTTGGTTAATGTTTATCCCCCAACATGGAGATGGGAAAGATCCTTGTGGCAGCGCACCATTTGTGGGTGTCATTCTTGAGCAAGTGTATAATCAAGCATTCTATGAATTGAGTAAAGTGACCCAAGGCTTCTGACGCAGTGACAGGAATGAGGCACAGGCTCTTGTTCTACAGCCGGTTTGAAACTTAATTTACACTCTGTATAACAGTTGCAGTAACATACTGTCGATCTAGAGTTTTGCACTTGATGGCTGCAGGTTTCACCAACAGAACAGTGTTTGTGTACCTACTGTGCAAGTGTGGAGGCCTTTTTATGGCACTGGTTTAAAAAAAAGTGGTGAGCATCATGGAGATTTCATGTTGTGGGTGTTAATAAAGAATTTGAATATATTTTTGGTTTGGAAATAGATCAAACCTAAGAATTACTACTAAACAAGTAGCAAGTTGGCCACAGCTTTCCATAGCCCAGGGCATTGATGTTTTCCTGTGTAAGGGCAATGTTGAAGAGCAAAGATGTTTAACAGGGAATGAAATAAACACGATGTAAGAGACGCTAAACCATTCATTTGTTGCTAAATTAGTGATAATACCTTAAGGCCTACTGAAGATTTCTAATAGCTGCCCCTAGCATTGCCTGAATCTGAGTGCCCAAAACCATTGCTTGCTCCATAAAGGTTGGCTGGATATTGTGTAAACATGACTTGGATTTCAAAAATGCAGAAAATGACAATTTTATGCAAAATAAGTGAAGACACCTTTTCCTGTAATAAATGCTTTACTAATTCACAAACATTTTTGTCAGTACTTTGTAGAATTAGTCAGTGAAAATCCTTTGGGGGTCAGAGTGGGTGACAAATGAGCATTATTTTGAGGGGGGGGGGAAGGAGAGGAAAGATCCAGTGTTTGCAGTACAGATCCAGATTTCTACCATTCTGTGGTTTAATTCAGCAGTGCTCAGGAAGGGTACGATCATAGTTTTATGTAATAGGTTTGATTTAAATAAAACTATTTCCATTGGGACTTGGGGCACATCTTGTGCCATAAGCCATGCTCTCAGCAATACTGTTCCCTCAAATTGTTACTTTTTCTCTCTCTCATTCCCATGAGCTTCAGTATGCAATAACTACTTAATGTACCACCCAGCACAAACACGTAGTACAACAGGACTCTTAGGCCGCCCATGACCTAAACTCGATTAAGAACAAAATCAGGAAACACTGTGCACACAGCGATAGAAATCTGGAACCTGCTTTTGTAAACAGCAAGTCATCCTGATAAAATTAAGGATTTGTTAACCGAAAGGCTCTAGGAAACACGTATAAAGAATTGGATCACATGAATGACAAACTTAAGGCTACTGGAAATAGTGTTTCAACCTGTACAGGCCAATCCCCTGTACTATGGATACAACAGATTACAGAAACATTGAGCTCCAACCATACCATTGAATTTTGAAAGAACAGGATCCTACACAACTTACAACCCTTGTCAAAGTCCATATCTACTGTGGGTACCTGGAATGTGAGAACCATGCAAGAATAACAAAGGTGACACTACAAAAACCGTAAGCCTTCATCAACCAGTGCCTGGGAAGGATCCAAAGTAACCAACCAGGAATACATAGATACAGAAATGAAGTTAACCAACATCATCTCCAGGCAGCCATTAAAATTGAATCCCCAAAGAAAGGGGGGTGGGGGGAGGGACATCCAAAGAACACATGGAGCAGAAATACTGAGGCTAAAATTAGAAAATTGGAACACTCCTGATCCGACCTTACAATTGACTCTTAAACAGAGGATGGAGACAGTAGGTCATCGATGGCCTATGCTCCACTGGGAGCTAAGGGCCCAAGACAATGACAACTGAGCATTAACACAAAACAAGACAATATACAATGAATACTGACTAAAGGTTTAAAATACTTGTGGCTTTCTATCATGCAAGGCTGTTATGCTATCAATCCACTTTCAAGTCATGTTGGCAATACTAGGCAAAAGTGCATCATCGTTCTGCCACTCCTGAAGGTGAGGAACATTTTCTGATACAAGGATCCACTGACAGTTGGTATACCTCAATGGCCCATCTTTGAGCTACTGCTAGCCTCTATCAGAGGAATAACTGAATTTCAAACCAGAAAGCATTCACCAGAGGGGTTGTGATGTGCAACTTTCTCCCTCCACATGGCTACTAAAAGCAAGTCCCCTATTTTAAGCTTGGTAGATAGAAACAAAACACTACAGCATTAGCTCTAAACATTGAGAAACACTCTCACCACACATGCTGGCTGACCTACTGAGAATGTGCAGTATTTAAGGTTATTAAGAGTAAATCTTTTGGCTATTTAAGGCTTCTATTGTCCTATTTAATCCTAAATATCCAATTATAATTTATCCCTTACAGTCACTGACTTGATTAACTGGCTATTACAACACTGATCACACAACAATACCTACTGGTCAAGACACTTTGGAATGTACACATAGTTTGTGAGAATTACAGTAAATAGAATCAAGGTACAGATCAATTCTGATCTAATTGTAAAGCAAGACAAGCTTGAGGGGCTGAACAGCAGCCACCTCTTGAAACAGGAAAACTGGCCTGGGAGAGGGGTGCCAGAGCCCGAGTGGCTGATTTCCCTCTGCCAGATCCAAATTGCACCAGACTAACAAAAGGTGAGGCACGTTGTAGTGGAGTTGAAGTTTAACAGCATTCCCAAGTTTAACAGCATTCCCAAGTTTAATCCAGGGAAGTCCAGAGACCATCAGCTATAGTGACCCATCCTAGAACTGGTGGGAAAGTGGAATTCTTTGTCAGAGACAAAAGACAATCAGAGGCCATTTATGAAAAGTCCCAAATTCTAGGTGGGTATTATTAGGAATTCTGAGGTTTGAAAGTGGCAGAGGAATAACCAACAACTTCACAACATGCAAGGCAGTTGGCCTTTGGCAGCAGACAGACTCCACCATTTATCTTGGCCAGGGAACTGGTACTTGGAAAGCCAACCTGGCATTCCTATAGCACTGTTCAATTTGGGGACAGCAAGATCCCAGAAGGACTGCGATAGTGATCCAATAATCTGCAAGTGTTCAAGGAGAGAACTACTGACCAAATTTACATTTCTCTTCACAGAATGGGAGGTGCTAGTAACACTGGCATTTACCGTGCAAGCCCACTTGGGCTGTGATTTGAAGTCATCGTACCTGTCTCTCCCCCCCCCCCCCCCCCCCCCCATTAGGTTTGGATTACATACAGGGCTCAAACCTATCCTCCCTGCACTACTAATCCCCTAAATTATGGATACTGCCAGGCCAAATAAGGATGCCCAGACATTATTCTAAGGAGCTGGATCTTAGCCTGAAAAACAAGCCACCAGGCAAAATAATCTGCCATGTTAATCAGGAAAATGTGCTTTGAGTCCTTTAGAAAGTTCAATACACTCAAATACAGCCACAGCAAACTGTTTGGAGAGGGGGAAAAAAATTACTTTCTTTTCCTCCTCCCTTCATTTTCCCCTCAGTTCCAAGCCAGGTTAAAGCAGCACAGGGTCACACTGTTACAGCACCCATATACCTTCCCGGAGAGGGCTCAGCCTCCCAATTAGAGGGGCAAAGTTGATTCAAGGTGGGAGTGTATGAGTTAACTTCAAGGGGTTTGTGTGTGTTTGGGGGGGGCGGGGGTAGCACTAAATTCCCAGCCTTCATGCACAGTGTCAACAGTGCCAAAAGATTGGCATGCAGACAAATGCAAGAGAACAATGCCAGGTGCAAAGCTGACAAATTTCAAGCTCCCCAGACCAGTGTCACACTGCCACCTGGTGGCTTTGGGCAAAGAAACCAGCTTCACAGATCAACAGCAGAACAGAAACTAGGGATATTCTCAAATGGTTAAAGCTCAATTTGCTTCTCCCCTCCCCTCCCCCCCCCACCCCATCCCCAATCCCCCTCCAGCAGTACACATCTGTAGAACAGCTGTAAACTGCTGTAGCACCCAAGTGTGGACAAGCAGGCAAAGCTGTTTACAGTTTCCTATCTACGGGGCACAATTGGTTGGCTTAAACATAAGGCTTTGGCCTAGGAAATAAGGATGTTGCAGGGCCTTGAAGGCAGAGATTCTTTTCATCGGGCTGAATGTCAGCAGTTCCTGGAACAAAGAATAAAGTAATATGTCAGGTGCACCCTCACGTGGATATTGCAGCCACCAATCACTTTGCCAATCAAACACAGCTCATTTTTATTTCACAAAATAATCCAGATGCGCTCTGGCTACAAGCAGCAAGGCCGACTTGCATTTCTATAGCGCCTTGCAGGATGTCCCAAAGCACTTTTCAGCCTGAAGTTACGAATGCGGGAAAAGCGACAGCAGATTTGCGCGCAGCCGGCTCCCAGAAACAGCAGTGTCTTAATGACAGGATAAACTATTTGGGAGTGATAGCACTGGGGGGATAAATACAAGCCTGGCACAATACACCAAACAGCTTTAGTTTCTTTTAATAGAGCCACTGGTTTCAAAGTTAAATCCACTAACTTCTTCAAAACAGGGCTCCACTTCTCAACTACAATATTTGAACTCTGCTTCCCTCGGTAACAGAAGCACAGCCTCAAAACAAAGTGGTACACTTTCTAGGCAGGTTTAAAGGGGTTGGGAGCAGCGAGAGTACAGTTGACTGGCATACAACAGCCTCAGAACTGTACCCAAAATTGCATTACCATTCAGCTCACTGGATGGCAGGGTTCCAAGTGAATCCCTGCCAGGAAGAATGGTGTACAGAAGCCAAGTAGTCCCATGTGGGGGACAAAAGAGATGCATCATTAACTGCTCATGTGGCTTCTAAAGTAGCCATGGGCAGCCCCTGCACCCAACTAAGTTCACAGGCATCATATCCATTAAGGATATCACACCTCCCACAGTGCCCTTCTTAGGATATTAAGCCAGAATAAAAATCGCTTGGGTGCCCACACTTCAGATCCTGGCATTCCATTTTAAACTGGCCAATTCCTAGTGTGCTTCTCACCAGCAGCAGACTTGCCCCCAAGTCATCGATTTCGGGTATAAAGTTCTTGACCGACTGTGGAGGCCGGTTGGTGAAGGCGCTTCGCGGCAGGGTCACGTCCTCCGGCCAGTCCTCCTCTGCTGGGAGCCCTGTCATGCTGAAAGCAGAGAAGTTTCCAATAAAGAAAAAAAATGACTAATTTCCACAGCATGACTTACACTCCATTCATGACGTCCCAAAGTGTTTCACAGCCAGGGAGCCATTTCTGAAACACTGCCACTATTGCAATGCAAAAAAACATAGCAGCCAATATGCGCGCAGTAAGCTCCAGAGACAGCGACGGAGCAATGCCCAGATCATCAGAAAGTTGTTTGAGAGGTGAATACTGATCAGTACACTAGATTATTACCTTGCTAAAACCAGGAACAATTTGAAGTTATAGTTGCAAGAGATTTGTACCATGACGCAAAGCAACAGGCCAGTTTTCAGAGATTTCAATGGTCAGACACCCTTCATCAGCTTAGTGAGCTGTAATTGGGCAAAATTGCTAATCACCAAAATGTCATAAACTCCAAGCCAGTTAGACATCCCAACCCTTCCTTAAGGCCTGAGGTAGTCCTGTGCTCGATCCAACCTGGATCTCTCATTTCTTCTCCAGTTGCCCCAATTGGATTTTACTAACTTAATTTGAGTTTTTTTAGCGAGGTGACGAGAGAGATTGCTGAAGGCAGAGCTGTGGAAGTAGTCTACATGGATTTTAGTAAGGCATTTGACAAGGCCCCTCATGCGAAGCTCATCCAGAAGATTAAGATGCATGGGTTCCATGCTGCATTGGCCATTTGGATTTGGAACTGGCTTGCCCATAGAAGACAGGGGGTAGAGGTTGATGGGACTTATTCGAACTGGAGTTCTGTGATTAGTGCTGTTCCGCAGGGATCTGTACTGGGACCTCTGCTGTTTGTGATGTACATAAATGACCTGGATGAAAATATAGAAGGGTGGGTTAGTAAGTTTGCAGATGATACAAAGATTGGTGGTGTTGTGGATAGTGTAGATGACTGGCAAAGAATACAGCAGGATATACACAAGTTGCAGATATAGGCAGAGAAATGGCAGATGGAGTTTAAACCCAGATAAACGTAAAGTGTTGGACCTTGGTAAGCCAAGTGTAAAGAGACTGTTAGTTGCAAGATTCTTAACAGTGTTGATGAGCAGAGGGATCTTGGGGTCCAAGTTCATAACTCCCTGAAAGTGGCAACACAGGTTGATAGGGTGGTTAAGGCGGCTTATGGCATGGTTGTCTTCATTCGTCAAGGCAATGAGTTCAAAACTCAGTAAGTTCTGTTGCAGCTTCATAAAACTCTATTTAAGCCACATCTGGAGTACTGCATACAGTTCTGGTCACCCCACTGTAGGAAGGATGTCAAGGCTTTGGAGAGGGTGCAGAAGAGGTTCATCAGGATGCTGCCTGGAGGGCATGAGCTATAATGACAGGTTGGACAAACTTGGGTTGTTTTCTATGGAGTAGCAGGGACTGAGAGGAGATCTGATAGAGGTTGATAAGATTATGATAGGGACAGACAGACAGTATCTTTTTCCCAAGGGTTGAAATGCCTATTACCAGAGGGCATACATTTAAGGTGAGAGGGGGCAATTTCAAAGGAGATGTGAGGGACAAGTTTTTCCCCTTTTTTTAAAAAATCAAAACTATAGAAGTTCATTTACAACACAGACACAAGGCAATCAATATTTACAAGACAGTAGCTACACTCAAATTACTATATGATTACTACCATCTATAAAACAGCCTATACTGCGGGGAACAACAGGAATTCTGCAGATGCTGGAAATACAATCAACACACATAAAAGTTGCTGGTGAACGCAGCAGGCCAGGCAGCATCTCTAGGAAGAGGTGCAGTTGACGTTTCAGGCCGAGACCCTTCGTCAGGACTGCGGGGAAACCAGTACTCACGGAAATTCCCCAATGTGCCCATCGCGACTGCGTGCTCCCTCTCCAATGACAGCCGGACACGGATGTATACTCGGAAAAGGAGCAGGCGGTCAGCCCGGGCAGCGCCCTCCACCTTCCATCGCCTAGACCCGTGAGTGGCCATCTTGGCTAGGCCCAGGACCAAGCCCAGCTGGAGATCCTCCTCTCGCCCCACCCCCTTCAAGCTTTTTTCCCCTCCCACACAGTTGTGGGGGCCTGGCATACACTGCCTTGGATGGTGGTAGAGGCAGAAACATTGGAGATGTTTAGATAGGCACACAACTATGAAAGAAATGGAAGAATAAGGACATTGTGTAAGTAGATGGGCTAACTTAGTTAGCCATTTGATTACTAACTTCATTGGTTTGGCACAACATTGTGGGCCAAAGGGCTGTGCTGCACTGCTCTATGTTCTAACACCGTGGCAGTTGAGAGTGAGGGGGGGGGGGGGGGGTCCCTGGTGGAAGTCCCTTTACTAGGATGTCCTTTCCATGTCCATTGGGGACCTGGTAGAGACTGCTGAACAGAGCAGTACCCTGTTACAAATTCATCATTTTATACATGGACCCCCAGCTGCCTGTCACTTCTGAGGGCTGGAAGACACCGTGTAGCATATGTACAAGGAGTGTGCGAGGCTGCAGCCCCTATTTGCCGATCTGCGGGGGCTGCCCCTCACCTTCCGGCTGCACTTTAGCCCCACCCTATTTCTATGTGGTCATCCGGTAAGGAGGGAGGAGGATGTCCTAGTAAACTTGCTCCTGGGGTTAGCCAAGATAGTCCTAGAAGCAGACAGCAGAGGTTCCGGCCGGGAGGACTGCCTAACGATGTTCCGGGACAGGGGGTGTCTGTGCCAGGGTGAGCGTGGAGAGCGAACACGCAATATCCATGGGTACAATGGAGGCGTTCCAGGACTGCTCGGCACCGCTGGGAATAAACGCCATTCCTGACAGAGATGGGAACATCTTAATTTAATTTTTGTTGGCATTGTTACTGCAGCTAGTGTTTAGTTGTAGTATTGTAATAATGTAGAAGTTGCAATAAACATACTTCAGTTTGGGGAAAAAAAAAGAGGATTAACTCATTCAGCCTGGCACTGAGCCCTGCTGGAATATATTAATTGCACTTACTCAAAAATTTTTCCTAATTGATCAACTTCTGATTTCCCACAAAACAAGGGCCTGCAAATAAGAAAAACAGAACAAATCATTTACACTCAAATGGATAGTGAAAGCCCATTGGCTCAACATACAACATCAGGAGATAAGAGCCCCTCCCCCACCCAACTACCACCTCATCTCTCCACCTCCCTGCTTCCCACTTTTCAGTTCACAGGTAACATCATTAATATTCACTATCAATTCCCAACACTATGAGAAAGCAGTGACAAGCCACTGCACTTCATATGCTGAGGCTGCTCCCATGGTGTTAGTACAGGAGAGGTTTCACCAACGATGTCTTTGCAAGATCCTCCAAACCTAACAATGAAACAGCCAAACTGATGTCAGCACTTCTCTCCCAGGCCAATGCCCCCAGCACTGAATCATGATCATGCTCAACCAGCTTCAAATGGTGGGCAACATCACCCACAATCCTAATGGCAGTCATCACAAATGAGGAAGGAACAACCTGCTGGAGGAGCTCAGTGGGTTGGGCAGCATCTTCCTGGGATGGGGGGGGGGGGGGGGGGGGGAGAAAGAGAGGAATTATCAAATTTTCAGGCCAAGACCCTGCATCAGGTCTCTTTTCCCCCTGCAGATATTGTGGACATCAGGCTCCTCGCCATCGAGGATATGTTCAAATAAACTAGGCCTCAGGAAGGTGGCATCCATTATTAAGGACTCTCACCACCCAGGACATGCCCTCTTCTCATTACTACCCTCGAGGGGGAGGTACAGGAGCCTGAAGACACACACTCAACAATTTCAGAACAATTTCTTCCCCTCCATCAGATTTCTGGCAGTCTATGAACACCATTTTACTCTTTTAGTAATAATAATAAAAAATATATATAAAAAATAGAAATTTCCAGGAGGATCGGGAAAATGGAAAATGCTTCTTCTTACAGGCCTATGAGGGAAAAGTAACATTACCGCTAACTTCAGTGAATGCCTGGTCTGTGACTGCGTAAACTATACAATAGCGTAGCGGTTAGTGCAACACTTCACAGTGCCAGCAATCAGAATTCAATTCCCCTCACTGCCTGTAAGGAGTTTGTACATTCTCCCCATGACTGCGTGGGTTTCTCACTGATGCTCCAGTTTCCTCCCACAGTCCAAAGGTTAAGGTTACGCCAATAAGTTACTGGCATGCTACGTTGACACTGGAAGCATAGCGACACATTTGGGCTGCCCCCAGCACATCCTTGATGTTTCAAAGTACATGTGACGAATATGGTTTTAACTATTTGGGAAGACGGGCAAATGCTGTTCTGCATTTGGAGAGTCACCCTGGAATTTTCTGCTCGAGTCTCTAGAGTGAGACTCAGAGCTCACGGACCATCTGCCCCAGAGGCAAGGGCAACCCCAAGCTACAATCAACACTTGCCCAATCAAATAAGAAACAGTCACAAATTAATCTACCATATCCTTCAAAACAGTTTACAGTGTCCCCAGGAAGCTTTGGCTCCTCCCTTTTTAAGAGATTTTAAGCTGCACTCCTGCACTGACCTTCTGCAAAACATCTCAGCAAAGATGCAGCCTGTGCTCCACAAGTCAACAGGGGTGGCGTATGTTGATTGAAGTAGCACTTCTGGTGCACGGTACCACAGTGTCACCACCTGGTTAGGTCAAACACAAAATGAGGGCAAAGCAATGTGTTGAGTAGCACCCAGAATGCTGGAAGATACCAGCAGTTCAGGCAGCGTCTAGACTCCTTCAACGATCAACTGTTTATTCCCATACAGTTATTGCCTAACTTGCTGAGTTCCTCCAGTATAGTGTGTGTTAAACATTTCCAGCATCTGCAGAATCTCTTCTGTTTATGGGCTTCCCCAATCTTCTTCTCAGAAGGCCAACAGCCAGTGAGACTGCTCAAGACCAACATGGCCAGGCATACAGTGCTATAGGAAGGATGTGATTAAGTTAGAGAGGATGCAGGAAAGATTCACAAGGTTATTGCCTGGACTGCAAGGCTCACGTTATTAGGGGAGATTGGATAGGCTAGGAGCAAGGAGACTGAGGGGTAACCTGATAAGAGATTTATAGAATTATGAGGAGTATAGACCATGTCGATAGTCACAGACCTTTTCCCAGGTTAGAGGAATCGAAAATCAGAGGGCATATTTTTAAGATGAGATGGGGACCCAAGGAGCAGGTCTGTCTGTGAGTGGTGGTGATAGAAGCAGGTACAATTACAACTATTTTTGTTTTAAATCTGGATAGGTACATGGATAGGAAAAGTTTAGAGTGGCCTAATACAGAAAATGGGACTGGCTTAAATGGCCACCTCTGTCAGCACGGATGAACTGGGCCCGCTTCCACGCTGTTTAAGTTGATGAAATTCTACATCAGATAATCAATCAACAGTGCGCAAGTCAACCTATGATAGGAAACCCGAATTATGTAATCAATTCACAAGCAATGCATTTGTCATTGATCTAATAATCTCTATGGTGTGAATGTCTATTCTGGGGGATTCCCTGCCCTTCAGCAGTTACGATGTAATCAAATCTGAGGAGCCAATCAATATCAATGATTTCTCATGGGTCACTAATCAGAAAGCTAAAAGCAGAACTGACGTTTTAAACATTTTGCAGAGTGGAAAAAAATACACAAAATTATAGAATTTGAAAAAATAGCATAAACATAACATAGAACATAATAGCACAGTACAGGCCCTCCTGTCCACAATATGTCAATTGCTTAACCTACTCCAAGGCCAATCTAACCCTGTCCTCCTGCATGGCCCTCCATTTTTCTATCACCCATGTGCCTATCTAAGAGTTTCTTAAATGCCCCAGTGCATCTGCCTCTACCACCACCTCTGGCAGGGTGTTCCATGCACCCACCACTCCGTGTAAAGAACTTACCTTTGATATTCCCCCTATACTTTCCTCCAATCACATTAAAATTATGCCCCCTCATAATGGCCATTTCTGTCTTGCCTGTCCACTCTATCAATGCCTTTTGTACATCTCTATCACCTCTCATCCTCCTACACTCCAAACAGAAAAGCCCTAGCTCACTCAACTTTACTCATAAGATATGCCCTCTAATCCAGGCAGCATTCTGAAAAAACTCCTCTGCACCCTCCAAAGCTTCCACATCCTTCCTATAATGAGGCAACCAAAAGTGATCACAATATTTCAAGAGTGGCCTAATCAGGGTTGTATAGAGCTACAATGTTATCTCACAGTTCTTGAACTCAATTCCCCAACTAATGAAAGGCAATACACCATAGGCTTTCTTAGCAACCATATCAATCTGCATGGCAACTTTGAGTGACCTATGGACGTGGACCCCAAGATCCCCGTTCCTCTACACTGTTAAGAAGCCTGCCATTAACCTTGCAAGATTAAAACTAAAATATTAACCTTTAAACACTTAAACTAAAATACAAGTTGAGCACCCCTTATCCAAAATGCTTGAGGCCGGAAGTGTTTCAGAATTTTTTTGGGGATTTTGGAATATTTGCATCTATGTAATCAGATAGCTTGGGATGGGTCACAAGTCTAAACACAAAATCCATTTGCTTTACATATATACATCCTGTACATATACCTTGAAGGTAGTTTTATACAATATTTTTACTAATTTTGTGCATGAAACAATATTGTGTACATTGAACAATTAGAAAAACAAGTTCTCGCTACCTTGGCCGCCCAGGTGGATAGTGAGTGGCTGTTTGGCATCACCATCATTCGCGACTCTGAATTTGTGTGCTACCAGTAAGCAGTCTTCGTCTTGCACTTGTTCATCACACATATGTACTGATGCGACTGTTCAGCATCGTCTCTTGGTGGCTTCCCTCACTAGTCCCCTTCCTGCACACTCAGTTTTTGAGGATGGCCTACTCCTTGCAAAGTTACAGCTGTGCCATATCCCTTCCATTTCTAGACTTAACTGTGCTCCAAGGGATAGTCAGTAACTTGGAAATTTTCTTGTATCCATCTCCCAACTTGTGCTTTTCAATAAACTTTTCGCAGAGCTGCTTGGAGTGTTGTTTTGTTTTCATGGTGTAGTTTTCGCCGGGATACTGACTCACCAGCAGTTGGACCTTCCAGATACAGGAGCATTTTTACTACATCAATTAAAACACCTTGACTGCACACAGGTGATCTCCATTTAACTAATTATGTGACTTCTTAAACCAATTGGCTGCACCAGTGATGATTTGGTGTGTCATGTTAAAGGGGAATACTCATACAATTTAGTAATTAACATCGATCACTTTGTAGAGATCTGTTTTCACTTTGACATGAAAGAGTCTCTTTCTGTTGATCAGTGTCAAAAAAAAAAGCCAAATTAAATCTACTGTGATTCAATGTTGTAAAACAATAAAACATTAAAACTTCCAAGGGGGTTGAATACTTTTTATAGGCACTGTACTTGTGGTATGAGGTCATTTCTAAGAACGGTCCGTGGTGCACAGATCTCTGTGCATTGCCTAGGAACTTTTCCAGCGCCTTGTGAAATTTTCCATTTGTGACATCATGTCAGCGCTCAAAATAAAAATCAGATTTGGGGAGGCTTTTGGCATTTCAGATAAGAGATGCTCAAACTGTAATAATTTTATACTCTCCCTGAGAAAACCCCTCAACCAAGCTTGGCAAGTGCCTGTGGATTCTCGCTTACCACCGGAGTCAGAGCCATTTGGAACCTGTAGATGCGAGCCAAGCCAAAGTCCGCCAGCTTCACTTGGCCCCGGCTGGTCACTAGAATGTTCTCTGGCTTCAGATCCCGGTGCACTACATTGTGAGAATGTAGGAATGCCAGGCCGTTCAGCAACTGCTTCATTAGGTCCTGTCCAAAACAACACACACAACAATTTTATTATGAGAGACTTCAGTCAATGGTGATCCCCATCACTCTCCATCACCAAGCCCTCCTCAATCCCCTCATATTCAGAATCAGGTTTATTATCACTGATGAACATTGTAAAATTTGTTGTTTTACGGCAGCAGTATGGTGCAATACAAATTACTACAAGTTATAATAATACATAAAAAATAAATTAGTGCAAGTAAAGAACAAAATAGTGAGGTCATTTTCATCATCTGTTCAGAAATCTGATGACAGAGGGGAAGAAGCTGATCTTAAAACAATAAGTGTGTCTTCAGGCTCCTGTATCTCCTCCTTGATGGTAGTAATGAGAAGAGGGCATGTCCTGGGTGTGTCTAGATTAGAGAGCATTTCTTATGAAGGAAGGTTGAGTGAGCTATGACGTTTCGCTTTGGAGTGAAGGAGGATGAGTGGTGACTTCGTAGAGGTGTACAAGATAAGAGGCGTAGATAGAGTGAACAGTCAAAGCCTTTTTCCCCAGGGAGGAGGAGATGGCTAATATGAGGGGGCATAATTGTAAGGTGATTGGAGGAAAATATTGGGGGGGGGGGGGGGGGAGTGATATCAGAGGCAGTTTTCTCCACCCCACAAAGTGCACGGCCAGGGGTGGTGGTAAGCGCAGATCTATTAGGCACATGTAGGAGATTCTTAGGTAGGCACATGGATGATAGCAAAATGGAGGGTTACGTTGGAGCGATGGAGAGACAGGTTAGATTAATCTTGGAATAGGTTAGGTCAGCACAACATTGTGGGCCAAAGGGCCTGAACTGTGCTGTATTGTTCTATGGTCTAGATTCACAATTTTGTAGCCAAGTGTCCACAGTCACTGAAAGGATTCTGAAGTGCAGATATGGTTGCACTGTGTCAATTTGCATACAGCAAGATTCCACAATCAACAATTAAGAATAAATATTGTTATCCTTTGTTCTTGTTATCCCTACTGTTTGAAGTAGCCAGTGAGAGAGCAACATCTTGCAGGGCAGGTGCCATTTGAAAACTGCAAGTCTCACTGGGAGACTCATTGTTTGAGCCTATAAAAAGAAAGAAGGTGCAAGTGGAGCAGCCATTGTAGGAGTGAGACAGCGTTAGAGTGGTCTGGCTTTGGCACAACAAGCTAGGGCAAGCACAGATGCAGGCTCAAAGTAAGTTTTCAGCAAGCCTTTTGTTCTGTAGTACATAGTGCACTGAGAATGGGTTGAGTTACTGGTATGTTCCTTGTAAGATGTGGGAACTTTTGGACACCTCCAAATACCTTGATAACTATATCTGCATGAAGTGCATTGAGCTGCAGCTCCTTAAAGACCGTGTTAAGAAACTGAAGCTGCAGTTCGATGACCTTCAGCTCATATGGGAGAATGAGGAGATGATAGAGAGGAACTACAGGGAGGTCATCACCCCCAAGTTGTAGGAGGCGGGTAGCTGGGTGACTGTCTGGAAAAGGAAAGGGAATAGCCAGTCAGTCCAGAGTAGCTCTGTGCTCAATAATAAGTACATCACTTTGGATACCGTTGAAGGGGGGTGACCTTCCAGGGAGAAGCCACAACGAGGTCTCAGGCACTGAGTCTGGCTCTGTGGCTCAGAAGAAAAGGGGTGAGAAGAGGCAAGCTGTAGTGATAGGGGTTTCACCAGTTAGTGGAGCAGAAAGGAGGATCTGTGAAGGAGAACGAGATTCCCAAATGCCTCGTTCTGGGACATCCCAGATCAAGTCTCTCAAGTGGGAGAGGAAGTAGCCAGAGGTTGCTTACGTCAGTACCGATGACATGGGTAGGAAGGTCTTACAAAGTGAGTTCAGGGAGTTAGGTGCAAAATTAAAGGACAGGACCTCCAGAGATTGTAATCTCAGGATTCCTACCTGTGCCATTTGCTAGTGAGGCCAGAAATAGGAAGATCATACAGTTTAACACGTGATGAAGGAGATGGTGCAGGAGGGAGGGCTTCAGATTTTTGGATCATTGGGTTCTTTTCCAGGGAAGTTGGGACCTGTACAGAAGGGACAGTTTGTACCTAAACTGGAGGGGGGCTAATATCCTAGCAGGAAGTTCTAGTGCTGCACACGGGGCATGGTGGAAGGGGGAGGGGTTGTGGTTTAAACTAGAGTTGCAGGGGGATGGGAACCACAGCACCAGAACAGACAGTGGAGAGGTTGTGGGGACAGTTGTTGTTAAGCTTACATACAAGTCAGGAATCAAAAAGTTGAGCATGCTGGGACTAATGTTCTGAGCTGTATGTATTTCAATGCAAGGAGTATTGTAGGAAAGGCAGATGAGCTTAGAACATGGATCAGCACATGGAATTAAGACATTATTACTATTACTGAGACTTGGATACAGGAGGGTCAGGACCGGCAGCTCAATATTCTGGGGTCCTGTTGCTTTAGACGTGACAGAGCGGAAGGGATTAAAGGAGTGGGGTGGTGTTACTAGTCAGGGAAAGTGTCACGACAGTGCTCAGTCAGGGCATCTAGTGAAGCTTTACAGGTAGGTTGAGGAATAAGAAACATTAACGGGGTTATATTACAAACCACCCAACAGTCCACAAGATTTAGAAGAGCGGAAACACAAGGTTGCGATAGGTGATTTTAACTTTCCACATATTGACTGGGACTCCTATAGTATAAAAACTGGATAGGAAAGAGTTTGAGAAATATGTTCAGAGAAGTTTCCTTAATCAGTACATAGAAGTCCCAACTAGAGAGTGTGATACTTGATCTGGTATTAGGGAATGAGACAGGGCAGGTGACAGATGTTTGTGTAGGGGGACACTTTAAAACTAATGGCATTATGGTCACTAGATGCAATATAATTGTGGGAAAGGATAGGTCTGGTCCTCTGGTTGATATTTTAAATTAGAGAAAGACCAATTTTGATGGTATCAGAAAGGATCTGGCATGTATGAATTGGGACAGTTTGTTTTCTGGCAAAGGTGTCCTTGGTAAGTGGGAGGCCTTCAAAAAGGGAAATTTTGAGAGTACAGAGTTTGTATGTTCATTAACAATAAAAGGCAAGGACAACAGATTTATGGAGCCTTGGTTTTCGAGAGACATTGAAGACCAGGTTAAGAAAAGCAGGTATACGCAGGCAGGAACAAATGAGATACCTGAGGAGTACAAGAAACACAAGAGAGCACAAGGAGGAAATCAGGAGGACGAAAAGGAAAGATGAGCTTGCTCGAGCAGACAAGCTGAAGGAGCCAGGGAGTGGTAGCGGATGGTTGCCTCTCTAACGGGAGGCCTATGCCTAATGGAGTGATAATGTGGTGAACTGGATCAGCAAATCTGCAGATGACACCAAGATTAGGGGTGTGGTGGACAGTGAGGAAGGCTATCAGAGCTTGCAGAGGGAACTGGACCAGCTGGAAAAATGGACTTCAATGCAGACAAGTGTGAGGTGTTGCACTTTAGGAGGATAAACCAAGGTAGGACTTGCAGTGAACAGTAGGGCACTAAGGAATACAGTAGAACAAAGACATGGGAATACAGGTCCATAATTCATTAAAAGTGGTGTCACAGGTACACAGAGGTGTAAGAGAGCATTTGGCACGTTGGCCTTCATCAATCATGTATGAGTACAGGAGTTGGGATGTTATGTTGAAATTGCTTAAGATGCTGGTGAGGCCCAATTTGGAGTACTTTCTGCAGTTTTGATCACCTACCTCCATTAAACATGTTATCAAGATTAAAGGAGTGCCAAGAAAATTTACAAGGATGTTGCCAGGACTTGACCTGAGTTATAAGCGTCAAATAGGTTAGGACTTTATTCCCTGGAATTTAGAGGATTGAGGGGAGATTTGACAGAGGTGTACAAAATTATGAGGGGTGTAGATAGGGTAAATGCAATCAGGCTTTTTCCATTGCGGTTGGGTGAGACTAGAACTAGAGGTCACAGGTGAATGGTGAGATGTGGAATATTTAAGGAGAACATGAGAGGGGAACATTTTCCCCTCAGAGGGTGGTGAGAGTGTGGAACGAGCTACCATCCAGCTGCCCTGGATACAGCTTTGATTTCATCATTTAAAAGAAATTTGGATAGATACATGGATGGGAGGAACACGGAGGACTATGGTCTGGGTGCACATCAATGGAATTAGGCTGATTAATGGTTCAGCATGGACTAGATGGGCTGAAGGTCCCGTTTCTGTGCTGTGGTGTTCTATGACTATCGGACCTAATTCAATGGGAAAAGCTCAGAGGACCTTCTACACCAAACCTAGACACAGTTGTTTTTTTTTGAAGAAAGATATAGTACAGCATAGTAACAATCTCTTCTGGCCCAATGAGCCCATGTCACTCATGTTACACCCAGATTAAAGCATCATCCCAAGAAATTACAAGAATAATATTGTGGTGCTCCCTCAACACTGACCCATTAACAGTGTGCCATTGCAGGGAGTTTGCTCCAACAGGGCATCAGATGCTCCACAGCAAGCCACATGCTCCACAGCAAGCCAGCCCTTTCCAGCAGAAGTCCAGCCCAAAGCCTGAACACCGAAGACGCATGCAGGCACCTCAACAGCTGGTTTCACCGTCAATGGAATCCCCACCCCAATCAAAAAATGGCAGAGGAATTTACTGAGGGAGGGTGGGCTAAAGCGGCGGATCACAAACATCACCCTCTTTTCCACTCAAGAATTAGCGTGCAGCAGCAGAACAATAGGAGGAACCCCAGCAACCACCCTGTCCATTACCTTTATCGTTTCCGGTGGCAGTCCAGGCGCCGGGGCCTTTTCCAGGTAGGTTTTCAAATCCTGGTCAACATGCTCAAACACCAGGGTGACCTTGGTTTCTCGATCAGCTCTCATGGTGGCACACACATCGAACAACCTGCAGCAATGCACACACAGGCAGATCACCGTGGCTGCACAAGACCCAGGGTCATTGAGTCACATCATATAAAAGCATGCCCTTCGGCCCACCATGTCCCTGCTGGCAAAGACTTACCAGGTTGCTGGCTGGGTAAGAAAGCATGTGTTATGAGGATAGGTTGAGTGAGCTCAGGCTTTTCTCTTTGGAGCGAAGGAGGATAACAGGTGACTTAGAGGTGTACAAGGTAAGAGGCATAGACAGAGTGGACAGCAAAAGCCGTTCTCCCCAGGAATGAAATGGCTAATACGACAGGGCATAATTTTAAGGTAATAAAGAGGAAAGTATGGGGGGGTTGGAGGGGATTCTTATGCAGTGTGTTGTGGGTGCATGGAATCCACTGTGAAGGGATGGTGGTCGAGGCAGATACATTGGGGACATTTAAAAGACTCTTAGATAGGCACATGGATGATAGAAAAACGCAGGGCTATGGGGGAAGGGCTAGGTTGACCTTAGAGTAGGTTAAAAGATCGGCACATTATCATGGGCTGAAGGACCTTAGCTGTAGTGTTTCAGGTCAACGAACTGGGAAAAGTTCAAAATTAAGTTGCAGAGAGGGGGTGAGGAACATGGAGTGCACAAACAGAATGTTTGTGACAGAGTGGAGACTGAATGACAAGTGACTGTGGTGCCGTGAAATGTCTCCACTAGCAAGGACAGCATTTACCACCCACCCTGGTTGCTCAAAGGTGGTGCTGAGCTGGTTTTGTCCTGTATGGTGAAGGTGCTGCAAGCTCAGAGCAGGAAACACTTAAAAGAAAATGCACAACCAAATGAAATGATTTCAAATGGAGAAAAAAACCAGTGCAGCACAGTCTCCCCAATAGGATCCCCCACATTCCCCCACCAAACTAGCACACGAGCAGCAAACCCGCGCCCCCCAGAATTACCTGACAATATTGGGGTGGTCAAACTGCTCAAGCCGCTTCAGCAGTGCCACCTCCCTGACGGTGGAGGCGGGGAGGCCTTCTTCATCTCTGTGCACTCTCACATTTTTCAGAGCTACAAACTTGCCACTCCGCAGGTCTCGGGCCTTGTAGACAGTGCCGTAGGCCCCTCCTCCAATCTCTGCCACAGGCTCATACTGAGTCACAGGACTCTGCTCCATCTCGCAGCCCCTGACAACCTCCAACCTGCTGACTGGCACCTGGAAGGAATTCAACAGGAAAAGTGCAATCAGCCACCTCTTGGTCTTCCTCTTTACCTCCAGCAGCCCTTCGCCGAAGAAGGGCACAAAATACCCACTCATGTCTGGGCCAAAACACCAAGGGTCACACATTTTACCGCAGAGCTTGCAGCTTCAACTGCACTTCCCAAATCCATTAACACTTGGAAGGAGGCAGCACTGTGGTGCAGCTGATAAAGCTGCTATCTCACAGTGCCAGAGACCCAGGTTCAATTCCAACTTCTGGCCCACTCAGGGCAAACTTCACACACACTCCCCATGTGACTGGGTGGGCTTCCCTCAGCTGCTCCGGTTCCCTCCCATGGCCCACCAGCATGCAGGCCCAGTGCATTGATCGGCTGCTGGAAGCTGTCCCCAGAGCGTGGGTGAGGAGTTGATGGTCGGCACAGACTGAGTGGGCTAGGCGGCTTTTTATTTCTGCAAGGCTGCTTGCAGAAGGGAATGACACTAGCTTGACTTTCCTCTCCAAGTCACACTCACAAATACATCATGTAAACATTGCTGCACACAAACCCCAGAGCTTGGGGTGGCGTAACACTATGACAGCAACAGAGACCAGAGTTCAATTTTGCCATTGTCTGTAAGGAATTTGGACGTTCTGTCCATGGCCTCATGCGTTTCCTCCGGGTGCTCAACTTTCCTCCCACATTCCAAAGATCACAAGACATAGGAGCAGAATTAGGCCATTCAGCCCATCAACATTGCTCCACCATTCCATCACAGCTGCTACTGGATCCCACTCAACACCATACACCTGCCTTCTTGCCGTAACCTTTGATGCCATGACTGATCAGAAAACTATCAACTTCCATCTTGAATATACCCATGGGCTTGGCCTCCACTGCTGTCTGTGGCAGAGCATTCCACAGATTCACTGTTCTGGCTTAAAAAAATTCCTCCTTACCTCTGTGCTTAAAGGATTGCCCCTCTAGTTCTGGACATTCCCACAATAGGAAACATCCCACAATAGGAAACATCCTCTTCACATCCACTTTATCTAGACCTTTCAAAGAGATCCCCCCGCATTCTTCTAAATTCCAGTGAATACAGGCACAAAGCTGCTAAACATTCCTCATATGTTAATCCCTTCATTCCCAGAATCATCCTCGTGAACTTCCTCTGGACTCTCTCCAGTGACAATACATCCTTTCTGAGATAAGGGCCCAAAACTGTTGGCAATATTCCAAGTGAGGCCTGACTAGTGTGTTATAAAGGCTCAGCATTATCTCCTTGTTTTTATACTCTATTCCTCTTGAAATGAAAGCCAACATTGCATTTGCCTTCTTTACCACAGACTCAACCTGTAAATTAACCTTCTGGGAGTCTTGCACGAGGACTCCCAAGTCCCTCTGCGCTACAGATGTTAGAATTTCCATCCCCATTTAGGTAACAATCCACATTATTGTTCCCTTTACCAAAATGCATTACCATACATTTCCAAACACTATTCCATCTGCCAAGATGTACAAGTTTGCAGGTTAATTGATCACATGGGTATAACTGGATGGACCAGAAGGGCCTCTTACGATGCTATATCTCTGAATAATATAAAGTAAAATCTCCCTTCTAACAACTGTTGTCTGGAGCCACCATCACCACCTTGGGTGCAATCTTGAAAGGGCAAATAGAAATGGATGTTAAATGCCGGCCATGCCAGCAACCCCCACATCCTGAGAACGGACACAACTTTCAAACTCAGTACCAGGGTGGTCCCACTGACTCCCTCTGTCACACCAACAGTGTATCAATGCTGACATACACAGCTGCAACTGATACAGTCAGCCCTCCTTATCCGTGAGGGATTGGTTCCAAGACTCTCCCCCCGGCCCCACCCCGTGGATACTAAAAAACACGGATGCTCAAGTCCCTTATTTAACCTGCCTCCTTGCGGGTGGACTTTAGGACCCAGGGCAGCACAGAACCCGCCGCCCGCAGTGTTTCTGTTCTGTTGACTTATAATACCTAATACAATGTAAATGCTATGTAAATAGTTGTTATACTGTATTGTTTAGGGAATAATGACAAGAAAAAAAGTCTGTACATGTTCGGTACAGACGCAACCATCGTAGCTCTTCTGGAAATGCTGATACCGCCTCGGCATCATCCAATGCCGATTCTCCTGTGATCTTTAAGTTCTTGAGGCTGTAGCACTTTACACAGCCAGCCAGCCATCCCTAGCACTAACACTTCCATGAATTTCAGCCTCTTTCTGCTTTATCGTGCGAATGCTCGATTCGTTCTGACCGACCTTACGGCCCACTTCAGAATGCGACATGCCACTTTTCAAAAGATCTACTCTTAGCCTTCGAGGAATTGCTTTGACCACGTAATTGCTTTTTAGGAGCCACTTTTTCACAGAACCAAAGTAGCGAATGAACGAGACGCGAGACGAACAATGCGCAAATGAGTGCTGGAGAGAGAACTTCCGCGTTTTCCCGAGTCGCGGTTGGTAGAATTCGCACATGCGGAACTCTGGATAAGGAGGACTGACTGTACTAGCACATGGTACTGCCCTGCTGAACGAACAAAGACACAGTATATTGAGTACAGGAGATGGGATGTTATGTTCAAGATGTTGGTGAGGCCTAATTTGAGATGTAAATAAGATTGGAAGAGTACAGAGAAAATTTACAAAGATGTTGCCAGGAATTGGAAGAGTCAAAGGAAAAGGTTGAATAGGTTAGGACAACAGCACAGGAGAATGAGGGGAGATTTGATAAGAGGTATACAAAATTATGAGGGGTATATATAGGGGAAATGCTTTTTCTACTGAGGTTGGGTGAGGCTGGAACGAGAGGTCACAGGTTCAGAATTTGAAGGTGAAATGTTTACGGGGAACCTCGTCACTCAGAGGGTGGTGATGTAGAATGAGCTACCAGCGGAATTGGAGGATGTAGGTTTGATTTCAACATTAGAGAGAAATTTGGATAAGTACATGGATGGGAAGGTTATGGAGGGCTGTAGTCCAGGTGCAGGTCAATGGGACTAGGCAGAATAACATTTTGGCACAGACTAGATGGGGCAAATGGCCTGTATCTGTGCTATAGTGCTCTATAACTATGTTTGCCCAGCACCTATCCCCTGGGAGCTTCAAACCCATTTCTGCAGCATAGCCTCTACTGTAATGTAGAAAACAATGAACAGAAACAAAAAAAATCCCATCTCTGGAAAGAGTCAAAGGAAGGGAGGGACACAGAGAAAGAAAGCAACAAAGAAAATAAAAGTTTTCCATTGGCACTTCTCCCGTCCTCCATGTCCCAACATGCTTCACATTGTAAAGGATGTTAACAGCTCTCAGTCAATTCTCTCAGCAAATGCAATGGCCAAGTTGTACAAAGGAAGGCCAGATTTCCTAGCATATTTTCTCGTTCTTAATGCCCAAGTGTCGGCCAGCTCTCCCTCCTGCAGTTCAGAGGCTCGGGGGCCTGCGCTATCACCTCCCTCAGAAGCTCCCAAATTCACATTCTGACGAGTCCACCAGAGAAATCTCGGCTGAGGCTTCAAATAACCACCAAGGGAGCAGTGTATACCACAGAAGGGTCGGCACCAAGGGAGTGCCAGGCTGCAAGACGAGCAGCATTCACGGCACATTTAGCTGTTGTCTCCCTCTGCCATCTGAGGCAAATGTAAAAGATCTTACAGCTACCCATTTTAAAGGTGAGTGGGAGCAATTGTCAGCAGGAGGGCATAACTGGAAGCTCAGGAACGGTGCTTACACACAAATTTTGTACTAGACGATCACACGAGATTGGTCAGAACACTCAAATACAAAATAGTCTCATTCCCCATCTGCAAAGCTTTCCTTCTCGTAACACCACAAAGTAGCAGTGGTTAAATTATTGATCAAATTTTTAAAAAAACTACATCTGCTTGAGGTTTTAAATAAAAACTGAAAATACTGGAAACAATCAACAGGTCAGGCAGCATCTGTGGAGAGATAAAAACAGTTCTTCAGGACAAAGACTAGAATATCATTCAATGGCCTGGAATGTAGCTCAACTGATGCCCTGGCAACCAAGTAATTTAAAGTCAAGTGACCTGAAATTAAAAAGTTAGCATCACTAAAAGCAAGCACAAAAGGTTACTGAGAAAGATTCACAGCAATCCCATTGAATGGTAGAACAGGCACAAGGGGCCATGTGGCCTACTCCTGCTTCTAGCCTTGTATAAAACCCAAGCACACGTGCTTCGGGGAAGGACATCTGCCACATCTGGCCTGTTTGTCAGACCTCAATTTTTACAGTACTTCTGCTTCAGCTCAAGGCCATTCTTGAGTGGTTGTTCATCAAAAATGTGTTTTCTGTCATAAAAAAAACTTTAGGCAAATGCAGCAACTTTTGACTTCTGTAATAATTTGCAAACAAGCCATATGACAAACAAAACAAATCTCTCTTTAACGAACTGATAAGTCAGCAGTCTTAGAAAAATTTCCACATTTCAAATGCTAGAATATTCAGACAGCAAAATGCAGTGTGTTGCTGTATAAATGTTGTGTTGGAAAATTTGTGTCACAAAAAAAGCATTGGGAGTTCACCAGTTTTAGTAAGAAAAAATAAAGAAAATGAAATGCTGAACTATGTGACTCCAGACACATTTTTCCCTAAAACAGCCTCAAACGGGAAGAATGCAATTCAGAACAGAATCCAGAATACAGGAATGACTACATCTCATAAGTAGACTAAATACACTACATATTAGGGGTTTGTTTTGGGGAAAATGGGTTTAAAGGTTGTTTGCCGATGCTATTACCATAGCAACAGTTCTGTCTGCTGCTATCCACAGCACACTGCCTCAGGCAATGAGACCCTAGCAATCCATGTAATTCTCTTCTTTTACTTCCACCCCTTCCCTCAAAAACTGGTGAATATTTTCAGAAGCTCTTCTGACTGTTATAACTGTCTTATTTCTCATATTTTTCCACAGAACACTGGAGTTAGCCACTGGGCCCGTCAAGCTGATGCCAGCTTTGAGCAATCCCATCGGCCTCATTCTTCTCCACCCATTCTCCCTCCCAAATCATCAACTCCACCAAATTCTCCTGCTGCCCACACTTACACTAGGAGCAATTTACAGTAGCTAATTAACATACATCTGGTCTTTGTGATGTAGGAGGAAACCAGAGCACTCAGGGGGGAAAAAAAAGTCACAGGGAGAGTGTGCAAATTCCACACAATGCTGGAAGTTGGGATTGGTCACTCCCAGCTGTGTCACCCAAAGCATACATTCCTCCAAAATGGCTGAACATGTATTCTGAGCTAGTGCTAAGCAAACGTTAAGCAAAACCAGGAAGTTAAGACCCCACTGTATTTCAAAAAGTACAACCTTCATCCTCCAGAGTCCCAGTAAGCAACAGATCAGCCGTTACCCTCCTTGTGAGACAGTCTCAGACTAACTCAGTGCACGGATGGGAGACAGAACAGTACAGTACAGCACAGGAACAGGCCTTTTGGCCCAGCTGAGTAGCCACTTTCAAGGGGCTATGAACTTGGACTCCAAATGAAACACCTCACATTTATCTGGGTTAAACTCCATCTGCCATTTCTCTGCCCACATCTGCAAACTGATCTATATCACGCTGTATTCTTTGCCAGTCTTCTACACCATCCACAACTCCGCCAATCTTGGTATCATCTGCAAATTTACTAACCTACCCATCTACATTTTCATCCCGGTCATTTATATACATCACAAACAGCAGGGGTCCCAGCACAGATCCCTGCGGAACTTCACTAGTTACAGACCTCCAGCTCAATTAAGTCCCATTGATCACTACCGTTGCTCTGCCCTCATACCCCTCAACTCCCAAGTTGTCCAAGTGTCTGTCAGAATGGATTCAATCACTACACCTCCGCATAGAACTCTAATGAGTCATCACCCTTGGAAAATAAATTCCTCACCTTCATCTTAAATGGACAACTGCCTACTCTGTATTTACGTCCCACTCCCAGTTCTAGATTCCCCATTGAGCATCCACACTGTCAAGCCCCACCCCCCAACTCAAATGAGATTACCTCTCTTTTGCCTCAACTCCAATAACCATCAGCTCAGCCTATACAATCTTCCTTCTTGCCAGAAAATCAACCTAGTGAACCTTCTCCACGCAAACACACAATTCTTTAATCAGAGACTACAACTGCAGCTGGGTGTATTCTCATTAGCACCCTGTAAAGTAACATCAAAACTCCTCCACTTTTATATATACAAACTGCTGGAGGAACTCAGCAAGTCAGTCAGCATCTGTGAAAAGGAATAAACAATCAACGTGTCAAGACAAGATCCATTTTTACACTTACAGTCCTTGCAGTAAAAACCAATATTCTATTAGCCTTTCCAACTTAGTGTTTCACACACACAGTGTCACAACATTGTGTAGCCTCACTCCATGCAAACAACACTTCTCTTTTTCAATTTTCCCTTCTAAAGCAAATAACTTCATATTTCCCTATGTGTATATTCCACTTCCCAAATCCTTTCTTAACCTATCTATTGTATATCCCTTTGCAAGCTCACCTCAAACTTGATGCAAATATAGGTGGGTAGCAGCAGTAAATGTGGCAAGAGAACAATTAGACCCTGATTCAACTCATTAATATACACTCAGTGTCCACTCTAATTGGCATACCAGATCATTAATGCAAATATCTAATCGGTCAATCACAGGGCAGCAACTCAATGCATAAAACATGCAGATATGGCCAAGAGGTTTAGTTGACGGGAGAGCTGCAGTAACTGAAAATGACCCTGTTGGCTGGTTTGAAATGGACACCAAGGAGACAGTGATGTCTTCTTGTTTAAAGTGGCAGAGAAGGGTTTTTGACTACAGCTGGCTTCCAACACATCAGGGTATTCACTTGGAGCTTTTTCCTGACATTGTTTAGCCTCTTCACTTGGATTATCTTGATTAAGTGCAGCAAATGGCCTAGTCAGTAACTCAGTGATAGTCAATCAGTGCTGGAATATTGTTGTCCCTATGAATCCCCCAATTTTCTTAATCATGAAAAGACTTTGGAGTCCAGGTGCTACTTTAGAGAGCAACACTCATGTGCACTGTAACTGTAGGCTTTACATTGGAACTGGGAGTGGTCTGGGAGTTCTGTAGGCGAGAGAGGGGGAGGGAGTACTCCAATCATTGCTGCTGTTCTCGGGCTGGCGAGGAATTACAGGACGCCCTCTGTTCAGCACTACTTTAAAGTGCGAGAAGTTCTTGAAGCATTTAGTGACACTGGATTCAGTTTTATGTTTGGAAGATACAAGGACAGCACAATCCAGTTGGTGGTAGTAATGCACCTTTAAATTGGACTGCCAACTGCCATTAAAAGACAGAAGAGGTTCAGTTGTTGTTCAGACCAAACATCAGAATGGGGAAGAAATGTGATCTAAGTGACTTTGACCGAATGTTGGTGCCGGATGCAGTGGATTAAGTGTGTGAACATCCAGGAAAAATAGGCCAGCAGTCTCTAGAGTTTACAGAGAATGGTGCGAGAAACAGAAACCATCCAGTGAGCAGCAGTTCTGTGGGTGAAAGTGCCTTGTTAATGAGAGAGCCCAGGAGAATGGCCAGAGTGGTTGAAGCTGACAGGAAAGGGACAGTAGCTCAAATAACCATGTGTTACAACAGCGGTGTAAGAGCATCTCTGAATGCTCTACACATCAAACCTTGGAGTGGATGGGCTACAGCAGAAAGTGGCCATGCTGGGTTCCATCCCTGTACCTAATAAAATGGCCACTAAGTTAATACAGAATAGTTGAGGCCGCAGCAATGATCTATGCGGCACCTTGCTTGTTACTGAAAGGCAATTTTAAAACATCCCATTCATCCTGTTTTCTGTTAATTAGCTAATCCCCAAATTTGCCAACATACTGGTCCAACACCATATCTCTTGTGTAGTAACTTTTTCATGTGACACCTTATCAAGTGGCTTCTGGAAATGTAAACACACATCCACTTTTTTTTAAAAAAAATCCATCCTCAAAGAACTTTTATCAAACTTGGCAAATAAATTCCTTCTCCTGAAGGAAACTGGTCAACTACAAATTTCTCATCCTTCTATTCAAATCCCCCCTTTGCCTTAAACTTACCTCCGCCCCTATCCCTCTACCCAGTCTCTGTAACCTCACCCAGATCCAAGGATTTCTGCCTTCCTCCAACTCTGGTCCCAACTTCCATCAGCAACTGGGCCCTAAGCTCTGGAATTTCCTTCTGAAACATCCCAGCTCTCACAATGCTCCTTTAAGTCACTTCCCTTCAAACTGCTCCCTTTGAACAGGCAGCTGGTCAACTCCCTAATATCTTCTGGCATCAGTGGGTGTTGTATTTTGTCTAATAATACCTCTAATAAGAGTCTGTGAATGTAGAAGCTGCCGCTGTCAGAACCCTTAAACTCATGAAGACTTTCAATGGGCTCAGGGGAGCTGGAGAATTTGGGTCAGCAGTACAAGACTAAGAAATATCAGGAATTCAGAGTGGAGGAGTGTAGGACACGTTTACACAGGGAGTATTTGAGATGAACAGCAGGGACGCATTTCAGGGGAAGCTACATAAATGCATGAAGGAGAGGGGAAGAAGATGATGCAGTGATAGTTGGGGGAAACAGGCTCAAGTGAAGAATAAACAGCACTGTTCAAATGCAATGATTTCTCCGGGCTTTCAATCACTTGCAATGCCACTGCAGACCCATATAGGTTAGTCCTCAAGATCAGCTCAGTTTAAGAGCTTGCATGCACCTTGCTGAGAGTCCAAGTGCTAGGAGCAGACAGGCAGGCACACACCAGCTGTCACTGCCACATTAAACACACAAAACGCTTACAACCAGGGAAGGAGGGGGAACACGGCACCGGTTAAAGCTCCGACATCTGGTAGCTTGGAGGGGATCACACGCACAGGTCTGCAGAACATGGGTTCAGTCATGCTGGAGAGCCCACGGCAATCACCCAGAACAAGTGGAATTCCACACTGGAGAGCGAGCGCCAAGGCAGCTCCATGCTGTCAGAGGAAGCGGAGCAGAGGGACGTTCTGTTTTCAGGATGTGATGGCTACACCCTGTCTGCACTCCAGTGAGCACGTGCGAGAAAATAAAACAGCACTGCTACCAGAAAAGACAGGAGTGTGTGGACAAGGCACAGGCAGGGGGAAAGAGGGGATGCACAGACAGGGAGAAGGCATAGGAGGGGGAAGGGGCAAGATGCAGGAGGGGAGAGGCAGGGAGGGGGAAGTGGAGGAGGCAGTTCTGATGAAAAACATTACTCACTTCTCTCTTTCAAATGCGGTCCACAGTGCTGAGCATTTCCAGGTTTGTCTTTTATTTTGACAGAGGTTCATGCCTACTACCCAGCTACCCCTTTAAGGTCTGGTTTACTTAACTCCTGCTACACCTTGAACTGCTGATCTGGCAACAGCTTGGGCCTGGCAGTGTCCAGAGTTCTAGAGAGATTCCAACTCTTCTGAGCTGCTTCTCAAAAAGAGACCAAAGAAAAAAAATTAACCGCACTCACTAACAACACCGTCCTCGATCCCCTCGAAAGTACTCGATGGGATTAATCCACAGAACAGAACAGCTGAGCTTTCCATTTCAAATGCTGTTGAAAGTAAGCACAGTGGGAAGGAGAGAGAATTTGAGGTTTAAATGAGCAGGAACCCAATCAATTACATAGAAGCATTTATCAGTTTCAAAGAAACCTGTGAACAAAAACACATAACCTCAATATCCACCCGCACCACAGTACAGGAAGGCAGGCTTTGCACTGGGCAGGACAACTTTTTTTTTTACTTTTGAATGTGTCCCAGATTCCTTGAAATTGATGCAACTTCACTAACAGAGAATTTCCAAATGCTAACTACTTGTCATGTATCATGAATGCCAAGCTCACCCACAATCAGGAAATGAAGCCTGTGGGCATTTTGGCTTTTGTGGCAAAATTACACTCTGAGGCACCATCAATTCTTGCCTCACAAACTCATTCTTGTTGCATCGTGTACAAAGTTATCACAAAAGTCAGAGCTGTAGTCAGGTACAGGCTCATTCATTACCCAGAAGACACCACTTATTCTCTCACCCCACGTACCTTACATTATCCTTTCTCACACGATGATTGCTATGTCTTCCCTGGTGCGTATCTAATGATGAGATCTCACCGGTTACTTGTGGGTTCACACCTGTTGTTGATTGCTCATTATCCCATTGTTAAGCAGTTAGCTTTTGTTATCAGGTCGGCCATTTTTTATCACTTGTTCATTTCAGTCAGTTTGAAGCACTTTGTTCGAAGTTGAAGGAATTTCAATCAATATTTGAAACTACCTTTCGTTAGAACACCAAGAATACTGTCTTTTTACACCGGCTCCTTGCGTACGGTAACACATTGGTGAATAATAAACCTGCCTTCAACTACAGCTACACCGGGACTGGAGTTATCTGTCTAGCTTGAGAAAATGGGGAAAACTCTTGAGGGAGGGCAGAATATTAAAAGGACACTCTCAATGGTGATTCAACTAGATAGTCTAGCAGATTTGCAGCAAGTATGGCAGCACTAGAAGCCCGTGCAAGGGCCAAGGCAGCACTAGTCAAAGTGTCATTTGCAAAAGGAGAAATTGATGTTAAAGTAAAACAGGCTGAATTACAAGTAGAGGAGACCCTCCTGGAAGCTTCATTTGAGGCCCTTCAGCATGAAAAAGATGCGGCTTTAGCCGAGACCAAAGTCTTTGAGGGGGGCATGGAGCAGCTAGCTGACAATGATGATGTCACACTCACCATGTCATTCAGCAGAGGGGACCAAGAAGTATGTTAGGGACCAGTCTGCTTATGATTATATCCACCTACCAACAGACACTGAAGACTCAGGCCAGCCAATCAAGACTAAAAGGGGGCTCTTCTTCCACGGAATAACACCCCGCAACTCGACACCTTTTACCCAAATGGGACAGAACAAAGACCACCTCCCTCACATGCTCAAGGCTGCACTGCAGCCCCAATGAACCCAACCTAATCACGCTGTGTCAGATCTTGCAAGATTCCTAGCCCATTGTGACCAGCTGACGGCCAGACTTGCCAAATTTGACGATAAGCCAGAAAACTACTGGGATTCTAAGTCCATTTTCTCCAATGCCACTGAAGACCTCAAGCTCAAGCTGAGTGAAGAACTCGACCTGTTGGTAAAGTGGTTTGGACCCAAGTCTGCTGAGCATGCAAGCAGATTAAGCGTCAGTCCGCATCAAACACCCCAGTGCTGCTCTCAGTTTAGTCTGGCAAAGGTTGGAAGAATGCTACTGATCCACAGAGGCAATGGAGACCATTCTCTTCAACAAACTCAAGTCCTTCCCTAAAATATCTAGCAGGGAGCCCCAATGTCTGCAAGAGCTAGGAGACCTGCTACTGGAGTTGGAGGCAGTCAAAACTTGAAGGCTACATACCTAGACACTGCACGAGGAATTCATCCCATCTTGTAGAAGCTCCCCTTTAGTCTACAGTAGAAATGGATGTCACAAGGAACCAGATACAAACTGGAAAATGGAGTCAGCTTCCCACCACTTTCCTTCTTTTTTAGTTTCATCCAAGATGAAGCCAAAATGAGGAACAACCCCAACTTTATCATGACCACCTCCAGCTCAGCGCCACTTAAATCAGAGAAACCTGTTAGAGGTCCTGTCATGGTGCACAAAACTGAGGTGGCCAACGCTGTCCAAAAGGAAGATACTAACAAACAGTGCCCTCTACATCAGAAGCCACACTCAATCCGGTGCAGAGGCTTCAGGGACAAATCTCTAGGAGCGAAGGGCCTTCCTCAAAGAGCACTCCATATGTTTCCACTGCTGTTCTTCAACCAGCCACCGGGCGAGAGACTGTAATGCTTTGAATGCAACACCAACAAACACATTGCAGCTCTTCATGTTGGCCACCTCCCTGGTCTGTGGAGAACAACACAAGTACCTCCTTACAGCATGGCAGGGAGGGAGATGTATCCCCATTCCTCTCTAGTTGCCACCTTTTCCTATACTGAGGTCTGTGGGGACAACTCCACTAGTACGTCATGCTCAAGGATCTGTCTTTAGCCAGAAGGCCACTGTGAGAATAGGATGAGGACATACGTTGTCTTAAATGATCAGATCTCTAGCCAAATCATCTTTCTTCAAAGCCTTCAACATAACCGATGGTGGATGCCTCACTTAAGACATGTGTAGGTGTGTCACAGAAACAGCTGCGCGAAGAGCAAAAGGCTTTGCTGTCGAATCTGTCGATGAAAAGACTCATTTAGCTCTCCCCATGCTCACTGAGTGCGACAAACTTCTGGACAACAGGAAGAAAATCCCCATTCCGGAAGCAGCAACTCACCACCTTCAAGTCCCTATCCAGCTAGAAGCCGAGATCCTACTCCTGCTAGGAGACATCATAGACATACGTAAGGTACTGAGCCCCCAAATTCACCCTTTGCACAGAGGTCAGCACTGGGTTGGGTCATAGTAGGAGAATGCCAAGGGAGTGCACACAAACATTCACCCAAGGACGTCTTTAGAACTAGCATTCGAGAAAATGAACACCCCAGTCTCATAACCTCCTGCCACATGAAGGAGAGCTTTGGCCAGTCCTGCCAGCTTCCCATCTCTCCTGCCTTGACCTCGCAACAAAGAGGTTTGACAAGCAACACATTAAGCATGGGTGAATCTGTCTTTGTCCATACATGGATGTCTACAAACTAGCTCCTTCACTGGATGACGTGACTTTCCTAAGGGTGATGGGTAGCAGGTTCCATCAAGACAACTCAAAACAGCTGGGTGGCACCACTACCCTTCCTTAGCCCCCAACAACGCCTCCCTAACAACCTTATGCAAGCAAGCAGCCACTTTCCTTCACCTACACACATGCTCAAGAAATGTCCTGAAGTTACTTAGGGAAAAAAAGAATAGCATGAATGGAAAAATAAGACTGTCAGAAAATGATTGAAATGTGAACTCTGGTTACAAATCTGTAAAACCTAAGTCAATATTTTGAGTTTGTACAGATTCTAGATTTCTTTTGGACTCTGTTGTATACTTGATACAATCTAATTGACTTATTTCAAAGTTTGGGTTAGTGATCCTGCTTGAAGGACAGAATTTTACTCCTGTATTTTGAATCTGGTTGATGGTCTTAATATTCTTTAGTATTTGACTGTGCTATTCGACTGATCAGGAGCATTGATTCTAATATGTTTAATGTTTTTTTCATGAAAGCTATGAGTACAGTTGGTGGTATCTTTTACAGATACCAGCCGAGGAGTGTTATGTCTTCCCTGGTGTGTATCTGATGACTAGATCTCACCGCTTACTTGTGGGTTCACAGCTGTTGTTGATTGCTCATTATCCCATTGTTAAGCAGTTAGTTTTTGTTATCAGGTCAGCCATTTTATATCACTTGTTCATTTCAGTCAGTTTGAAGCAATTTGTTAGAAGTCAAAGGAATTTCAATCAATATTTGAATCTACCTTACACGAAAATGCTGGGAAGCTTTTTACAATGGTTCCTTGCGTACTGTAACGCATTGGTGAATATAGCTTAAGAAAACGGGGAAAACTATTGAGCAAGAGCAGAATAATGATTAAAAATTCAAATTAGATTATTGTCATATACATCAGGGTGCAATGAAATAAAAACAATTCCCCATGTCATATCTCTCTCTCTCATACCTCCCTCCACTATTTGGAAACAGGGTGCCAATTTCAGTACTGTAAATTTTTAACCAATGATTGTTTGAGTTGACCTCATGTTTAGCACAGGGAGGTTGGTTGGACTAGTCAAGTCCAAGAATGACAAAGGCATGAAAGAAGGCTTCAGCAACAAGAGACAGAATAGGCAGTATTAGAGGTTGAGGCAATGGCCTTATGAGTCAGAGTGAGGAACAACTATTCATTTATTAAGGATGAGGTTTCTGGGTACTTGGAGGCACATGATAAAATAGGCCAAAGTCAGCATGGTTTCTTTTAACAGGAAATCTTGCCTGACAGATCTGTTGGAATTCTTTGAGGAAATAACAAGCAGGATAAACAATGGAGAGTCAGTGGATATTGTATATTTGGATTTTCAGAAGGCCTTTGACAAGGTGCCACATATGAGGCTGCTAAACAAGATAAGAGTCCATGATATTACAGGAAAGATACCAGCATGTTTTGAAGATTGGCTGACTGGCAGGAGGAAAAGTGTGGGAATAAAGGGATCCTTTTCTGTTTGGCTGCCAGTGACTGGTGGTGCTCACAGGGGTCAGTGTTGGGAATCACTTTTCATGTTATACATCAATGACTGAAATGATGGAATTGATGGCTTGTTGGTCAAGTTTGCAGATGATACAAAGCTAGGTAGAGGGGCAGGTAAGGTTGAGGAAGCAGGGAGTCTGCAGAAGGACTTGGACAGATTAGGAAAAGTGGCAGATGGAATACAGTGTACAGAAGTGTATGGCTATCACTTTGATAGAAGGAATAAAGGTGTAGACTAGTTTCTAAACAGGGAGCAAATTCAGAAATGGGAGGTTCAGAGGGACTCGGGAATCCTTGTGCAGGATTCCCTAAAGGCCAACTTGCAGGCTGAGTCAGTGTTGAGGAAGGCAAATGCAATGTTAGCATTCATTTTGAGAGGACTAGAATTTAAAAGCAAGGATGTAATGCTAAGGCTTTATGAGGCACTGGTCAGACTGCAATTGGAGTATTGTAAGCAGTTTTGGCTCCTTATCTAAGAAAGGTCCTGCTGGCATTGCAGATCCAGAGGAGGTTCACAAGAATCATCCCAGGAATGAAAGGGTTACTTCAGGAGAACTTGCACCACTCACACCCTTCTTTACGTCGGCAAAACAGCAGTGGAAACTGGGAGCAGTTTCAAACTCCTGGGAGTGCACATGTTGCACAACCTCTCATGGTCCCAGAACACACTATACACAATGAGGAAAGTTCACCAATGCCTCTACTTTCTGGGAAGGCTGAAGAGAGCAGGATTATACAGCTTCCTAACATGCTGCATCACTACATGATACAAAAACTGCACTGCAGCAGACTTTACAATGGGTAGTCAAAACAGCCTTACGCATCATCACTGACACCTGCCTACCTGCCATCAAGGACATGCATACAGAAGTGTGCCAGAAAAAGACCAGCAATACCAGAAAGGATCCTGCTCCCACCAGGGGGCTGCGTAGCATCCACACCAGGACGACCAGACTCAAAAACAGTTACTTTTCCCAAGCAACAAGGCTGATCAACACCTCCACCCACTACCTCACCATCATTACTTTATTATTTCCAGCCAGAATCACCTTATGTACAGATGCCCAGTGTTTTTGTTTTTGTTTTTGGTTCTGCATTGGATCCAGAGTAACAATCATTTAATTCTCCTTTGCACTAGTGTACTGGAAATGACATTAAACAATCTTGAATCTTCAACATATGAGGAGCTTTTGGAGGCTCTGGGCCTGTACTCACTGGAGTTTAGAAGAATGGGGCAGTGGGGGGGGAATCTCATTGAAACTTATTGAATAGTGAAAGGCCAAGGTAGAGTGGATGTGGAGAGGATGTTTCCTATATGGGGTAAGTCTAGGACCAGAGCACAGCCTCAATAGAAGGACGTCCCTTTAGAATGGAGGTGAGGAGGAATTTCTTTAGCCAGAGGGTGGTGAATCTGTGGAATTCATTACCACAGACAGCTGTGGAGGTCAATTCATTGAGTATATTTAAAGCAGAGATTGCTAGGTTCTTGATTAGTGAGGTGTCAAAGGTTATGAGCAGAAGGAGGGAGAATGGGATTGAGAGGGATAATAAATCAGCTACAATGGAATGGTGGAGCAGACCTGATGGACCAAATAGCTTCAATCTGCTCCTCTGTCTTATTTGCAGTGACACTGATGTTTTGGTGATTTTAACATCACAGCTCCTCACTCTCTTCATCACCTTCAGTCTTATTTTCCACAACTCCAACTTCCCAAAACTGACATGCTCTAAACCAGGGGTTCCCAACCTGGGGTCCACGGACCCCTCCGTTAATAGTAGAGGTCCTTGGAATAAAAAAGTTTGGAAACCCCTGCTCTAAACCATTTTGCTCCACATTTTATAAAATCCCTTCCCACTGACAAATGGCCCCTGAGAAAAGCTAACTCCTGCTTCTTTCACAACAGTCTCCACTCAGTGACACATTTACCCTTCTGCTGCTTTCACATGGCCCCAAATAGTTCTGATCCAACATTCACCTCCAGCCAATTGACTGCAAACAGTCCCATTATCTTGGAAATTATATCACTTCCTTCCCTGGTTGTGGATTACAGGAGGAATGGAGACAGGCTAACCCCTATTGACATCAATGGATCTGGGGTTGAGAGGGTGAACAGCTTTAAGTTTCTTGGCATCCACATCACCAAGGACCTCACGTGCTCTGTACATACTGGCTGTGTGGTGAAAAAAGCACAACAGCACCTGTTTCACCTCAGACAGTTGAGGAAGTTTGGTATGGGCCCCCAAATCCTAAGAACTTTCTACAGGGGCACGATTGAGAGCATCCTGACTGGCTGCATCACTGCCTGGCATGGGAACTGTACTTCCCTCAATCACAGGACTCTGCAGAGCGTGGTATGGACAGCCCAGTGCATCTGTAGTTGTGAACTTCCCACTATTCAGGACATTTACAAAGACAGCTGTGTAAAAAGGGCCCGAAGGATCATTTGGGGACCCGAGTCACCCCAACCACAAACTGTTCCATCTGCTACCATCTGAGAAATGGTACCGCAGCATAAAAGCCAGGACCAACAGGCTCCAGGACAGCTTCTTCCACCAGGACATCAGACTTATTAATTCACACTGATACAACTATATTTCTATGTTGACTGACCTGTTGTACATACTATACAATATATTGCACATTTAGACGGGGATGTAATGTGAAGATATAAGGAATAAAGTCAATTCAATTCTCTCATTAATCCTCCAATCCAGACCCACCAGCCACTCTCCATTCCACTGGTTACTCACCAACCTGAACCTCATACCAAGACCAGTCTCTCTGGCCTGCCTTCCTGCTCCCCCCTCCTTCTGCCAATTATTCTAGAGCTCTACAGTGAAGTAAACCAGCAACAACCTTTGAGGTATATAACATGCACCACCATAGCCTTCCAAAGCATTGCTGATATTTGAGATTGCGACAGACTCAAAGAGCAATTATCAATGAAAAACATTAACTCAAGAAACCAGATTACTTGCATCCCACATCAGTACCAATGGGACAAAAACCAGTAGCTTTAATTGCCTTTGCCTTTGTTTGCAATACAAGAATGTGGCACTCGGTCCCACAGAAAGTGGTTGAGGTAAGCAGCAGAGATGCAAGACGGGAGAATGGGGTTGAGAGGGATCAGTCAGTCAAACGGCGGAGCAAGCTCGATAGACCGAATGGCCTAATTCTGGGGAGTCTAGATAAATGCAAAAAGGGGAGTGGAAGTATGGGGATGTGGCAATGGTAGGAAAGATGAGGGATAGGAAAGCTATTTTGCAGTAGAAACAATAGTATAGAGCAGAAGGGCTAAATGGTCCGCTTCTGAGACGCAGAACAATGTCACATCAATTCCTAGCGGATGATTCTTAAACTAAAATCCCTAAGCTTCATAACCGGAATGACCGATTTCTGAATCATTACCCGAGAGAAAGGCCTCGTGTTCCTCCCACACCCAACATTAATCACAAAGGTTTAAACAGTTAAATTAAGTTTTAATTGTTTAGGAGGTGTAGAGAAAGAACATTCGCTTCGTCTCTTGCCAATTGGACTGAAACTGTAAATATCTACTTGGTTTTGAAAACTATGAGATCTTCGATGTAGGTTAAATAAACGCTAAACGTGGCAGCATTAAGTAATCATTTCATCAGCCTCCAAAAAGGGCCAAAATCTCCACTGAAGACCCCGCTAAAACAAATGCACACATGTGCATCACAAAGGCTTCTATGAATATACCTGTATATTGAAAGCGTTGTTTCTCACACTCGCACACAGACACCATTAAGAAAATCAACCAACAACCTTTTCTCGCAGGCGCGGGCTAGTTTATTTAGCCATTCAAATTTGCCAACGCGGTCGCAAACTGTTCCTACTTCTTTTTCACGAAAGTTTTGCTTTGCAATCGAATGCAAGGTCATCGAGAAAAGCCAACAATGCTGCCTACAGTACTCACAAAACTTTCAATGAAGACCCCTGGATTTCCGAGAGAAAATCAAACACAAGACAAACTCATTGTCCTTCGCCGACTCAGAGACCGTCTCCAAGTAATGGCTTCAGTTACGATTTGCAATAGATTAGTACTTAAATTGGATATTTCGAAGTTAAATAAGAAGTTGAAATCTCGCACTAAAAAACTGACCAGTTTACAAGTTAGGACATGAAGTCATTCACTGAGCATTGTCCTTCCGCTGCCATGATTGACTCCCTTCTGCATGTCCCTATTGGCGGATTGCAATCGGTGATCTGCCCAGTTGGGGGAGGGTGAAAAGAGTTTGCCGCTACTTTTACTGTCTCGCTCTTGTGGCTCTAGGGTTTTTTTTTAAATATCAAAACATGAGGCTGAAATCCGGAACAACTCAGGGAGTCAAGCAGCATCTGTGGGGGTAAAAGGCATAATACCCTGCATCAGGACTGAGAGGGAACAACAAAGATTGTCAGTATATATGAGGAGGAAGGAGAGATGAACGGAAATTGAGGAGGAGGGATCTGAGGCTGGTAGGTGGTAGGTGTTAAACGGAGCCATACTGATGTACAGTTGGCACCAGGCGTGGTAGGGGATAGGAGGGATGAACAAAGGGAGAGAACTAGGTGGGAGCTGAGTGGGTGGGGGGAGGGGCTGTTGTAACCTGAAATTAGAAAATTCAGTGCTCATGCCATTGGGTTGTAGGCTACCCAAGAGGATGGACTTCCTAATCCACTCATCCCTCCCACCTACACTTCTCCATCTCCTGACACTTTCCCCTGCAATGTTAGGAAATGCAACACTTGTCAGTCACCACCAATCAAAGGATTAAACAGCTCTTCTGGGTGAAGCAGCAATCCATGCACACTCTGTCCTGGAATGTCCACCTTGAGCTTCCAGTTGCAATATTCCATCCCTTGCCCGCACCCACCTACTGTCCTCTGCCTTCTCTATTACTATGGAGAAGCCAAACTCAAATTGGAGAAACAATCTCTCATAGTCCACTCAGGTAACTTACAACCCAATGGTATGTATATCGAATTTTTCATCTGCTTATCTACCTGTTTTTTCCTTCCTTTGTTCATCCCTCCCATCCCCTCACCCAGCCTAGTTCCATCCACCCATCATTCCCCACATCTTCTGGTCCCACCTATCACCTACCAACCTTTGTCCCACAGAATCGATATTCTAGCATGAATATCGATTTCTCCTTCTGGTTAAAAAAAATCCCTCCCACTCCCCTCCATCTATTCCCTACTCTGGCGTCTTCCCACTTCTCACCTGCCTATCACCTCCCCTGGATCCCCTCCTTCCCTTTCTCCTATGGTCTGTTCTACTTGCCTATCAGGTTCCTTCCTCCCCAGCCCTTGACCTTTCCCACCCACCACCTTCCAGCTATCTTCCTTCCCCTCCACCCACCTTTTTATCCTGGCATCTTCCCCTTTCCCTTCCAATCCTCAAGAAGGGTCCCAGCCCGAAACGTCAACTGTTTATTCATTTCATAAATGCTGCCTGATCTATGGAGTTCCTGTGTGTGTTGTTCTAACCCCCCCCCCTTCATAGTGCCATGAACTGGCAATCTTTCCTGTTCCCTCTCAGTCCTAATGCAGGGTCTTTTGCTCCTTGCTCCTTTTACCTTCTTGGCTTGCTGAATTCTTCCGACATTCTGGCTTTATTCTCATTTTTGTCGATCTCAGCATTAGAGAGTTTTCTTTTATCTTTAAAATAAATATATGTAATTTATAGACTGACAAATAGGCCGCATGAAACAATGCATACATTGACTCACATCGCATTTTATGGAGAATAATCAGCAAGGTCCCAGGACATTATTAATCCACTTGTTATTCTTTCTGTCATATTGGTTTCGGGATAAACACTGGTCCCAAGATATCAGGGAAAATGTCCCTGCTGTTCTTTGAAACATTGCCAAGTGGTTAAACTAGACCTCAGTCTACTGAGTCAATGCAACCCTTGCCTCTAACAGTACTATCTTGTCTTAGCACTACTTCTCCATTATGCACTGCTTCCCCAACTGTCTGGTGCACTCTTAGCATCGTCCCAACAATGCAGCACTACCTCAGCACTGCGCATCAATTGTTCTGTCACTGCAGCACTGCCTCTCCAATAGTCCAGATCGGCAAGTCCCCGGGTCACAGGTCTGAACTCGAGGCCCTGTGAGGCCTGGGGTCGATACCAGAGGTCGAAGGCCAAAGACATTAAGTCTGGAAGTTGAGGCCCCGAAGACCCTGAATTGCTGTGACCAGATATCAGAGGCTCAAAGTCTGTGAGTCTGAGGCTCTGGAGGCAGGCTGTCCTGGGTTTGGGGGCCAGTCTGTTTGTGTGAGCGAGAGGAGAGGGGATTGTTTTGCTGTTGCTGTTTGTGTTGTTCTGCTGAACGTCGTGGGCGTGCTATGCTGCCACTGGACTGTGTGGCGGCTCTTGCAGGGTGCTCCCGGCACAGCCTCAGAGTCTGTTGGCTGCTAATGCAAACAACGCATTTTGCTGTATGTTTCAATGTACTTGTGATCAGTAAATGAATCTTAAATCTGTTCCTTCAGAGCTTCCTCTCTGACAGTGCAGCACTCCCTCAGCTTCATCTCTCCAACAATGAGCCACTTCTTCAGTGTGGCCCCTCTGGGTACAGAGCTCCCTCAATGCTTCGTTCAGCAGCGCAGCACCTCCTCAGCGCTGGCCTGGAGGCTGGAGTGTCGTCCTGGACGCTGGGTTTGAAAATGCAACATTCTGAATCTGGAACAAAGGGTTACTGTCTGAACAAATTCTAATGATTTATCTCCTTTATAAAGATTTCATCCCTGCACTTAAAGATTAACTTTGTCATATGTATGTCAAAACGTTGAAACAACGAGTGAAAAGCACCATTTGCATCAATAACCAACACAGTCTGAGATATGTGCTGGGGGCAGCCCACAAGAGTAGCCATGGTTCCAGTGCCAGCATAGCACGCCCACAGCTCACTAACCCTAACCCATATGACTTTGGAATGTGGGAGGAAACCAGGGCGCCCAGAGGAAACCCATGTGGTCACAGGAAGAATGTACAAGCTCCTTACAGACTTATGTCTATGAAGTTCCTCAATCATCCAGGTACTTTAGACATTTGGTGTCAATGTTGCATGGCTGTTCACAGGGTCTGGAAATGGTACCAGCCCCTCAGTGATTGCTATACCATGAAACAACTCACAGACCTTATAAGCATGAAAACTACCCACCATGGATCAGAACAGAAGAAGCCTCTCTGATGAGTGGTGAAACATCTTCTAGACATCACAGCAAGTCCAGTTGCCTTGATTTATTACTTCTTGATATCCTTACAGACAAGTGTGACAACTGAACCCCAATCACAGGTACTGTAAAGCATTACACTAATCACTATGCTACCAATCAATCTTATAATAATTTTATGGTCATTAGGCCATAAATCCTTTTTTACCCCTTGGTACAAATATTTTATCTGGTATTTTCTTAATGACACAAACTCAAACATTTCCTTCTGAAGGTAATACTGAAATTTTCCTTCATAAAACACTCCTGCTAGATAAATATACCGTATCATTTCAGCAGGGTATGTGTTTGCAAGGCTCTTTCAAGCTGTGTGGCAGACAGATTGTTTATCCGGTTAACTCCCTCTATGCTGACTTCTTGGCCTAAGCTAGGATTCCTGCAGTGAGGTGCTTTTCCTCAACAAGCAAATGAAACATTAACAACAACAACCACCTCCATTTATGTAGCAACTTCAACAAAGCAAAATCTCCAAAGTGTTTCACAGGAGTGTAATTAGACAAAAATTGATATTGAGTCACGTATGGAGGAAATATTAGGACAGGTGCCTGTGTCTCACCAATCTGAAGACATAGGTTTAATCCTGATCTCCTTTGATCTGCTAATGCTGCCGAGGATCACTAGAGACTGCAGATGGTTGTAGACTCAGCCAGATCCATCACAGGCACAAACCTCCCCAACATCGAGGACATCTGCAAAAGACAATGCCTTAAGAAGGTGGTGCCCATCATTAGGGACCCTCACCACCTGGGACCTGCCCTCTTCTCATTACGACCATCAGGGAGGAGGTACATGAGCCTGAAGACACACATTGATAATTTTTTTAGAAAAGCTTCTTCCCCTCCACCAACAACTTTCTGAACGATTCACAAACATTATCTCACTATTCTTCTTTTACGCTATTTAGTTTGTAACTTATAGAATTTTTTATGCCTTGCATTGTACTTCTTCAGCTGTCCATCGAATTTCGATGATGACTGAGGCCTGGACAAGGTTGTATGGAAGACCAGCAGGTGCTCATGCTGCAAGTCTCCCCTCTCCACGACACCGATGTTGTCCAAGGGAAGGCACTAGGGCCAATACAGCTTGGCACCAGTGTCGTTGCAGAGCAATGTGTGGTTAAGTGCCTTGCTCAAGGACACAACACGTTGCCTCAGCTGGGGCTCGAACTAGCAACCTTCAGATCACTAGACCGATGCCTTAACCACTTGGCCACGCCCCACATACGTGCACTGTACACTTGCCACTAAACAACAAATGTCAGTGATAATAAACCGGATTCTGATTCTGACCATGTAGGTTTCCTCTGCGAGATCCTGTTTCCTCCCACATGCTAAAGATGTGCACATTGCTGGATTAGTCAGCCACTGTACGTCGCCCCCAGTCTAAGTGGGCAGCAGGAGAATAGGGTGAAAGATGTGGGAGGCAGTTAAAATTGATGTCAGAGAAAATGTACGATTGGTGTAAATGAATGCTTGATGGATAATGTGAATGGCTGATTGGCTTCTGAACCCGAGGACATAAATTCACTCACCTCAACTCCAAAATGATTCCACAACCTATGGACTCACCTTCAAGGACTCTACAACTCACGTTCTCAATACCATTCGTTCATTCATTCATTTATTTACACAGTTTGCCTTCTTTTGCACATTGGTCAGTCCTTGTGTATAGATTTTCTTTGATTCTATTGTATTTCTCCGTTCTATTGTGATTGTCCACAAGCAAATTAATTTCAAGGAAGTATATGGTGACATGTAAGTACTTTGATAATAAATTGACTTTGAACTGTGATGGTCTGAAATACCTGCTTCTGTGCTGGATGAGCTTTTGGCTCAAAGCTCAGCTGACAAGATGGGCTTTAAGAAGCACCTTAAAGGAGAAGAGAGAGGCTGCAAATCTAATAGCACAGATGCCAATAGTGGAGAAGTGGAGAAGTGAACAAGAGGTCTTCCACGCCGAACATTAGCAAGGGCTCTCCAAATGGCAAAGTTTGTGTAGGTTTTAACCATGTTTATATCTGTGGTGTTGATTTGATTGATCAGGAGAAACTGAGCCACTGAAGCAGGCTTGGGGCCAGTCAGCTAGAAAGCTGTTCATAATCTGTCGAGGGGCTTTGGACATACTGTACACACCTCCCAATGGACTTCATGTGCCTTGGGACTGATGGTTTTCAGCTTTCCTTTATTGAGAGAAGAGACTTGAAGCAATTGGGTTCATCTTTAATCTGCACCTGAAGGTGGCAAAAGCAGTATAACAAAGCAAAATGTCATGAACCTCGAATTTACAGGAGCCAGTGACATCCTTCATAGGCACGGTGAATCAGGAGCAAGTTCCATACTCTCAGGCTTCCTTTACATTTTAGAAATACTCCTATCAGAAAATTCAGGCTTATGTAATAATCCCCTTAGGACAGCCTCTCCAAAGCTGCAGTGTTCCCTCAGTACTGTTTTGAAGTGCTCAGTCCTTCAAACAAAGCTAAGACCACATTCCAGCCATGACTAGGATCACCCTACCCTCCACGGCACCCATGTCTTAGCTCGTCTACATCTTCAGTGCTCTCCTCCTGCACAGCGATGAGGTCATCGCGACTAAAGACCTCATCAGGACAGTGGGAATTACTGCTGAGGCTTTCTGGCCCAGTCTTTTGCTAATGCTGTAACAGACATTGATACCTTTAGCAGATATTGTCTGATTAGCAGTAATGGTGGGTGCTTATTTTCAACAAAAATGCATTTATTGTGAATTCAAACCACAACTATACTATCACATTACAAACAAAAACCAGACAAATCATGACTAACGTAGACTAAGCAAATGCATTCCCATCAGATTCAGAATCAGGTTTATTATCACCGGCATGTGTTGTGAAATTTGTTAACTTAGCAGCAGCAGTTCAATGCAATACATAATATAGAAGAAAAAAAAGTAACAATAATTAAATTAGATAAATTATAGTATACGTATATTGAATAGATTAAAATCGTGCAAAACCAGAAATAAATTCAAATTCAAATTCAAATTCAAAAAACTTTATTGTCATTCTAACCGTACATCAGCTCTGCAGGGCAGAATGAGACAGCGTTTCTCAGGGGCAGTGCAATCATAACATAACAAATGCAACACTAAATAATAAACATAACAATAAATAGTAAAACACAACAGCCACATGTCAGTTAAAATCAAGTTATAAGTGTCCAGTGCAAGTTAAAAGTGCCCAAAGCAGAGTCAGGTAGAGCAGCTATTTAGCAGTCTGACTGCCTGTGGGAGGAAGTTGTTTAGTAGCCTTGTGGTTTTAGTTTTGATGCTCCTGTAACGTTTGCCTGATGGCAGAAGAACAAACAGTTCATGGAGAGGGTGTGAGGGGTCTTTAATGATGTACCGTGTCTTCTGGAGGCATCGACTCTGAAAGAGGTCTTGGACGGAAGGTAGGGAGACCCCAATAACCTTCTCAGCTCCCCTACCCACCCTCTGCAAGGCTTTTTTGTCGACAGCACTGCAGCTTGAGTACCAGGTTGTGATGCAAAAGGTCAGCACACTCTCGACCACGCCTCTGTAGAATGTAGTTAAGATGTTAGTGGGGAGTGATGCTTGTTTAAGCTTCCTCAGAAAGTGCAATCTCTGCTGGGCCCGTTTCACAATCCCAGTGGTGTTCCTGGACCAGGTGAGATTGTCCGAGATCTGCACCCCAAGGAACTTGATGTTTTCCACTCTCTCCGCTGTGGAGCCGCTGATGCTGAGGGGTGTGTGCTCAGGCTAAGACCGTCTGAAATCGACAATCATCTCCTTGGTTTTGGTGACATCTCCTTGGTTTTGGTGACATATATATTAAAAAAGTGAGGTAGTGTTCAAAGCTTCAATGTCCATTTAGGAATCGGATGACAGAGGGGAAGAAGCTGTTCCTGAATCGCTGAGTGTGTGCCTTCAGGCTTCTGTATCTCCTACCCGATGGTAACAGCCCTGGGTGCTGGAGGTCCTTAATAATGGTCGCTGACTTTCTGAGACACCACTCCTTGAAGATTTCCTGGGTACTTTGTAGGCTAGAACCCAGAATGGAGCCAACTAAATTTACAACCCTCTGCAGCTTCTTTCGGTCCTGTGCAGTAGCCCCTCCATACCAGACAGTGATGCAGCCTGTCAGAATGCTCTCCATGGTACAACTATAGAAGTTTTTGAGTTGAATTTGTTGACATACCAAATCTCTTCAAACTCCTAGTAAAGTATAGTCGCAGTCTTGCCTTCTTTATAACTACATCGATATGTTGAGACCAGGTTAGATCCTCAGAGATCTTGACACCCAGGAAATTGAAGCTGCTCACTCTCTCCACTTCAGATCCCTCGATGAGGGATCTGAAGTGTTACCCTTACCCTTGAAGGGTGTTTGTCTTACCCTTCCTGAAGTCCACAATCATCTTTGCTCACTCCGGATCAAAGATGTAGTTTATTTCCCGTGGTGCCCAAAAGTCTCGAAACACTTTTCTATTACCCGTGGAGGCCATGTATTTTTTCCCCCCACAGCTGTCCAGCATGGACAGAAACTCAGAACACTTCCAGGCAGCCAGCCCGGGAGGAACACTCTGTTCCTCTTGTCCAGGACACACAGATCACAATCTTAGCAAGCCCCAGGAGAAGGTTAACTAGTGTTGGTGCTGGTGCTGGTAAAGGAGATCACACTGTTTCTGTGGCTGTAGAAAAGAAACAAGAAGAGAACAAAACACAAGACTGTGTGATTATTATAGTGACATCGACTTCTATTCCTTTGAATAATTGCCATGAAACATTTGTTACAATTAAAGAAATAAAAATTGGTTTCAAAAGTGTAACATTCCCTCGGTACTACCTCTCTGACAGTGCAGCGTTCCCTTGGGACAACCACTTCCACAGTGCAACATTCCCTCGGGACAACCACTTCCAGTGCAGCGTTCCCTCATGGCTACAACTTCCACAGTGCAGCGTTCCCTCGGGACAACCACTTCCACAGTGCAACATTCCCTTGGGACAACCATTTCCAGTGCAGCGTTCCCTCGGGACAACCACTTCCACAGTGCAGCATTCCCGAAGGACAACCACTTCCAGAGTAGCGTTCCCTCAGGACTACCACTTCCACAGAGCAGCGTTCCCTTGGGACTCCCTCTCCAACAGATTTTGCTAGAGTAATTTTAATTCTTCAACTGCTGTGGTGGCATTAAATCTTAATGTCTCAAACGATTTGTTGAAGCATTTGGATAGTATTGCAGTAATTTAGTCACCATACTACTGTGCCTTGTACATCAATGTTACATCTTTAACATACCAAAGCTGTGGGGATCTGGCACAGAAGGGAAGATGAGTGCTGGGACAGGTCAGCCATGATCGTATTGAGTGTAGCTCCTGTGCCAGCGACCTGGGTTTAATTCCTCCACTCTCTCTGAGGAGTTTGTATGTTCCGTATGTGACTGTGTGGTTTTCCTCAGGGCACTCCAATTTCCTCCCATTTTCCAAACATGGACAGGTTAGTGTAATTGGTTTAATTGGGCCGTGCCAGTTGCCAGTTCATTGGTCCAGAAGGGCATGTTACTGTGCAGTATCTGTAACTAATAAAAAATAATATTGAATGGCAGGGGCTGGCCTGAGGGGCCAAGTGGCCGACTGCTGCTCCTGTTTTCTTATGTTCTTATCAAATGTCGTTCAAAAAAGAACCTTAAACTCGCAGGGTTAAACTGATTAGCACAAGCTTTACTGGATTTAAATTCACCACTTGCTGCTTAAATCTATCAACCAGAATAGAAGATGTGATGTGTCGGAACACCCATTGTTCTCAATGCAAACTGAGCCATTAGCTGTTATTATGACATTTTGCAATCGTCAATTGCAAATGCAAAATACAACAGCCTTCAACTGAGCAAGTCTGGACCTCAGCACATATTGTGAAAGCCAAACAACTGTGTACAAAAATATACAACCTGGAGCTGACAGCTTCTGCGCTGATGGGTGTAACTGAGGCAGTGGATCAAAGAGACACACTCCTTCTTGCTCAGTTACTTCCTGAATCACATGAGGTTATCAATCATTCTCTGGCAAGTGAATGTCCCAAAGATTATTAAAAGTCTGCATTACTTTTGAAAATAATCAAAGTTACCCTGAGAAATTATGAGGGCAGATTGCACAGATTCACTTTGTATTCCCGTAGAACATTACAGCCAGTACAGGCCCTTCATCCCATGAAATTGTGCCAACCCTATAATCTATTTTAAAATCAATCCGACCCTTCCCTAGGCATCTTTCTTTCATCCGTGTGCCTATCTAAGAGCCTCTTAAATGTATTAGAAAAGAGCCCTGGCTGCACTTTCTACACACCTACCACTCCCTGTGTAAAGTACGTACCCCTGGCATCCCCCAAATGCTTTCCTCCAAACACCTTAAAACTATGCCCCATGTGGAAGGGAAGGTTAAGGACTAGATTTGAGCTAGGGCGGGAGGACGGCTGCAATACGTGTGGCAGGTACAGTGTGAAGAGGGTTTAATGTGGATGAAGGGTACGGTGTGCAAACGTTGCAATGCACTGTTTCCGATGTGCATGCAGCATTGCAGTGACTGAAGTGCATTGTGAGGATTGCAATGAGAAGACTGGTGCAGTGGGGGGGCATGGTGGGAGCACGGTTACACTGTGAAAGGTTGCATTTGGGAGGGTTGCAGCACAGGCTGTGGTGTGGGAGTGTTACATTTTGTGGGCGTGGGGCTCCAGTGCAAAGATACGACATTGTGTTCGGGGGCGTTGCTGTGCGTATGAGTTGTGTGGGGGGGGGAAGGTGCACTATGGTGTGGCAAGTGGTGTATCAGGCATTGCAATGCAGGAGTTTCAGTGGGAGGGGGTAGCAGTGCTGGGTGCAGTGTGCAAGTGCTGAAAAGGTCACGGGCTGCTGAAGAAGGAATCCGATAGGAAAGGAGAGTGGACCCTCTCATAATTTTTTCTACCTCTGTAAGATCTCCCGTGCTGCAGTGCTGCCACGTGTTTGTGTTTGGAGTATAGATGTTTGGTGTCAGCATGGATTAGATTGGCCAAAGGGCCTGCTTCTGTGCTGTAGTTATGCAGTACAGGAGCAGGGTTGCTGTAAGAATACAATTCGCTGTGTGGGGCTGCATTGGAGAGATGCAGCATGGCGACCTGCTGAGTGGTCGGGGGAAAGCAGAGCAGCGGCAGAGACGTTGTGTGAGAGTGATGCGCTGTTTTCCTCTGTATGTGTCAGGTGAAGAAGCCAGAGGACCACGTCGAGGAAGCAGTGAGGGGGTTGCAGTATGGGTCAGGGTACAGAGTGGATGGTGGCAGACTGTACAGGGTGAGGGGTGCTCAGTGTAGGGCTGTTGCATTGCTGGAGAGCTCAAGTGCAGTGTGGAAGCAGCAATGCAGCCTGAGAGTGCTCACGGTGGGTTGGGGGAGGGGAGTTGTGGGGAGCTCCCAGAACAAGGAAGGTAATTGACAAAGGTGTTCAGCTCCCTAAAGAGCTCTTTAGTTCATGAAGACTAGCTTCAGGACGTAGCAGTCAGCGTAACGCTTTACATTGCCAGTGATCTGCGTTCAATTTCCTCTGCTCCACACTCCATTCTCCCCATTCTGGTTTCCTCTCACATTCCAAACACATACGGGTTAGAGTCAGTAAGCTGTGGGCATGCTATGTTGGCGCTGAAGCGTGGCAGCACTCGCGGGCTGCCCTCAGCGCATCCTCGGACTGTGTTGGTCACTGATGCAAAATGATGCACTGTATGTTCCAATGTACAAGTGACAAATCTTGAATCTTTAAAAAAGCTTTCAGAGAGCAACACCGTCCTACAATACAGTACAGCCACTGTCCCACCCGCACCTCCCCTCCCCCCTCCCCCCTTTCTTGGAATTCAAAGATTGTCCATATCACAAAGGGAGTTAATTAACTGTGAAATGTTTTGCAACATTCCAAGGATTTGAGCAGTGCTATTTCACTCATTAATCCTGCTGCAATTTAAAGAGAAAATATTTTTTTTGGAGATTTAATAATAGCTTTTGGGTTGAAGATTACTACATCTATAAATCACATTACGCTGTTGCCCTGAGAACTAACTCTAGCAGTCAATAGATATGCCACCAGAGATCATTCCTCACCAGCAACTTCAACAATAACTTGAAACGGAAAATGCTGGATATACTCCAGAGGTTCAGCACAATATCTGGAGAGAAGCGGTATTAACATTTCAGGTTGATGACCTTTTATAAGCAGACACTCCCTGATAACTATGGTTGAACCAGAGAAAATCTGCAGATGCTGGAAATCCAAGCAACACACACAAAGTGCTGGGGGAGCTCAGCAGGCCAGGCAGCATCAATGAGAAAAAGTACAGTCGATGTTTTGGACTGAAACCCTTTGGCAGGACTGGAGAAAAAAAGCTGAGAAGTGGATTTAAGAGGCGGGGAAGGGTCTCGGCCTGAAACGTCAACTGTACTCTTTTCCTAGACACAAGATAATCTGCAGATGCTGGTGTCAAAGCAACACTCACAACACGCTGGAGGAACTCAGCAGGTCGGGCAGCATCTGTGGAAAAGATCGGTCGACGTTTCGGGCCTGACGAAGGGTTCCGGCCCGAAACGTCGACCGATCTTTTCCACGGATGCTGCCCGGCCTGCTGAGTTGCTCCAGCATTTTGAGTGTGTTGAACCAGTCTATTCTGTTCTGGGATCCCTGTTCTTTGTGATTTTTATAAATAACTTTGACGAGGAAGTGGAAGGGTGGGTTAGTAAGTTTGCAGATGACATGAAGGTTAATGGAGATGTGAATCGTGTGGAGGGTTATCGTAGGTTGCAAGGGGTCATTGACAGGATGCAGAGCTGGGCTGAGAAATCACAGGTTCAAGGTTGTTTACAATTGCTTAATGTCATTTCTGTACACAAGTGTAAAGGAGAACGAAATAATTGTTACTTTGGATCTGATGCAGCGCAAAAAGCACAATAAGATAACGAACATAAATGGCTGCATCACAGCCTGGTGTGGAAGCACTAATGCCCTTGTACGGAAAATCCAACAAAAAGTAGTGGATACGGTCCAGTCCATCACGGGTAAAGCCCTCCCAACCATTGAGCACATCTACATGGAGCGTTGTCGCAGGAAAGCAGAATTTATCATTGAGGACTCTCACCACCCAAGACATGCTCTTTTCATGCTGCTGCCATCAGGAAGGTGGTACCGGAGTCTCATGACCCACACCACCAGGTTCTGGAACAGTTAATATCCCTCAAACATCAGGCTCTTGAACCAGCAGGGATAACTACCACTCAACTTCACTCGCCCCATCACTGAAATCTACCCACAACCTATGGACTCACTTTCAAGGACTCTTCTTCTCATGTTCTCAGTATTCATTGCTTATTTATTTACTATCAGTATCCTTCTTTTTGTATTTGTACATGACCCACCCAGCCAACACACTTTTCGTCCCTCTTCCCTCCGGGAGAAGGCTCAGGAGCTTGAAGACTCGTACGGCCAGATTTGGGAACAGCTTCTTTCCAACTATGATAAGACGGCTGACCGGATCCTGACCCTGATCTGGGCCGTACCCTCCAAATATCCAGACCTGCAACTCGGTTTTTTTGCACTACCTTACTTTCCATTTTTCTATTTTCTATTTGTGATTTATAATTCAAGTTTTTTTAATATTTACTATCGATTTGTAATCCAGGGAGCGGGAAGCGCAGAATCAAATATCGCTGTGATGATTGTACGTTCCAGTATCAATTGTTTGGTGACAATAAGGTATAAAGTATAAAGATTATTGCCTTTTGTACATTGGTTTGGCAGCAAGTTGGTTTGATTATTCATTGATTCTGTTATGGTTATTATGCTATGGATTTATTGAGTATGCCCGCAAGAAAATGTATCTCAGGGTTGTATATGGTGACGTATATGTACTTTGATAATAAATTTACTTTGAACTTTGAACAATGATAAAAGCACAATAAATATAAATGCACAAGATAGCTGTAGACTGGAGGTATAGTATGTCCACAAATTGACGCTAATCACAGGAATGCCTGTACATAAGGTGATTCTTACAGAACGTGATAAAGTTGTGATGGTTGGGCATGTGGAGGGGTGGGTTAGTGGGTGGAGGTGTTGATCATCCTCACTGCTTGGGGAAAGAAACTGTTTTTGAGTCTGGTGGTCCTGGTGTGGATGCTACATAGCCTCCTCCCGATGGGAGAGGGAGTTTAATCCAGAAAAGTGTGAAGTGATTCGATTTGTAAGGACGAATTTGAAGGTAGGATACAGCATTAATCGTAGGATTCTGAGCAGTGTGGAGGAACAGAAATTTCTTGAGGTCCAGAACCATAGATCCCTCAAAGTTGCCCTGCAAGTTGAAAGGGTGGTTAAGAAGACGTAATGCTTGTGTTGGCCTCCATGAGTCGCGGATTCAGTTCAAGAGCCACAAGGTGATGTTGCAGCTCTGTAAAACCCTAGTTAAAACCACACTTGGAATATCGTGTTCATTTCTGCTCACCTCAGTAGAGGAAGGATGTGGACATTATAAAAAAGGCGCAGCGGAGATTTACCAGGATTCTGCTCACCATCCAGGGAGTCAGAACAGTCTTTCCAGGCAAAGCCGTTCTTGCATTTCTTCCGGTCATGTGTACTGCATTCCTTCCAGTCATGTGTACTGCATTCAGTATTCATCGTGTGGCCTCCTCTACACTGAAGAAACCAAACATAGATTGGGGGATCATTTTATAAAACAACGGAGCTCAGTCCTCAGCGGAAACCCTGAGCTTTCCGTTGCCTGCCACTTGAATTCCCTGTCCCACTCCTGTCTGACCTATTGGGCTCTGAGCTCCTGCACTGTTACAGTGAAGCCCAGTGCAAGCTGGAGGAACAGACGCTCATTGTCTGTCTGGGAGCGTTTCAGCCTTCTGGAATGAATACTGAATTCTACTAAGGCAACTTGATCTGTGTCTGTATCAGTTGTCCATCTGTGATCAGTAAGGAGAGACAGCAACACCTCTGCCAGGTTTATTCTAAACAGAATGCTCCACATGAAAGAAATTGACCATGTCCCTGTTCATCATTCACCATAGAAAGCATTCTGTATGGATGCATAGTGCCTTTGGTCTGCCTGTGACCACAAAAAACTGCAGAGTTGTGGACACAGCTCAGCAGATTGCAGGAACCTGCCTTCCCTCCATGGACTCTGTCTACACTACCCGCTGCCTCAGTAAAGCAGCCAGCACACTCAGAGACCCCACCCACCCCAGACATTCGCTCTTCTCCCCCTCTTCCATCGGGCAGAAGATACAAAAGCCTGAAAACATGTCCCGAAAGGTTCAAGGACAGCTGCTGTTCCACTGTTATAAGCCTTTTGTACAGATCTCTCGTACGATAACATGGACTCTTGGCCTCACAATCTACAGTACCTCATTATGATTTTGCACTGTATTCCTTTGGTAGCATTTACACTTTATTCTGCATTCTGTTATTGTTTTACCTTGTTCTACCTCAATACACTGTGTAATGATCTGATCTGTATGAACAGTATGGAAGACAAGCTTTTCCACTGTATCTCAGTACATGTGACAATAATAAACCAATTCCAAATATTGGTTCAGCTTGTTTGTTGTTTTCTATCCCTTTTTCTCTCTGTCAGAACATGCTCAGCCTAACCTGCCGGGTTTGTTTTCCAACTCGACATTTCATAACTCTCACATTCCTCTCACTGTCTGTTCCCATTCACTCACTGACCAGATAAACTTTTTTACACAAGAGAGGCAAGGAAGGGAAATAATTTGGGGATGGGACTCCAGAGGTTAAGGTAGATAGATAGATACTTTATTGATTAGGCTCTATAATGAGTGAAGCTGTGGCTGGGGAAGTGATGACCCCCTCCTGTTAGACTCTTTGAGGTAACTTATTTTTTTATTCTTTCTTACTTCCCTTCTAATATTTGTATATCTGTGCACTTGACTACTATGACACAGTAATATCCTTTGGGATCAATAACGTATCTATCTACCCCACCCCCACTACCCTTGCTGCAGCTTCAGTTTTACATTGTCTCCTCCCCAGTTCCGATGAAGGGTCTCCAAAATGAAATATTGTCTGTTCCTTAGCCCGCAGGTTTTCCACATTTTTTGTTTGGTTCTGTTTGCAAATTTGATGTCACATCTGATGCTGGGATGAGTTTCCAAGCAGCAGGAAGCGAGCACATGATTTTCCCCTTTGTGACATTGCCCGACTCCAACCCTTCCTCAGTACATCTGCTGAAGACCGCCTTTCTCATGCCTTTGTCATCTCCTGATTCAGCACACTGCTGGCTGGCCTCCGTTGAGCTGCCCTCTATAAAATAAAGGTCATGCAGAACTGAACCAGCACCAGGTCCCATTCAGCTGTTGCCCTGCATTCAGTTGCCTCTACTGTTGAGACAATAGTCAGATCATCCATGATCATATTAAATAGTGGAGAGGTCTTGAGTGGCTAAGTGACCTACTCTTGCTCCTGATTCTGGCTTCCATTTGAAAATTCTTATTGCTTTAAAGTTCCTCTCACCTTCATCTCTCACTTGACTTTTGTCCAACCCAAGAACCCTCTGAAACCTCTGCTTAGGAGGGTTAACGGCACCTAACGGCGACTCCTTTGCTTTGCATCTTCAGAAACAGCTCTATTTCCATCTTTAATATCCCTTTTTTTCCCTTTCAGAGTTCTTTGGAAGACCCTGACCTGGACTTACACGCTGACTATAGTTCTTTGGGGGAACGGGACCCGCTCTCAGGGTTCCATAACTGGCCGTTGTTCGGCACGCCCCAAGGCTAGTCCGGTTCGGATTCAGAAGCCTAGGATCTCGGGGCTCTGGAGACGGGTGGCTCGAGGGTCGGTGTCATGACAGGAAACCCGTGTGCCATTGGAGGAGTCGGGATATCTACAGTTGTGTGCCTGGAGACCCAGAATCTTTGCGATCTTCGGGCACAGAGCTCGAAAAAAGTGACGTAATGGACTTTTAACATCGTAAACCAGCGACTTGTTTGTTATGTCTCCCCACTCGCTGGGAAAATGGAGACACCTCATTCTCCCTTAATAGGGAGAGCAAGAATCTGTGGTATGTCGTATACCGGGTGAATACGTAGTCTTTGAGGTAACTGCAAGTCCGTGTCTTTGCTATTGTTTTGCTCACGCTTGAGCGCTCGGTGGTGGGTGCCGATGCTTTTTTTTGCCCGGTGGGGTGAGGGGGATTGTTGCTTGCAGCCGCTTATGCGTGGGAGGGAGGGGACTTTGGGGTTCTAACATTTGACTGTCGTTCATTCTTTGGGGCACTCCTCTGTTTTCGTGGATGTTTGCGAAGAAAAAGCATTTCAGGATGTATATTGTATACATTTCTGCGACATTAAATTGTACCTTTGACCCTTTGAACTGTTCTGCTTTGACTCTTTGATCATTCTCTAAATGCAATCACTGTTGGTGGCCATGCTAAGCTCTGGAGTCCCATCCCCAAATTATTTCCCTTCTTTGCCTCTCTTCCCACTTTTCAAGGTGCCCTCTGTATAAACTTCTTCCCATCAGTCGTAAGTTATTTGTAGGAAGCCTGGTGTGAATTATCGTTCGTTAATGAAGCACCTTGGGACATTAAAAGAAAATGCAAGGTGCTGTTGTAAACCACAAAAAAAAACACCAGATAGATGAAATTTTAATCAAACCACTAATTGCTGTCACCTCAACCCCAACAACCCTCCCCTGCCAACTACCTTTTCATTATTCCAGCCTATGTCACGTGAGATTTCAGCCTGGAAGATTCTAATAAGCACTTGGCGTTTAAATGACCCGAATTTAAAGCTGGTGCCATCATTAAAGCTGGTGCCTGAAAAGCGATGAAGTCAAAAGACTGAAAGTATATCACGTGTCAATTCCAACACATTACTAGTGTTTTTTTCTACCTGTCAGTTTCCGCATATGGCCAAGATTTTCTATATACTGATTGTATGAGCTTTGCAAAATTTAATTCTAATGTAGTTGGTGATGCAGTCCCCTCCTTGGGAGAGTTCAAAATGCCCATGACGGTAGAAGTTCCAGTTTGAAGTGATTTCAAACCATGACTCGCCATGTTCTTACAATGATCCACACTCAAATCAATTTCCTTGTGTATTGCTGTAAAATAATTCATCCAGTGCTACTCCTTCACTGGAAATCCTTTACAAATGATTTTGGCTTAATAAATCTGTGTCACATTAGTAAAGCTGATGGTTGATATAGTTCATTAAGTTTAACTGACCATACATCATTCTTTCACTGCAGGGTTTGGCAGTCAGCTTTGTCGTCTTGAAGTTGTTCTTTTAATTAAGTTGTATTTCCTTATGCCTCTAGGGCTAAGCAGTGATTTCATACAGAAATTGAAGATGATGGAAATCTGAAATAAATATAATGTTCAAAACATTCAGCTCATCAGCAAGCATCTGTGAAGCGGGAAATGGTGTTACCGTTTCAGGTTGCGGTCTCATTATAGATCATTGGGCTGAAATACGAACTCATTTCTCTGAGCAGCAACTTTGTTCACTGTTGGTGCCCCTCCCTGTTTCTTTTCATCCTTCCATGGGACTAGGTCACTGCTGGCAAGGCCCAGCATTGATTTCCCATCCCAAACCACTACAGGGAAGGTGGAGCTCAGCAGCATTCCTGAGCAGCTGCATTCTGTGTGTCTAAGGATTGCCACTGTGCTGTTCAGGAGGGAAGGTCACTTCTGCATGATGAATCCTTCACATTTGACCACGCTTTTAATCTTTACATGTTGTGTGGGGCTGCCCTTGTTATTATCAATAGATTATTCTCCAGTGACCAGTGAATTCAACGAGACATTAATCACATTATCTCGAGTGAATCCATAGGCAATGCAGGCTGTTAGTTTTTCATAATCACTTTATAACATAAGATATTTATTTGCCCTCTACATGAATGTCTTGTCCAGATATCTTAGGTATAACTAAAGCATGCCCTGGGACTGAGGGAAGAATGGAAAGAAAGGCTTCCATTTCCACACCTCCATTCATATCCCTCTCAAAATGTCTCGATGTGCTCAGTAGACAATGAGCTAATTTTGAAATGTAGTCACTATGGTAAAATAGGAAATGCTGCAGCCAATTTCAGATAATTTATTTGTAACTCTCGGTTCAGCTAGCGGCTTAATATGATAGCCTCCGGCCCGGCCAAACTTAAGAAATCTCTTTCGAGTGGATGCTGCGCAATGTGTCCCCTGTTACAAATCAGTACCATGAAATAACAAACAGTTCATAATATGCGATTCAATGATTGAGCTTTATAATTCTTAATTTGACTATATTGTTAGTAAAGAAACAAAAAATGAAAAGGGCCCATTCTCATGAAACAGTCTAATGTGCAATGTTGGAGCTCACTGATAAGGCCGTTCGTCCATCATCGACCTCCTCCAATCGTCGCTGACCTTCAGACCCTCGCTCCAAGTCCACTCCGTCTGGCGGTCTAGCAACCCTCTCCATTCGCGTCTTCTCTCCTCATATCTCCCCGACAAAAGACTGTGAAATCCCAGCTCCCAGAAACACAAGAAAGAACAATATCCCTCTCATTGGCTAACATGCCCCGTTATCTCTAGACATAACCCAAACATTGCTGCTGCAGAGAAACCATTACCTTAGCAGTGGAACATTACAGATAAACCATTACATTAGCAGTGAAACCTTACAGCATGTTACACTCTCCCCCCACCAAATTTAGTCATGTCCTCATGACATTAAGCTACTTTGCCAACCTTTCCTGCAAAACACAAAGTCCAATCCAGGTGTATAAGGCTGTGACATAGCTCCCCAAATCAGTAGGGGTCATACTCTGTTCCCCTGGTGCTATGTAGGCCAGCCTATCTGGTGGTCTCCTAATTCTCTGGGACCTCCGCGCCCCCTCACCTAACTCTTCAGGTTCAGACACTACTGGGGATGCTCCCAGTCTACCTGGCAATGCCTCCCCTGACCTATCACTTGTGCCCACCCACAACTCGGACCCCTCTGTCCTGTGACCAAGCCACGCTTCCTCCCCTGCAGAGCCCTGCTGCAACCCAGGTTGCCCACAGATAGCCCCCCCCCCCGCCCCCATTTCACCTGACTCAGTGGGAGAAGGGCCGGGAGTCTCTTCCTCAATCAATGAGGAGTTAGTGAAAGGCAGCATATACCACATATCCAGGTCCTCATCCTCCGAATCAGTATCCCTCTCAGTGGTTGGGGCCGGCCTAACCTCAAACTTGGCCCCGTAGAGGTAGTCACTCAACTTATCCACCACCGCCCATTTCAACGCCAGAAACTCCAACTTGTGCGTGGGATAGTTTTCCTCAGAGGGCGACAGACTTTGACTGACAAACACAACGAGCCTCAACCCGCTGCCCTGATCCTGATACAGGACACCCCCTAAACCCTTTCGGCTGGGGATCAACCTGCAAGTGATAGAGCGTGGTCCTTGACTTCTCGACTCCAAGCACGCCCAGTAACTCATCGATGAGTCTGCTCTCGAAATCCTGTCCCTGATCACTAGGTATTCACCTGGGAAAGCCATACTAGATGAAATTCTTCTCCTATAACACTTTTTCCACCATGGATGCCCTCTGACCCTTGGTAGGAAAAGCCTGAGCATATCTGGTGTAGTGGTCTGTGATGACTAAGACATTTGCCATGTTGCTGGCATTGGGTTCTATGGACAGGAAGTCCATACACACCAGGTCCAGAGGCCCCGTACTCTGCGGGTAGGACAAGGGAGCTGCCCATGTAGGCAGTGTCTTCCGCCATATGCATCGAATGCGCGACTTGTAGTATTCTTCGACCTCCGACTTCATTCGGGGCCAGTAAAACCGGTCTCTGGGCAATCCATAGGTCTTTTCCACCCCCAAATGTCCAGAATCATCATGAAGTGACTTCAACGCAATCCTTCGATACTTCTCGGGCAGAACCAGCTGGCAACGCCGAGGTCGGTCCGGGGGGTGACGTGACTCTGTATAGGATCTGGTTCCACAACTCCAACCAGGACCATTCTCTCAGTAATGGAGGCACTGATGCATGTCTCGTCTTCTCCACCTGAGCTATGTCTCCCTTTTTGACTGCCACCCAAATGGTACCAATGCCTGGATCATCTCGATGAGCAGCTATCACTTCCCCAAAACTCAATTCCGGCAGCTGATTTGTCTTCAGAGCAGTCAGGTTACAGTAAACTTGTGGAATGGTGTCATCAGAATCTCCCAATTAATCCACAGCTCGATCCTGCCCCTCCTTCACGGTGCTGGCAAACTGACATAATGGCCTTCACCCCCAGGGCAGGAACGCTCTCCCACTCCTTGTCCCTGTCCAGTCCCTCATGCGCCCGTCGGGACAAAGCATTAGCGTCAATGTTCCTGCCTCCCGGCTGGTACTTCAGGCTGAAATCATAGGCAGACAACGCCGCCAACCACCAACGTCCTGTGGCATCCAGTTTCGCCAAGGTCAAGATATAAATTCGGGGGTTGTTGTCCGTCCTCACCTCTGCAGGGGCCAGTCACTGCGACCTCTCTCTGAACAAGGTATCGTCAGTCACCCGGATAGTGTGACGCACGCTCTTGGAACAACTCACATCAAACTCGTCAATGGAAAAGACACCTTCCAGCTTCAACATCGTCTCTATCAACCTCCTCTTCCGACCTGCAGGAACCGGGGAGTCTCCGAAGTTGAATGACTCAGTGGTCACCTTTTCCCTTTTTCCAATAGTTTCTCCCCGGCTTGTCTCACAAGGACACTAGACATTACCATCACCAGGAACAGATGCACCAGAGGCATTCCCCGCTTGAAGGTGACCTCCCTCTTCGCAGTGTTCCTGACGATCACTGCCAATCTGTTTGCTTGTACAGCCGAGGGCTTCTGCAGTTTGGGCCTCACCAGTAACTCAGCCGGAAATCTCGACTGCCCCTCGTGGTCTTCTGGAGTGTCCACTAAGGGGGCTTCGCCCTCAGGCACTCCGGGAAATTTGGGGTTTCCCATCACTCTCGCTACTTCCCCGGGCTGTACCACCATTGGCTTCGACTGAGTGAACCACACAATCCCTCATTTAAATTTGGTATCCAGCCCAATGCAGCCATGCACTTCCTCAAAAGCAGCTCAAAACACTGGGTGCACAGACAATGTTCCCAGAAATCTCTCCCCAGCCTTCTCCTTACAGGCCCCCATGAGCCTCCTCACAAGAGGGGTGTTGGTCCCCACCAGAATTGAAACATCACCCTTCTCAACAGGGTCTGGACAAACCAGCACTAATGTATCAAGGACCTCAGACACTCCCACATTGACCTCCAAGAACTCCAACTTCACTGACAAATAACCGTCGTATGGATAATCACTAGCACTAAGCCCCCAGATCTCCAGTGCTGTGAATGGTGTCAATGGTAAATGCTTCAGATACCGGGTGTAAAACGAATGGTACAACAACGTGCGACCCGGTGTTGGGTATGGCTTTAGCATAAATACCCCCTATCTGTAGCGACACACTGGAGCATGGACCCACTAAGCCTTCCGGAATTGGGCCTTTCGCTTTCGGGGGTTCCGTGGTACATTGCTGAATTCCAGTGAATACAGGCCCAGAGCCATCAAACACTCCTCATATTACAAGCATACACACAATGTTCAATAGAACAACACAAACAGCAGCAACGATGGATCAAAAGCAGCAAAACAAGCCCCTATTTCCCTCCCACTCACACACACAAACAGTTCTCCAAACCCTGTACAGGCCATCTCCAGGCCTCCAGCCCCCCAGCCCCCAGTGGACTGGCAGACACTGGGCCTCCAACTTCCCAGTGGACTTGCAGACTCCAGACCCAGGGCTTTGGCCATTGGGCCTCGGTTCCCAGTCTCATTCGGTCTTCAAACTTCAGTATCAACCACAGCACTCGAGGACCCCCAAAACAACAATGTGATAAAGGCCAGCACTCCATCAGCTCTAATCCTACACCAGTGTGGCACTCTCTCAGCACTGCATCAGTGACCACGTTGAGGGGCAAACATTGGCCTCAGAGTACTGAAGAAATCTTCTTGTTGTGGTGTACTGTCTTTGGCCTGAAACAGTAACTCTGTTTCTCTTTCTACAAGTACCTGGCCAGCTGAGTGTTCCCTGCATTTTCTGTTTTTATACTGGGAAGAGTCACCCATTTTGTTTTTGAAGAGCGTCTGTGATCTTTTCTAACACAGAAGGCAGGGCCTCTATTAGTTATCACATCTGAAAAGTCGTACTCCCTCATCACTACTCCTCCCACTGCCTCTCTGACAGTACAGCACTCACGTAGCAGTGTCTCTCCAACAGTGTTATGGTCCATCAGCAATGCCACTCTCTGTCAATGTAGCAGCCTCTCCCAAAATGTGACATTCTCTTTTGAAAAAAAGTTTATATTCAGTACTACAATAATACAACAAAAATGTTTGTTTATAGTATTTTGTTGTAGCACTAAAAATAAACGTATTTCTGTAAAAATTAATACATTCCCATCCTCATCTAGGATGCAATTTATCCTCTAGGGTGACGGATCGTCCTGGAGCACCTCAATGGTGCCAGTCGACACTGTGTCTTCTTTCTCCATGCCACTGGAAAACTGCCAGGCGGTCAGCCCGGTGGCAGCCCTCAGCTGCCTGCCACCCAGTATGAGGCCTCTTTGGTACTGCATGCCCGACGTTAGCACTGACCCTCTAATACTGTGGTGTTCCAACAATACTGCTGTCTGACAGGGTGGTGCTCCTCCGAAGAGCTCTGCACTTTTTCAGCACTGCTACTCCCACAGCGTGGACCTCCCTCAGCATCAGATCATAAGACATAGGAACAGAATTAGTCCATTCAGTCCATGGAGTCTGCTCCGCCATTCCATCACGGCTGATTAATTATCCCTCTCAACCCCAATCTCCTGCTTTCTCCCTGTAACCTTTGACACCCTGACTAATCAAGAACCTATCAACCTCCTCTTTAAATATACCCAATGACTGGGACTCCACAGCTGCCTGTGCCGACAAATTCCCAGATTCACCACTGTGACAGGACAGCTAATTCTCCGGCTAACTTTGCCCCTTTGCCCGGTTAGTCACTCCTCCTTGTTCTGTCCCTGGTCTAGCTCCCCCAGTAGTTCACACACTTTGCCCTCCTGTTCTGCAGATCTTGGGAGTTCACCATTTACATATGCCAACAGTAAAACAATCTTGGCTAATCAAAACAATCCCTTCAGTTAATGTGCTCTACGAGTTTATAACTCATAAAAATAAGGATTCTAGATACAGGCATTCATTTATTTTCACTCACACCATTAAATCGGTTTGTAGACAGCAGAACAGCCACAAAAGACCCGAGGGACAGTTTGGGGCGTCCTGAAATAATGCCTGGGTTAGTGGGAGCAGGCGCACCACACCCTACACAGGCAACACCACTGCGGGTGAGACATTATTCTTTTATATTCATCTGAGCACGTGGACACTGATATATAGGTTTATCTAGGGCATTTATTGTGGAATAAAACCGAAGGATGTTAGAATCCCTGTTTAAAATGTTCCAATTCTGCATCTGAAATAATTGTTAAGTTCTGGTCACGTGATTATCCCCCACTCCCCTCAGACCACCAGTCACTCCTTCCTGGTCCTTCTAAGCCCAGCGGAGGCAGATTTAAACCCTCAGTCTGGTTTTGCTAGAGAGGTGTGGAGGTTGCTGAATAGTTATATTGGAACGTTAAAGACAAAGTGTGTCATGGAGAAAGCCTCTGTATATTTTTAAAATTTTTGTACATATGTGTGCCTTGTTGTAAATACTTCTTTTTCTTCACAACTTTTGGTTAGCTTTTGCATTTTGTCACTGACACTAAATAAAACCCCTTACACTGACGTGCTGTGATGACTTACCATCTGTGTTTTACCAACTGGTGACCCCTGTCGAGCCGCTTACCCGCACCTGATAGAGAGGTGTGACAGACGGTGGCAGGTTGGGATGGTAAGCTGAAAAGGTGCGGGGATGTTGAAAAGAGCTGCGCTCATGGAAGACCAGAGTTGCAGGTTTGGAGTCTCAAGAGAACGGACGGTGGGACGCGAAGGAGTCTGAGGAAGAGTACGTAGCCCAAGGTGCACAGCCCAAGACTTGTTGGAATTCTTCTGAGGAGCCGGGAAAGTCTGAGTTGGCAGCTCTTCTAGGCCAGTTCATCTCCACGCAGCAGGTCGAGGAAGAAATACTTCAGCAGGAGTTCCGAGAGCTATGAACCAGCCCGAGCGGAACTCCACCACCAGAGACAAGTGTTGACCTGGGATCACCCACTGCATTAGGTTCATAGCGTCTCCAGTCCCCTCGGAGAGCAGAACCCCAAGAGTGCTGCTTCCACCACCAGCACCTCGGCACTCTCTGTTATCTGCACCTGAGCAAAGATGCGGAGACTTTGCCTACTGGTCAGAACCCAAGATGCCAGCCTTCTAAGAGTGAGAAGGTATTGAGAATTATCTCCCGCGGTTCGAACAGCTGGACAAGACGTGGGGGTGGCCTGTGGAGGAGTGGGCATGTCGACTCATCTCTCTCCTGACTGGTAGAGCGTTGGAAGCCTACTCAGCTATGGATGAGAGAAGGTCCAACTGTTACCCTGAACTGAAGGAAGCACTCCTGGCAAAGTTCGATATAGCGCTGGAGACCTGTCGACTGAGGTTCCGGGAGAGGTCTGTGCCAGCTGGAGAGTCTTCAAAGGAGGCCTACCACTGTCTGAAAGGACTCTCCCAGTGCTGGATAAGGCCAGAGGTCCACAGCAAAGAAGAGATTGGGGAATTTATTATCCTCGAGCAGCTGCTGCAGGTCTTGCTGGGGAATGTTCATACCTGCGTTCAAGAACGCAAGCCCTCCAATGGACTGGTCGCGGTGCAGCTGGCTCAACTGTACATCGATGCCTGGAGAGGAGCATCCATATCATCCGCTGCTCAGTCACAGCAGTGGTGACCACTTGGAGGTAACCTTGGTCCACAAATTAGAGACACTGGAGAGCCTAAAACTCCCCTAACTTGCTATTACTGTCAACAAGTTGGTCACAAAGCTTCTGCTCGTCCTTTAAAAAGACCTAAACTGTCCAGCTCTTGTTATGTCCAAAGGGAGGGGGATGTCTCATTGCTAGAGGCAGGGGTGGCTATTAACCTTGCAAGGAGGGAGAACCAGGTGAAATGTTCTGCTGAAATACCAGTCTTGGTGACTGGGCAGAGGTTGCACGCTCTCTTGTATGCAGGAAGTATGATTACCTTGGTCAGAAAAGAATTTGTACCATCTAATCTTGTTGATTTCTGTAAACATACTTTGATTCAATGTGTACATGGTCCAAGTGATGCTATGTCTTAGTTTGGAGAAAATTAGAAGTCAAACCTTTGAACCTTTATTTGATTTTGAGAAAAGATGGGGTTCCTTTGCTCGTTATTATCATTCGAGTTAATTGACAGATTTTCTCCACGATCTAATTGTAAATTTCTGTTTTTTTTTCTTGCTGGCGGTTTGATGTTTATCTTTAGAAGCTTTTTGTATGATGCGTGGCTCCGGGGTTGAACACCTAATGGGTTTCCCCCCCACTTTTCTGCTTAGTAGGGGTTTTTATATTATCACAAAAAATTTTCAATCTTTAAAATAATGATTTTTCCTTGAGACATAATAAGTGTTGCTTACTTCAATGTACTCGTGTTATTTTTTGAATAATAATAATAATAAAAAGATTTGAAAAGAAAAAAAAGACAAAAAGATCATGAGACCATAAGACATAGAAACAGAATTAGGCCATTCAGCCCATCAAGTCTGCTCTGCCATTCCACCATGGCTGATCCCAGCTCCCACTCAACCCCATATCCTTTGGTGCCCTGACCAATCAGGAAATGATAACTTCCACTTTAAATATACCCACAGATTTGGCTTCCACCACAGAGCATTCTACAGATTCACTACTCTCTGGCTAAAAAAATTCCTCCTTACCGCTGTTCTAAAAGGCCGCTTCTCATGTTTCCATGCGTTGCAGTTGTACCAGCTCTTCTGGTTCTGCTGGGCCCTCTCTAGATTGCACCAAGCCTCTTTTCTGTTGGTCTCCAGGTGATCTGTCATTTGTAAAACGCAAGAGACAATGCCCTCACCTGTGCTGCCTTGGGGCTTGTCCTCCCACTGGTGGTGGAGCAAATCGAGGGGTCACTGGACATCCCACCCACACAGAGCTCAAACGGGAAGAAGCCGGTTGATGCCTGGGGGACATCCCAATATGCAAAAAGGGGGGAAGGCAGTCACTTATCCCAGTCTCTTCCTGTGTTGGAAGAGACTGGGATAAGTGACTGCCTTCCCTCCTTTTTGCATATCTGTGGATTGAGGAACTGCTAGAAAGGTTGGACTATGCCAAGGATATAACAACCCTTGACTTCCGCAAGGGTTATTGGCAGATCCCACTGGCAAAGGACTCTGGCGGGTACACCGCATTCAGCACTCCGCTTGGCCTCTTTCATTTCACTGTCATGCTGTTCGGGCTGCATGGAGCCCCAGTGACCTTCCAGCGGCTGATTGACTGTGAGCTGAGGGGATGCAAGAAGCATTGCACAGCCCACCTGAGTGACGTGGTCATCTTCAGCACCAGTTGGACGGACCACCTGAAGAACCTGGAGGATGTTCTGAAGGAGATTGCAGCCGCTGGCTTGACACTGAACATCCAGAGGTGCGAGTGGGCCTGCGTTGAGACAGTACCTGGGCTACCAGCTAGGGTGAGGACTAGTACAGCCACTGGTCAACAGGTCGAGGACCTCAGAAATAGTCCCTGGCCCTGCACAAGGAAACAGGTCCGGTCCTTCCTGGGGATAATCGGGTGGTATGGCCCATTTATCCCTCAGTCTGTCACCTTGGCAGTCCCACTAACAGAACTGATGCTGAAGTCTGCAAAGAATCCGGTCTGGTGGGCTAAAGAATGCAAGTTAGTCCTGACGAAGGGTCTCGGCCTGAAACGTCGACTGCACCTCTTCCTAGAGATGCTGCCTGGCCTGCTGCGTTCACCAGCAACTTTGATGTGTGTTGCGTAAAGAATGCAAGGAAGCCTTTGTGACTCTGAAGGAGGCTTTGTGTTCCCAGCCAGTCCTCATCAGCCCAGACTTCACCAATCCATTCATCATCCAAGTCGAGACCTCAGCAATGGGGATTGGAGCAGTCTTGGCCCGGGGGGAAAGAGGGAGGAGAACAGTTGGTATTGTACCTTAGTCAGAAGCTGCTACTACAGGAGACAGGTATTCCCCTGTTGAGAAGGAAGCTCTTGCCATAAAATGGGCCTTGGAAAGCCTCCAGTATTACCTGCTGGGCAGAGAATTCATTCTGGAGACCGACCACAAAGCACTCACCTGGGTCCACTCCATGAAAGACCACAATGCACGCATCATGAGATGGCACCTGGCTCTACAACTGTTCCATTTCAACATCTGTCATAAGGCAGGTCAGCGCCACGTCATGGCAGACCATTGCTCCCAATTGCCCTCCTCATGCAATGCAGAGGAGGTGGGTGAAGTAACAGAGCAGGTTGGCAATGCTAATTTTCCCACTAACTTTGCCCCTTTGCCCGGTTAGTCACCCCTCCTCGTTCTGTCCCTGGTCTGGATTTCCCAGTAGTTCACACACTTTGCCCTCCCATTCTGCAGTTCTTGGGAGTTCACCATTTACATATCCCAACAGTAAAACAATCGTTAGCTTGGCTAATCAAAACAATTCCTTCAGCTAATGTGCTCTACTGGTTTATAACTCACAAAAATACGGATTCTAGACACAGGCATTCCAAACAGTTTCATTTATTTTCACTGACACCATTACATCGGTTTGTAGACAGCAGAACAGCCACAAAAGACCCGAGAGACAGTTTGGGGCGTCCTGAAATAATGCCTGGGTTAGTGGGAGCAGGCGCACCACACCCTACACAGGCAACACCACTGCGGGTGAGGCATTATTCTTTTATATTCACCTGAGCATGTGGACACTGATATATGGGTTTAACTAAGGCATTCTTCTAAACTCCGCTGTGTTACAAGAATCACCTCTTGTAATAATGGTCAGTGAGACACAGAGAATCTGTATTTACCTGTAAGTAACTTTTATTGTCTCAACTAAAAATCATGTGTGTTCACAAACTAACTACCTGTGCACACCCTACTAGAACCCCTGACAGTCCATGAACAGTCAATGAAGAGAAAAGGTATTACCCGGGAAAGGAGTCTGCACTGGCCAGGTGTTCCTCATGGTCCCAATCTCCACGGGTCTGTGGGGTCCTCCTTATCGGCGATGGTTGGTCTCTGGCTGCTGGAGAGTTATCGTCTCTGTGTATTTGGTGCTCCTGAGTCTTCTACAGTTCCTCATCAATTCAACCATTGGATCTCCATCCCATTGGCTCAAGGTCACCTGACCTACCTGGGTCACCTTCTTACTGGTCATTGTACAGGGCTACAGCCAACATTGTTCCATGGCTCTGCTCACCCCAGCTGTGTGTATTCCAGCCCTGACTGGTCCAAACCAGTTAAATGAGGCAACCCAGACAGAGTTTAATGGGATTACAGATTGCTTCTTTGGTAGGCCGGGCATTTTACATAATAAGTAGCTACTCCTCTGAAAGTGGTCTTGGGTTCAGTAGGTCATTACCTGAAGCTCCTTGTGTTCACATTCACTTACTCTGTTTAGGTTATCCCAGAGCAAGAATCGGTTCAGTGTTCACACCCTTTACATAACAAATAGCTACTTGTCTGAAAATGGTTTGGGGTTCAGCAGGTCATTACCTGAAGCTCCTTGTGTCCACATTCAATTGCTCTGATTAGATCATCCCAGAGCAAGAATTAGTTCAGACTCCACAAAATGGGGGAAACAAAGACTTGTCTGGTTGTCTGCTTCCCCTGTCCTTGATCAGACTGCAGTTTCTTCTGGCCAACAAGTGAGTACAGGACCAGAACCATCAAACGATATTCATATGTTAATCCTTTCATTCCCAGGATTATTCTCGCGAACCTCCTCTGAACTGTCTCCAATGCCAGGACATCCTTTCTTAGATATGGAGCCCTGGGATCATTGCACTGGGAGTATCAAACCAGGATCTGGGATCGTGCTTCATGAGTGGAACTAAAACCCATAACCTTTCTGACTCGAGAAGCAGATTGGTACACAGTGGGCTCCAGATTTTACACAGCACTTTCACATGAACACTTCCTGACTTCTTGCCAGATGAGAGGATAGGACAGGCAGCACTCCACTGAATGTGATTGATTGGGTGCCAAACAACTTTATTAAGCAGTGAATGTGTAAGTGAACAGGAGCAGTGACAATAGTGTTTTCTATGTGGTTGTGAGGTTTAGCCAATTCATCCAGTAAAGGAAAATTGGAAATGATTTTAAATCTGAGATACACAATCTGCCAGAGGAACTCAGTGGCTGGAGCAGCATCCGATGCAGGATTTCCACTCAAGACGTTGACAATTCCTCCAGCAGATTGTGTGTTGCTCCAGATTCCAGCATCTGCAATCTCCTGGGTCTCCAAGAACTCAAAACAGTCCACCATTAATCAATTTAAAACATCCAACTGTGTTTTCATCAAAGCCAGACTCTGACACCCATCAGCTTTCTTGTTGGTTATCCAGATCCCTTGGCAACGATAATTTGTCAGTTTAATGGACCTGTGGACCAACAGTGGTTCAGATCCAGAGCGGAGGAGTGGAGAAAGCTCAGATTGATGCAGGAACAATTCTTTGCATTTTGTTGACCAAGTTGCTGCCTAGCAACTTATGTTATATGTATGTATATGAGGAGTGTTTGGTGGCTCTAAGCCTGTACTCACAGGAGTTTATAAGAATGAGGGAAGACCTCATCGAAACCTATCAAATATTGAAAGGCCGAGATAGAGTGTATGAGGAGAGGATGTTTCCTAAAGTGGGGGTGTCTAGGACCAGAAGACACAGCCTCAGATTAGTGGAGTGTGCCTTTAGAACAGAGATAGGTAGGGAATAAGCATGAATCTGTGGAATTCATTGCCACAGACGGCTATGGAGGCCAAGTCATTGGGTATATTTAAAGCAGAGGTTGATAGGTTCTTGACTAGTAAAATATCAAAGGTTATGGAGTGAAGGCAGGAGAATGGAGTTGAGAGAGATAAAAATCAGCATGATAGAATTACTGAACAAACTCTGGGCTGAATGGCCTCATCCTGCTCCTAAGTCTTATGGTCTTATGGTCCATACCAAAGCTTTCTGCTTTAACACCACCCTCCCCACGTCGTGAACGAAAGTAGATGAATCTTCAGTGACCTGGTTGGGAAACCTCAACATTGTCACCACAACATTCGGACAGAAAAGTGTCTCATGAATCCGTGCACACTGAAAAATGGAAATGCGCAGGAACTCACGAGTCCCTGTATCATGTTTAGCGTTGAGGATCTGTTCTTGAAGAGCAAAGAGGTGATTTCAATCAACACTGCTGTTCGTGGACTTGCCAACAATGCCACACCCTTACTAGTGAAGGCCATGGCTGCTCTTGTGCAGCAGTCCGGAGTTCGGAGACCAAAATCGGTGAGTCCGGAGGTCGAGGCCTGAAAGTGGAAGCCCATGAGTCGGCATTATCACAACCACGGACTCTGCCATGCAGTCTGCGCGCCTTTGCAGGTGGGCTGCTGAATGGAGTTGGCAATCACGCTCTTGAGTATGCATGTTGTAACCAATTAGTGCTTAACTCCCTTCCTCTCGTTTCAGTCTTGTGTCTTGACCAAAACCACAGGAACGTCAATGTTCCCTGCTTACCTTTGTCCTTGTCCTGGGGGAGAAGACTACTGTTTAGATTGATGCTAAAAGGAGCGGTATTTATTTAGTCAACACACACAAAATGCTGGAGGAACTCAGCAGGCCAGGCAGCCTCTATGGAAAAAAGTACAGTCGACCCTTTGAGAGGTACTTATTTAGTATTAAGTTACTGCTTCAGAGCTGTGGCGTTGGAATTAGCTTTCAGTTTAAGAGTTTTAGTTAACGACACAGTTGGTTTTTTGTTTTTTTTTCCTTTTGTTCTGTACAGTTTTCACTAAAGTTCAGTGAACTGTTCATCTGCTTCAGTGTCTCTCCCTCCACACTTGGGCCATAACCGCACACTTGTGTTAGCAAGATTCAACCACCAAAAATAGACCCAGTGGAGATAGAACAGCTGATCTCAGCCCTAAATTTCATCCGGCCGGTAAGAGAGAAGCTAAAGTCAGTAGAGGCTGGGCTGGCAGAGTGGTCAAGCAATGCAACAGCTACTCAGAGTGGCAAAATCAAAAATCATCAGTCAGATGGAGGAGGAGTTGAAGTCAATGGAGTCTGGTTTTGCAGAAATGGCTCGCGCAGTGCAACAATTGCTTTCAGAGCGGTAAGCCCAGTCAGAAACTGATGTCAGCACTTGAAGCAATGGCTCACCAACTCACCACAGACAGCCAGAATCAGGTGGCAGCCATTACCACTCTCACTGCTGCAATTCAGCTGCAGCAACCTTCAGCCAGGACAGTCCCACTCCCAGCACCTCCCACATCTCCTTCTGTAACAGTCACATCAGCCTCAGCCTTGATTCCCTTACCAATTTCTGGATCAGGAATAAGTATTCCTCCACCTGGCAGACACTCTGGTGATCCCAATGGCTGCAGGAACTTTATTACACAGTGTGGGCTGACTTTCCAAGCCCTGCTAGGTCAGTTCAGTGATGATGCATGTAAACTGGCTTACTTGGTGAATGTCTGGACAGACAGGTAAGACTCAGCCTGTTCAACGCCCTACCCGAATAAGGGTCTCCTGCAGCCCAAACTTCCCAACAATTCGTGCTTGAGTTCAGGGGAGTGTTTGACCTTCCAGTACTGGGTCAGGAGGCAGACCCCCAGACATGCGCCAAGGAAAGGGACAGCGAGGGACGAAGCAGTAAAGTTCTGCATGCTTGCGGTCGAGATGGAGTGGAACGAGAGATCCCTCATTACTGCTTTCCAGCATGGGCTGGACACAAGGGTTCAGCACGAGATCGTAATGTGTGATGAGCAGGACAGCCCGGACAACCTGATAAATCTGGCCATTCTAAATGACACCCAGGCAACTAAGTGGTGCAGGGAAAGAATATCCCGATCTTCCTACTCTTTAGATCACTGTCTATCTTCAACCTCTACCTCATCACCTAGTACTGTGGCTCTCCGGGACACTTCTGGGCATCATTTGCCATGCGCCCAGTAAAAGAGGATTACCCGTCAGCAGGAAGGGGAATTCTGACAGGTTGATTCTCCCTGCAACCATCTTCTTCTAATTGTGTAAAGCTCCCAGCTTCCTTGTTGTGGGGGGTCTCAGACCCATGAGATTCAGGCATTTATTGACTCTGGGGCAGCCAGCAACCTCATGGATATCTCTCCGACTCAAAGATGGAGAGTTTTGACTCGACAATTGAGAAAAATATTGACGTCAAGGCCCTGGATGGTTGGCCTCTGGCCATCGGCAAGATCCACCTTTCCACAGAACCCCTCCAGTTTGTTCTGGAAGGCAATCATGGGGAACAGCTCTCCTATCTGCTTGATTCCCCTGAACTGCTGCTGGTGCTTGCTTTTCCTGGCTATCTCAACACAACTCATGGATCGATTGGTCCCTAAAGACACTCCAAGAGTGGGGACAAGAAGGATGGCAAGCTCTGTTCCTGCATTGATTATCAGCCCTTAAACAATATCACTGTGAAGAACTGCTACCCTCTATCCCTGTTTGCCTCTGCGTTCGAACATCTCCAGGGAGCAACTATATTCTCCAAGATATAACCTGGTTTGCATCCGAGAAGTGGATGAATGGAAGACAATGTTCAACGCCTCCACTGGCCTCTGTGAATACCTCGTGATACCCTTAGGTCTGGCCAACGCCCCTGCTGTTTTTCGGGCGCCGGTTAATGATGTGCTCTGGGACGTGTTGAATCAGTTTGCTTTCATGTATTTGGATTGCATTCTCATCTATACCCGTTCTCATCAGGAACACGTCCAGTATGTCCAGAAGGTACTCAGATGGCTCCTCGAGAACAACCTTTATGCCAAGCTGGAGAAGTGTGGGTTCCACAAAGAGCAGGTGTCATTCTTGGGCTATATCCTCACCCCTTCCAGTGTTCAAACAGACCTGTGTGAAGTTTAGACAGTCACAGAGTAGCCCAAACTATCTATGGTCAAACAGGTGAGGTACTTCATGGGATTTGCAAACTCTTGGTCCCAGTTGGCCTAACGTTTATTTTTTCCCTTTTGTCCTGCACAGTTATTAAGGTTCATCCGCTTCAGTGTGTCTCCCTCTGCACTTGGGCCATAAGCACACATCCCTGTCGGGCATGTGCAGATGTTGGTGGCCCAATATCTGCAAGTCTTTGGGTGTGGGCCAGGGAATGGAGACTGGGGGCCCAGTGTCTGTGAGTTTAGAGCCTGGGTCCACGGACTCCAGAGATCTGTCCGGGGGAATGCAGACATATCCACGTGTCAGTGTGCAGGTGGGAAAGGGGTTTGCTTTGTTGTTGTTGTTCCTTGTGTTGTTCTACTGAAGATGGTGGGCAGGCTGTGCTGAAACAAGAACATGGGGGACACTTGCGTCTGCCCCCAGCACATCCTTATGTTGTGTTGATTGTTCACACAAACGACCCATTTCACTGCACGTTTCCATGTACGTGTGATAAATAAATGAATCTGAAAATGTACAGTAAGTGCTTAAGCCTTCCCTTTCTTTGGAGCAACAGCATCAGCAATCGTGGTTCAATTCCTGCCACCGTCCGTAAGGAATTTATGCATTCTCCCCGTGATCGCTTGGGTTTCCTCCACGTGCCCTGGTTTCCTCCCACAGTCCAAAGACATGTGGGTTAGGTTTAGTGAGTTGCGGGCACGCTCTGCTGAAGCTGGAAGCATGGTGACGCTCGTGGGCTGCCCCCAGTATATCCTTGGATTATGTTGGTCATTGATGCAAACAACGCATTTCACTGAACTGGATGTTTCGATTTTTCAATGCACATGTGACAAGGCTGATATTTTAAAAAATCTTCCTAATCTTTATCTTGTTCAAAGTCTGTAGAAGCTATTTTTCCTGGCTCTTCTTCCTTGCAAGGTACAGAAAGTACACCTGCCCCTACACCTCCTCCCTCACTACCATTTCAGGGCCTCAAACAATCCTTCCAGGAGAGGCGACACTTCACCTGTGAGTCTGTCGGGGTCATATACTGTGTTCGGTGCTCCCCGGTGTGGTGTTCTGTATATTGGTGAGACCCGGCGTAGATTGGGAGACTGCTTCGCCGAGCATCTACACTCCGTCTGCCAGAACAAACAGGATCTCCCAGTGGCCACCCATTTTAATTCCACTTCCCATTCCGATTCTGACATGTCAATTCATGGCCTCCTCTACTGTCACGATGAGGCCACACTCAGGTTGGAGGAACAACAATTTATATTCCATTTGGGTGGCCTGCAACTTAATGGCATGAACACCAGTTTCTCCAACTTCTGATAACGCCTCCTCCTTTCACCGTTCCCAATCCCCCTTTCCCTCTTTCACCTGATCTCCTTGCCCACCCATCGCCTCCCCTTGTGCTCCTCCTCCCCCCCTTTTCTTTCTTCCATGGCCTTCTGTCCTTTCTGATTAGAATACTGTACCCCTTCTCCAGCCCTGTAGCTCTTTCACCAGTCGACTTCCCAGCTCTTTACTTTACCCCTCCCCTTCCTGGTTTCACTTATCATCCTGTGTTTCTCTCTCCCCTCCCCCACCTTTTAAATCTACTCATCCTTTTTTTTGTCCAGTCCTGCAGAAGGTCTCAAAAACGTCGACTGTTTACTCTTTTCCATTGAAGCTGCCTGGCCTACTGAGTTCCTCCAGCATTTTGCGTCTGTTGTCCAGTTTAAAAGAGACAGATTGATAAATAAGTGACAAATTAATTCATTGCTTAAGCTTCTGGGTGCAAATCCCATTCTGAAAACAAGATCTCAGCTAACAGGCTCAGTGCTGTTTTGCTATGGTGCCTCACCCACAGTACGGTATTCTCCCAGCACTGCCTCTCAGTCAGTGCTGACTCTTCAACAGCGCATTCCCTCCGCACCAAGCTTCCTTCACTGTGCTGTTCCCTAAGCATTGACCTCCCAACAGTGTGCTGCTCCACACTCCAATACTTAACACAAGCTTTTCTTTTGAAATACAGCTCACTGGAGAATATACCAAAAAAGAGATTCCCAAAATCTTGGTCACAGAGAGAGGTATTGAGGGGTGTTTCAAATGAGGTGAGAGAAGCACAGAAGCAGCGTGAGAATCCCAGGTTTTAGAGAGAAAAAACATATAATCCTGGTAGTGCCTCTAACAAATAGTGAGAGATTAAGGTCAGAGGTAGAAACTTCAAAGGGGATCTATGGAGTAACTTTTTCTTACACAGAGAGTGGTTGATATTTGGATCTTGCTGCCAGCGGAGGTGATGGAATCAGATACAATTAAGTAAGGATTCCTTAAGATTGTATAGCCGGGGGTGGTGTAAGTTTTCACAATTAAAAACAGCGGAGGCATTTTATGTTTAAGAAAAACCGTAACAATTCATTTTTTGCACTTCAAACACTGAACACAAAGAGAGGTAAAAGTACATTATATATTATGTCATCACGTCAGACCAGCCTCTTAAAACGAACCTCAACTCAATGTTGGTGGTTGTGGATTATAAATGTTTCCACCAATTACATTGCCCTACGCAAGCCCCCCCCCCTCCCTCCAAGAGTTCACTAAAACTGGCATTGTGAACCTGCCAGGCTCGGGTCCTGTGCTCCGTGGGTGAAGTAACAGCAGATGCCTCTGGCTCGTCCAGAGGTGTGTCAACATGATGGTGGGGGCATGGCAGCAGAATCCTCTAAATCTTGGTGAGTGATCGACTGAAATACGTGCAGGTTTACCCCTCTTATCCATGATTAAAATCTCCTCGTTTCAAAACGTGGGACAGGCCATCGTAAGGGGGCCGAAGGGGACGTTGGTGTGCATCATGGCGGTCAAAAACAAACGGGCCAGAATGTGGGTCAACAGGAACCCAAGTGTGTTGTACGCCATGATGGGAGGTAGGAATAGGTGCAAAGGAATTGAATTTACTGAGGAGGGTGGAACGCTGTTGAGAGGCTGACTGGGCACTCATTGAGTCAGGAATGAAATCACCTGCCACTCGTAACAGGTGCCCATGTACCAACTCAGCAGTGAACCACTGCAGTTCCTCTTTTGGGGCTGTTCTGAGCCCCAGCAGGACCCACGGGAGACGATCATGCCAACACTCATCGGTCAGGGAAGCCCTTAGAAGATGCCTTAAGGAGTGGTGAAACCGTTCACATAGTCCATTGGACTGCGGGTGATATGCTGTGGTGTGATGTGGCCTAACACCGAGGTTCTGGGCCATTGCAGCCCAGAGGTCTGATGTGAATTGGGGACGCCGGTCAGAGGAAATACAGATGGGGTGCCAAACAGTGCGATGCAGGTGCTGATGAGCGCCCGAGCCATGTCTGCGGCCGTCATCGAAGCGAGAGGGATGACCTCTGGCCACCTGGTGGTAAGGAGCTGCGTGGAACCGTGGGAGGGGGAAGAGGACTAACAGGGTCCACAGTGACATGGTCAAACCGTCACTCAGGGACCTCAAAACATGCCAGTGGTGCCTGAACATGATGGTTAATTTTTGCCCACTGGCAATCCACACAGGCTGCAGTCCAGTCACACGAGTCCTTCCTAATGCTGCGCCAGACAAACTTCAGTGCAACAGGTTTCTGTGAGGCCCTTCAAGCTCAGACGCGTGAGGCCATGTATGCAGTCAAAAACAGTCCGCCTCCAGTTTGCAGGCACGACTGGTTGAGACATCGCACCGGAGGAAAACCCTAGCTTCCCTAAACTGAACGTCAGCCATCCACGGCTGTTTGGTAAGCTTGGACCTCTGGGTCAGTAGCTCGGTCGGCTCCCATGCTGGCATAGTCAGCTCCCTAGGTGTACGGTCTCAACGGCTGGCCCAGAGAGGCAATCGGCCACGGCATTATTTTCCTCCTTGTATATCAGTTGTGAACTCTGATACGTAGGCCGACATTGCTGACATGCAGACCAAGGGTCTGATATTTTGCCCATCATGTGCACAAGGGGTTTATGGTCAACAAATGCTGAGAAATGGTGACCTCCTAGAAGAAAACAAAGAGACCGAGAAGCTCACAGTCAAACGTCCGGTACTTCCTTCTGGGGATGGAGCTGGCAGCTGAAGAAGGCGAGCGGCTGCCACACGCCTCCGACCAATTGTGGTGTACAGTGCCCAGCACAGTCTGAGGCATCGGTGGTAATGGCTATGGGTGCACTGGGGAGTGGGTGTGCCATGGGACATGTTAGAGAGAGCTTGTTTGGTGTTGTCAGATACCCTGGTCCTGTCTGCTGACCAGTCAAGCACTTGATTACGGATATTGCCTTTAAGCACAGTACAGGGGAGCATAAATTCAGCAGCTTGCAGAATGAAGCGGTGATAGAAATTCACCATGCCTAAAAACTCCTGTCGTTTTTCAGTAGTAGTGCGGGGGGAGGGTGGGAAATCCGTAATAGCAGCTACTTTTGATGGAAGGGGTTTCATACCTTTTGTGCAGGTGCGATGGCTGAAAAAGTCAATATTTGACAACCTACACTGGCACTTAGCAGGGTTAATAATCAACCCGTGTTGGGTTAAGTGCTTGAAAAGTGCGTGGAGATGAAATATGTGTTCAGATTTGGATGCACTGGTGACAGGTGTGTCGTCCAGGTAAACAAAAAGACGATCTAAGTCTTTTAATACAGAGTCCATCAGCCGTTGGAAAGTCTGCGCAGAAACTCCAAGGCCAGACGGGATTATCACAGCCATTTTGGGAATGTCCTCCAAGCACACAGGTACCTGATGGTAGCCCCTAACTTGATCAACTTCGGAAAGAATGGACTTTCCGGCTAAGTGTGCTGAAAAGACTTGGACGTGTGGGATCGGGTAATGATCGTGTGTGCTAGCCCCATTAAGGCGTTGGCAATCACCACATGGACAGCAACCACCATTGGACTTAGGGACCATATGGGGGGGTGAAGCCGAGGGACTATTCAAAATGGCATACAAAGCCACGTCTTTCCATGTTGCAAACTCAGCCTTCCATGTTGCCAGCTATTCTGGGTCCAGTCTATGCACACGGGCACGGACCGGCGGGCCAGTTGTGGGGATGTGGTGCTCAACCCCATGTTCTGTGACTGTAGTGGAGAATGTGGGCTTGGTGAGGTTTGGGAGTTCACTCAGCAGCCGAGTAAACTCACACGTGCTGGTATGTGTGCTTGACAGAGTCGATATGGGAACTTACTGGGGGAGCAGGGTAATGACCCTAAGTCCTTGATAGCCACAAGCCTTAAGGTTGATTGATAGTCCTTGTGCACACAAGATCACAAGACAAAGGGGCAGAAGAAGGCCATTCAGCCCATCGAGTCTGCTCTGCCACTCCACCATGAGCTAAACTATTCTCCCATCTATTTCCAATTTCCGGCTTTTTCCCCATATCCCTTGATACCCTGACTAATTAGATACCTATCAATCTCCTCCTTATAGGACATCTGCACCGAGCAGAGGTCTATCCTCATTAGCCAGGCCGAGCTCTCATGTGTAACGTGGTCCACTGAAGCAGAGTGTCACCCATCCTGTCCCATAAGTCTGGACCTTGCTTCTGTTGGTGGACTCCAGCGAGGTTCTGTCACCCTTTGCCTTCTCACTAACAGGTGATGCTGGCAGTACACTCACTTGAACACACGTGTCACACAGGAAGCAATGCACTGAGAGAGTGTCCGTAATGAACAGTAGACGTCCCCGGCAGCGGGAACCCACGGTGTTCCCAGACCTCCGATGTCCCGACGTTCTGGCACTGTTGACGCTGCAAGGTAGTCAGCACTTGCTAGTGTTTATACCAAAGCGAGTTGGGTAAAAGCACTGGCCCGGCTTCGTCTGTTTCACAGCCGCAGGCGTTCTTGAGTTGGGGGCCTTGCTGACCGGGCTTATTGAGGTAGAGAAAGGAGGAGAAATGATACACTGGGTGAGTGTAGACTGTCAGCCATCTTAGCAAGCTCCCTATAGTCCATCATGGGTGCATTAGCGAAGTCTATGTGAACTTGATCAGGCATTTGCTGCATGAAGAGTTCTTTAAAAATAAAACAAGGATGGTGATTTCCCAGCAGAGACAGCATGTGGTCCATTAGCTCCGATAGGTTACCAGCACCGAGAACGTATAAGTAGAGCAACTGTTTAGTGTGCTCAGGCTCCGACAGTCCAAGAGTCTGTAAAAGGCAAGTTTTCAGTGATTGGTATTTATCGTGTTCAAGTGGGTGTCCTGGTAGATTCAGCACTCTCACAGCCATGGAGTTGCTGAGTGACACTACCACCACCAAATATTTGGTGTTGTCAGCAGAGATTTCTCAGAGCAAACTGGGCCTCAGCTTGTACAAACCAAGCAACGGCATTTTGCTCCCAAAACTCCGGCAGTTTCAAAGTGACTGCATTGGCTGACATATTTAATAACTCTGAAATCGGGGTCACCAAAGTTGGTTTCCACAAATAAAAACAGCAGAGGCGCTTTATGTTGAGGAAAACCTATAACAACTCATTTATTGTACTCCCAAACACTGAACGCAAAGCATGGTAACAGAACGCCGCATAATATGTCATGACATCAGACCAGCCTCTTAAAATAAACCCAACTCAATGTCAGTGGCTGTGAATTATGTACATTTCCACAAATTACATCCCTACAATGGTAATGTGATAAAGTCCCACTATTAAATGCTCCCAGCTCCTGACCTTCTCGTGTGACTTAGCTACTAAGCCCAGCAGAACTGTTTCTACTGACAGGAGAAGGGGCAAAGGTGGGTAGCTGGTGCCTCAAGATCAGTCTCTTTGGGTAGGTGGGGCTTGTCAGCCATGGTTGGCAATGGCTATACCTACTAACGGGAAAGGCTTCGTGAGTAAACCCCAAGGAAAATTCTGGAGCTGGAGTCCTGAAGGCAGTCCTACGTTGAGTTCAATGCTGACTGGCGACTCCTGCAATGCTGCTGGTGCCAAACTGTATCGGCCTCTCGGCCTCTGCCGTTCCTTTCGATTCATCAGCTGCGTGGAGAGGGGGAGCCTGCGACATGTTCTCCATTTCATACTGCCCTGGTTTGTGTTCTGGCTTGCGTATCATGTAGACAGCTGCGACGCAATATCTCTGGTCAACCCTGAGCAATGGATGGCGTTAATCTATAGAGGGTGAGATATACAAGTAAAATATAGATACATATTTGAGAAAAGCCCAGTGGGAATCCATTGTAAGTACTGATTCATTCCTAAAACTCCCCTGTAAATATTGACATATTCCCGAAGGACCCTGTCCACACTGACACATGACCCAGTACCCCTGTAAGTACTGACAGACATCTGGGGGTCCTCCTGTAAGTACTGGAACACTCCTGGGGGTCCTTACAAAACCTGATACAATCCCTAGAGACCCACTGTTAGTACCAATATACTCTCTAGGTACCCCTGGACCCCCAGAGAGTTGTGGACACAGCTCAGCACATCACAAAACCAGCCTCCCCTCCATGACTTCCATCAGGCAGGAGATACAAGAGCCTGAAAGCACATACCACCAGGCTCAAGGACAGCCTCTATCACATTGTGATAAGACTATTTAGATAGTTCCCTAGTATGATAAGTTGGACTCTTGACCTCATATTCTACCTTGTTATGATCTTGCTCCTCATTGTTGACCTGCACTGCACTTTCTCTGTAACTGTGACACATTACTCTGCATTCTGTTGTTCTTTTGCCTTGTTCTACCTCAATACACTGTGTACTGATCTGACCTGTGTGAACAGTGTGTAAGACAAGCTTTTCACTGTATCTCAGTACTTGAGACAATAATAAACCAATACAATCCCCTGAAGTATTAACACACTCCTGGGGATTGCCTGTAAGTACCAGCAAACTTCCCAGCGACCCCCTTAAAATATAGATACACTTGCAGGAGTCCTTTGTAAATAATGATACACTCTTGACAAAAATTCTCTCTCTCTTTTGTAAATATTGACACAGGTATGTGGGGCTCCTTGCACTGAAATTGAAACTCTTCTGTGTCAAAAGTTTGCAAATGAAGACTTGTCTCTTAAACCATTGTAGGGATAGTTTTGGGGACAGAGACGGGGGTTAGAGATCAGATTAAAGCTTAGGGACAGGGATATGGAGGAATTAGAGCTCAGCCTCCACTCCACGCTCCACGTTTGACGTGAATGGGTGATGAAGAACATCCACAGTCTAAGCCTCCACCCCATGCTCGAAGGCCAGCAATGTGGACAGGTGACAAAGGACTTCTGTGGATGTCGGGCCATCTCAGGTCAGTGGGCCCTGGGATCGGATGTCATGTGAACAAGAGGCATGAGAGCCAGTGAGTTGGCAAATCCGGAGTTCAGTCTGAATCGAAAATAGCAACTGTCTGACATTCCCTCAGAAAATGGGAGAAAAACAGTCTTCAACCTTATCATCCTGACTAAATTACATCAGCTGAAATCTCTATGCAGCAAGCTCTCTCCTCCCTTCCTTGTTGCTGGGTCGTAGGTGATAGGAGCTGGGGAGATAAGGTTAATTAGGACCACGGTAGCATTACTTAGCAGATAATTCTTTACATGAGGCAGTATTAAGTTGCATCGCTTTGTGTTTTCGACAGCATACAAAAAAAATTCAAATGAAATTTGATGTTGATTAATGAGAATCAAAACTAAAATATAAAAGACACAGGGGAACTTCAAGTCTGCCAGTAATTTCTTCTGTGCCTCACCATCATATGGAAGTAACAGTCCATGTGTTAAGACACATTTTCTTGGTGTGAAGGCTGTTGCACAGATTCCAGCATGGGCTGCTAAAGCAATTCTACTGCTGTGCTGCATATCAATTCAGTCAGATATTGTGGATGTGAGATTCTTGTCCTTATTTCCAGATTCTTCCGACCCTTGCCTCTGTAATCTCCAAACAACAATCCTGTACTCCTTCAATTCTGGCCTCTCAGGTCTGCTCACCTCTACTGACCACAGTCAATCCAAATCCGAGGATAGTCATTCTTTGGAATTATCTGTCCTGAAGCACTGTGGAGTTTGTATTCAAATTCCATTGACTGCATTCAAAATAGAGATTGGCAGGTAATAAGGTTGGAATTTTTACCTGAGCTATGTGCACATTGGCACAATGCTAAAAAGATCAGAGAACTAGTAAATACAGTACATGGCTCAAAGGTTGGTTTGGGAGAAGTCAGTTTGAATTATTGGGATATTGGCACCAGTATTGGGGAAAGAGGGATCTGTTCCAATGGGACAGACCTCACCTGAAACAGACTGGGGCCAATTACATAACTAGGGTTGTGGATAGGGCTTTAAACTAAATAGCAGAGGGAGGTGGGGTTCGACATCTTGGAAAAATAAGAATAAAGTAAAAAGGAAGAAGAGTGCAGGAGAAGTTATAGAGGTCTCTGGAGTAAAGAAAAAGACAGAAAATTTAGAAAGGGATTAGAATTTAACTTCAGGTAACATGGAGACAAAATTGAAGCGGTTGACAAATACAGAACTGAAGGTGTTAAATTTGAATGCACACAGAACACAAAATAAAGTAGATGATTTTGTAGCACAGTTAGAGATTGTCGGGTATGTTGTGATGGCATCACTGAGTCGTGGCTGATAGAAGATCATAGTTGGGAGATTAATAACCAAGGATACAAATCATAATGGAAAGAGATAGGTGGGCAGAGGGAGTGAGCTGGCTGTGCTGGTAAAAAATGAAATTAAATCCTTAGAAAGAGGTGACACAGGGTCAGAAGATGAAAAGTCCTTGTGGGTAGAGTTGAGAAACTGTAAGGGCAAAAAGATCCTGATAGGAGTTATATACAGGCCTCCAAATGTAGCCAGGATGTGGGCTCCAGTTACAACAGGAGATAGAAAAGGCATGTCAAAATGGCACTGTTATGGGGGATTTCAATATGCAGGTAGATCGGGAAAATCAGGTTGGTGCTGGATCCCAAGAGAAACAGTTTGTAGAATGCCTACAAGATGGCATTTTAGAGCAGCTTGTGATTGAGCCCACTGGAGGAATGGCAATTCTGGATTGGTGTAGTGCAATGAACCAGATTTGATTAGGGAGCTTAAAGTGAAGGAGCTCTTAGGGAACTTAAGGTGGAGGTAGTGATCGTAATATGATAACATTCACCCTACAGTTTGAGAGGGAGAAGCTAAAATCACATGTACCTAACCAATGTTGATTGGAAGGGGCCACTAGTAGAGATGATGGCAGAGCAGCAATGGCTGGAGTTTCTGGGAGCAATTTGGAAGACGCAGGATCACTTCATCCCAAAAAAGAAGCATTCTAAAGGGAGTTTGAGGCAACTGTGGCTGACAAGGGGAGTCAAAGACAACATAAAAGCAAAAGAGAGGGCTGATAATATAACAAAAATTAGTGTGAAGCTAAATGATTTAACAACCAACAGAAGGCAACTAAAACACGGCAAGGAGAGAAAAGATGAAATATGAAGGTAAGCTAGCCAATAATATAAAAGAAGATACCAAAATATTTTGTCAGGTACATAAAGAGTAAAAAAGAGGCGAGAGTGGATATTGGACTGGTGAAAAATGACACTGGAGAGGTAGTAATGGGGAGACAAAGAACTGGCGGGAAAACTGAAGTATTTTGCACCAGTCTTCATTGTGGAAGATACCAGCAACATGCGATAAATTCAAGAAAGTCAGGGGCAGATGTGTGTGTAGTCATTATTACTAACCAGGAACATCTTACGGACAGCTATTCTCCGAAAGAGGTCGGAGATGGAATTGGATGTACATTCAATTCTGGCTGGGTTTGCAGGCCATTACTTCTACAAAGCAAAATCTAACACCATGAATGGCAGTGATGCTTCACTCCTAGAGGAGCTCAATGCTTTTTGTGCTCGCTTTGAGAGGGGGAATAAAATCACAGCTATGAGGATCCCTGCAGCGTCCAATGACCCTGTGATCTCTGTCTCGGAGGCCGACGTCAGGCTGTCTTTCAAAAGGGTAGACCCTCGTAAGGTGACAGGCCCTGATGGTGTACCTAATAAGGCTCTGAAAACTTGTGCCAACCGACTGGCAGGGGTGTTCAAAGACATTTTCAATCCCTCACTGCTACAGTCGGAAGTTCCCACCTGCTTTAAAAGGGCAACAATCATACCAGCGCCCAAGAAGAGCAGGGTGAGTGGCCTTAATGACTATCACCCGGTAGCACTCACATCTACAATGATGAAGTGCTTTGAGGGGTTGGTTATGGCTAAGTGAACTCTTGTCTCTGCAAGGACCTGGACCACTGCAATTTGCCTATCGCCACAGTAGGTCTATGGTGGATGCGATCTCAATGACTTTTCACGCAGCCTTGGATCACCTGGACAATACAATTAACTATGTCAGGAGCTGTATATTTACTAAAGCTCAGTGTTTAACACAATCATTCCCACAGTTCTGAATGAAAATCTCCAAAACCTGGGCTTCTGTACCTCCGTCTGCAATGGGTTCCTTGACTTCCTAACCGGAAGACCACAATCTGTGTGGATTGGAAATATCACCAACTCGCTGATAATTACACTGGCACACCACAAGGATATGTGCTTAGCCCACTGCTCTACTCTCTCTACACCCATGACTGACTGGCTAGACATAGCTCAAATGCCATTTATAACACAACTATTGCTGGCAGAGTTTCAGATGGTGACGAGGGGACGTACAGAAGTGAGACAGATCAGCTGGTTGAGTGATGTCACAACAACAACCTTGCACTCAACATCAGTAAGACCAAGGAATTGATTGTGGACTTCAGAAAGGCCAAGATGAGGGAACACACACCAGTCCTCAGAGGGATCAGAAGTGGAAAGGGCGAGCAATTTCAAGATCCTGGGTGTCAACATCTCTGAGGATCTATCCTGAACCCAACATATCGATGCAGCTACAAAGAAGGCACAGCAGCGGCTATATTTCATTTGGATTTTGGGGAGATTTGAGATGTCGCCATGGACACTTGCAAATTTCTACAGATGTACTGTGAAGAGCATTCTAACTGGCTGCATCACCATCTGGTAATGTGGGGGGTGGGGGGGGGAGCTACTGCACAGGATCGAAATAAGCTGCAGAGACTTGTAAACTCAGTCAGCTCCATCATGGGCAGTAGCCTCCGTTGTACCCAGGACATCCTCAAGGAGCGACGCCTCAAAAAGGCAGCATCCATCATTAAGGACCCCAGGACATGACCTGTTCTTTACTTTAATTCACGTTTTTTTTTTATTATTCTGTATTGCATTGTACTGCTGCTGCTGCAAAGACAACAAATTTCATGATATATGCCTGTGGTATTAAACTTGATTCTGATTCTGTAAGGTCTGAAGGTGGATAAGCCACCTGGATCAGATGGACTACACCGCAGGTTCTGAAAAAGGTAGCTGAAGAGATTCTGGAGACTTTAGTAGTGATCTTTAAAGAATCACTAGATTTTGGAATGGTTCTAGAAAGCTAAAAAATTGCAAATATAGAACATAGAATAGTACAGCACAGTACAGGCCCTTCGGCCCACAATGTTGTGCCGACCCTTAAACCCTGCCTCCCATATAACCCCCCACCTTAAATTCCTCCATATACTCCACTCATTAAGAAGGGTGGAGGCAAAAGAAAGGAAATTAGCCTGACTTCAGTGCTTCGGAAAATGTTGGAGTCAATTGTTAAGGATGTGGTTTCGGGATATTCGGAGGCACATGACAAAATAGACCAAGGTCAGTATGGTTTCCTTGAGGGAAAATCTTGCCTGAAAAATCTGTTGGAAATCTTTGAGGAAATAACAAGCAGGATAGACAAAGGAGGGTCAGTGGATGTTGTTTGCTTGGATTTTCAGAAGACCCTTGACAAGGTACGGCACACGAGGATGCTAACCAAGATCAGAGCCCATGGTATTACAGGAAAGATACTAGCATGGATAGAAGATTGGCTGACTGGTAGAAGGTGAAGAGTGGAAACAAAGGGGACCTTCTCAGGTTGACCACAGTGACTAGTGGTGTTCTGCAGGGGTTGCTGTTAGGTTCACTACTTTTCATGTGAAATGTAATTAATTTGGATGAATTGATTTCTTTGGGGTCAAGCTTATGGACAGTACAAAGATAAATGGAGGGACAAATAATGTTTAGGAAACAGGGAGTCTGCAGAAAGATGGGCAAAGAAGAGGCAGATGGAATATACAGTAGGTAAGTGTATGGTCCATGTACTTTTGTTGAAGGAATAGAAGCATAGACTATTTTCTAAACAGGAAACAAATTTAGAATTTGGAGATGCAAAAGCATTTGGGAGTCCTAGTACAGGATTCCCAAAAATGAACTCTCATTAGGAACGCAAGTGAAATGTTAGCATTAATTTTGAAAGGACTTGAATATAAAAACAAAAATGTAATACTGATACTTTATAAAGAATTAGTCGAATGACATTTGGAGTTTTGTGAGCAGTTTTGTGCTCCATATCCAAGAAAGGATGTGTTAGCATTAGAGCGGGTCCAGAGGAGGTTTACAAGAATTATCCTGGGAATGAAAGGATTAATGCTTGAGGAGTGCTTGATGGCTCTGGGTTTCTATCGCTGGAATTTAGAAGATGGTGGGGTAGGGTGTGGGGAGTCTAAATAAAACCTACCAAATATTGAAAGGCCTGGATAGAGTGGACATAAGACCATAAGATATCGGAGCAGAATTAGGTCATTTGGCCCATTGAATCTGCTCCACCATTTCATCATGGCTGATCCAATTTTCCTCTCAGCTCCAATCTCCTGCCTTCTCCCTGTATCCCTTTATGCTTTGACAAATCAAGAATCTATCAACCCCTGCCTTAAGTATACATAATGACTTGGCCTCCACAGCTGCCTGTGGCAAAGAATTCCACAGATTCAACACCCTCTGGCTAAAGAAATTTCTTCTCATCTCTGTTCTAAAAGGATGCCCCTCTGTTCTGAGGCTGTGTCCTCTGGTCTTAGACTCTCTCACCATAGGAAACATCCTCTCCACATCCAATCTATCAAGGCCTTTTACCATTCGATAAGTTTCAATTTCCTTTTTAAGACAAGGGACCCAAGCCTGCTTACAATACTCCAAGTGAGGCTTTATAAAGTTTCAACATTACATCCTTGCTTTTAAATTCTAGTCCTTTTGAAATGAATGCTAACATTGCATTTGCCTTCCTCACCACCAACTCAACCTGAAAATCAATCTTTAGGGAATCCTGCACAAGGACTCCCAAGTCCCTTTGCATCTCATTTTTTGTATTTTCTCTCCATTTAGAAAATAGTCAACCTTTTCATTTCTTCTACCAAAGTCGCATAACCTGACACTTCACGACGCTATATTCCATCTGCCATTTCTTTGCCCGTTCTCCTAATCTAAGTCCTTCTGTAACCTCTCTAATTCCTCAAAACTACCTGCCCCTCCACCTATCTTCATAGTGTCTGCAAACTTTGCAATAAAGCCATCAACTCCATCATCCAAATCATTGACATATAACGTAAAAAGAGTTGGTCCCAACACAGACACCTGTGTAAGGGGGTTTCGTCTTTTATGTTACTGTGTAGGCTAATTAAAATAGCTTCTTTGTTATGTTATACTTGGGAATGCTTCTTTGTTATGTTAAACACTGAGAAAGTTCTTGCGCTAGCAGCTTGTTTTGGGTTAGACTGTGATAAGGAGATGTTACGAACCAATTGGGATAGTTGTTATGTTTTTAGTGTATCTGAAGATATTGTATGCGCGGGGTTTTGGGGCAGAAGGCGGGAGAGAGAGAGAGACAGAGGATGGACCAGGTGCTGTGAGTCCGCTAACGGGGTTGGACCCCAAGCGGGGCGTTCGGCAAGGAGAGGAGATGGAGACGGACTCGTGTGGAGCGTCTGGTCGACCACCGTTGTTGGTCCCAGGCGGCCAGTCCGCGTGGTTCGAGGGGTCGCAGGGTGAAGAAGAAAGGTCCTGAGTTCCAACTGTTTGTGCATGAAGAGATTGAACTTTGATAAGTGTGGCACCTTTTATGTTCCTTTTATATTTTATTCTCTATTAATTATATAGTTCCAGTAATATCTATAGACTGTAAAGCATTTAATTGTATCTGGTGTATTGTCTGTTATTTGGGCGGGGTGGGGTACATCACACAGCATCCACACAAACTATTACCCAGATTGGCGGGGCTGAGGGCTGTTTCCCTAGACGACAGCGAGCCGAGCGACTCTGAGGCTGGCCAGGGGGGCTACACCTGTGAAACACCACTAGTCACTGGCAGCCAACCAGAAAAGGCTTCCTTTATTTCCACTCTTTGCTGCCTGCCTATCAGCCACTGTTTTATCCATACTAGAATCTTTCCTGTAATACCATGGACTCATAGCTTGTTAAGCAACCTCATGTGTGGCACCTTGTCAAAGGCCTTCTGAAAATCCAAGCACATAACATCCACTGATTCTCCTTTGTCTATCCGGCTTGTTATTTCTTCAAAGAATTCGAACAGATTTGTCAGGCAAGATTTTCCCTTGTTGAAACCATGCTGACTCCTGCCTATTTTATCATGTGCCTCCAAGTACCCTGAGACCTCATCCTAAATAATCAACTCCAACATCTTCCCAACCACTGAGGTCAGACTAACTGGCTTATTGTTTCCTTTCTTCTGCCTCCCTACCTTCTTAAAGTGTGGAGTGACATTTGCAATTTTCCAGTTGTCCGGAACCATTCCAGAATCTAGTCATTCTTGAAAGATCATTACTAATGCCTCCACAATCTCTTCAGCCACCTCTTTCAGAACCCTGGGGTGTACACCATCTGGTCCTGGTGACCTATCTACCTTCCGACCTTTCAGTTTCCTAAGAACTGACTCTCAAGTTATGGTAACTTCACACACTTCATGTCCCCTACTAGTGTCTTCCACAGTGAAGACTGATGCAAAATATTTATTCAGTTTGTCTGCTATTTCGTTGTCCCCCATTAGTACATCTCCAGCATTGTTTCCCAGTGGTCTGACGTCCACTCTCACCTCTCTTTTACACTTTTATGTATCTGGAAGAAACTATTGGTATCCTCTTTAATATTATTGGCTAGCTTACTTTTGTATTCCATCTTTACCTTCTTAATGACTTTTTTAGTTACCTTCTGCTGGTTTTTCAAAGCTTCCTAATCCTCTAACTTCACACTAATCTTTATTATATTCCCTCTCTTCGGCTTTTATGTTGGCGTTGACTTCTCTTGTGAGCCATCTTTCCTATAGAATACTGTTGTGTCATCTTTCCTTTAGAATACTTCTTCCTCTTTGGGATGTAAATAACCTGTGCCTTCGAATTTTTTCCAGGAGTTCCAGCCATTGCTGCTCTGCTGTCATCCCCGCCAGTGCTCTTTTCCAATCAATTTTGACCAACTCCTCTCTCATGCCTCTGTAATTCCCTTTACTTCACTGTAATACTGATACATCTGACTTTAGTTTCCCCTTGTCAAATTTCAGAGTGAATTCAATCATATTATTATCACTTGCCCTTAAGGGTTCTTTCACCGTAAGCTCTCTAATCAATTCTGGTTCATTGCACGACACCCAATCCACAACAGCTGATCCTCCAGTGGGCTCAGCCATGAGCTGCTCTAAAAAGCCATCTTGTAGGTGCTCCAGAAATCCACCCTCCTGTAATCCAGCACCAACCTGATTTTCCCAATCTACCTGCATATTGAAATCCCCCCAGACTATTGTAACATTGCCCTTTTGGCATGCATTTTCTATCTCCCGTTGTAATTTGTAGGCAACATCCTTACTACTGTTTGGGGCTTTGTACACAACTCCCATCAAAGTCTTTTTACCCTTGTTTCCAATAGTGGGGGAGTCTAGGACCAGAGGGCACAGCCTCAGAATAGAAGGATGTCTTTTTATAACAAAGATGAAGAGGAATTTCTTTAGTCAGAGGGTGGTGAATCTGTGGAATTTATTGCCACAGTGGCTGTGGAGGCCAAGTCAATGGGTATATTTAAAGCAGAGGTTGAAAGGTTCTTGATTAGTCAGGGTGTCAAAGGTTACAGGGAGAAGGCAGGAGAATTGGGTTTAGAGGGAAAATAAATCAGCCATAATGGAAAGGCAGAGCAGACTTAATGGGCTGAATAGCCTAATTCTGCTCCTATGTCTTATGGTCTTAAGGATAGATTTCTTGATAATGAAATCAAGGGATACAGGGATAGGGGTGATAAAAGAGCGTTTAAGGTAGCTCAAACATAATCTTATCAAATGACAAAGCAGATTGAGGGGCCAAATGGGCTATCCTTTTCTTACTTCTCTTATGTTCCCTATGTGGGAAAATGCCAGAGGATTGCAAAGTGTCCAATATGGGATTAGTCAAGAGAGGTGGCATTGAGGTAGAAGGTCAGATGTGATCTTGATGAATGGGTGCATACTGAAAATGTCAAATGGCCTCTCCTGCTCTTAATTCTTATATAGTTGAGCCCCATTGGGCTTGGATCAGGTAGGCAGGCTCGACGCTTCTCATCTTTCTCATCAGTGATTTATTTCCCCTTAGTCAGCTGGGGAATTCCCTCTATAAAGCTTCTTCACAATTCCTTCACACCTTTTAGGTACCAGCCTCTTAGGCCAAGATATTGGTCACCTGCTCCACTATCTCCTATGCTGGGCGAATCTCAAATGTTATATTGTATAGAGTTTTGGGAGGTTTTTAACTGTGTTAAAGGCACTACGTGTTGTTGCTGTTAGGGTTTCCTTTTTAAACTGTAGGCACTTCCAGCAACAAGATCTCACTGAAGCTATATCTAGACACCCAAAACAGGGCTATGGATTCCTCGAGAGAAGACAACAAGCTTGGCAATTGGTCTGCTCTCAGTGTGGAACTCGAAGTCTCTGCTGAGGAGCAACTGTGAGTAAAGCCAGCCTTCTCAGTGGTTGTCGGAGCGAGAATAGCTTTTGGTTTTGGGTTACACGGGATAAACAGAGAAGTTATTCCCATTAACAGATGGTTCGCAAACCAAGCAGCACAGATTTGAAATTCTGGGCTAAAGATGCACAGTGGTTCTATGGAAAACAATTTAGTCTGCAGGAAATGGTTAGGAGATTAGAAAGAGATGAGAGTTGACTTGATGGATGATAAGAGGGATAGATCGAGTGGATAGCCAGAGACTTTTTTCCTCAGGGTGAACACGGCTAATACAAAGAGTATAATTTTAAGGTGATTGGAGGAAAGTATAAAGCAGGGGGTGGATGTCAAATGTCAAAGGAAAGTTCTTTACACAGAGAGTGGTGGGTGTGTGGAAAGCCCAGCCAGGGCTGATGGTAGAGGAAGATACATTAGGGGCATTTAAGAAGCTCTTAGATAAGCACATGGATGATAGAAAAATGGAGAGTTATATAGGAGGGACAGGTTAGATAGATCTTAGAGTAGGCAAAAGGGTCGACACAAAATTGTGGGCCAAATTACCTCTACTGTGCTGTAATCTTCCATGTTCTATGAATATAAACAGAAACATTACTTGCAGAAGAAGGCCCACTTTTAAATCACCTCACCACCCCACCCCCCCCCCCACCACCTTCTTATAATCAGTTGGATATTGACTTTGGATCTGATTTGGTTTCGGAGCCTTGGAATTTTTGGTTGCTCCCACTGAGCCGTACCATGTGGAACTCAAAGGCTCTGGTAGGGATCAACTGTGAGTAAAACCATCTGTCCCAGCAGTTGTTGGCCGTGCTGCCAACAGGAGCTGGGTTGAGTTCAAGTTTAAATTTAATTATCATTCAACCATACATGAATATTGCCAAATGAAACAGCGTCTCTTCAGGGCCAAGGTGCAAAACACATTACCAACAGCACATTGCACAAATAGCACATGTGGTTACAATTTCAGAAAAAAGACATACAGTTACAAAGAAAAAAAATAATACAGGTCAGGCCCCTGAAGTGGCATGACTGTAGATTGTCCTGGTCCAGCTTGTTTTTCCACTAAGTGAACACCAAAGGCAACACTGAGCAAACACTGGAGAGCAGCACCAACGGGAAGGGCAAGCCCCCAACCCGGTCAGGGTTCCAGCACACCCAACAGAGGCCCCTGCTCTCTCCCATGCGAGGGAAACATGCCAATGAGGGTAGAGGGTGGGGACAGCTGGCCTTGTCCTGTACTTTAGCATTCAGAGACGCAGTGTACGCTAACTTAAGGAAAGAGAAACAGAAACAAAAGCAGGAGGAGACCATTCAGCCCCTTAAAGCTTAGTCTATTATTTAGTAAAATGTGATTAATAAAGAGCAAGAGTGGATGGGAGTTGATAGTTGATACTGATGGTGGAGCATCTCTCCATGATTCCATATCAGATTAGTACAAGAAAATAGTGATGAAGTAGAGGATGGATTACAACTTACAAGTTCTTGTTTCTTGTTTTTTGGGTGGCTCAGCAGCACAGCTAGTAGAGCTCTCATATGACAGCTGCAGCGATTTGTGTCTGTTCCTGGCCTTGGGCACTGTCTGTGTGGAGTTTGCACGTCCTCCTTGTGACGGCTGGGCTTTCCCACATCCCAAAGACAGGCATGTCGGTAGGTTAATTGGCCATTGCAAGTTGCCTGTAACGTGTGGGGAGTTGATGGGAATATGGGGAGAACAGAACAGGATTGGTGTAATTGAGTGCTTAATAGTTAGTACCGATTTGATGGGCCGAGAGGCCTGTTTCCCTGACTCTGTGACTAAGATCATGAATGACTCTGCACCTTGTTCTCCTACCCAAGGCCTTAAATTTCAAAACCCATCCTTGAATATTCTCAATGACTGAATATCTACATCCATTTGAAGGAGAGAATCTTGATGGTTCACAAACTTTTCAGTGAAGGAATTCCTCTTCATCTCACTTGTAAAGGGCTAAGTGCTTATTCTGAGACTGTGTGCCCAATTCTAAAAGCTCCGGCTGAGGTGAAATGGTCTCTTAGCATCCATCTCGGAGAGTCTTGTCAGAATTTAATGTACTCATGGACATCAATGCCAGTCCAGTCCAAAGTACACTTGATGACTTGTTCAGTTATTTCACCAGTCGCTCTGGAGCCACATATGGACGAGCAGATTGGGCCGAACTGCACTGACTGAGCACCCTGTTCATCTCCGCTCGGCCTGTTCTGGAAAGCTCGCCTGTTCTTTGCTCCATAAGCAACATTCTCGCTTTTGAGTTGTGGGTTCTACAACTCAAAATAGTTGAACACAATACAGTTCAGCACAAAGTCCAATCTGCCACTCCCAGTATGGTACCGAGAGCGTCGAGATTTCGATAAAACTTGGATGGCACATCCACAGCAAATAGGGCTACTATCTCGCAGCTCGAACAATCCCAGGTTCTATCCTGAACTTGGATGCTACTTGGATCCGTGTGGAGTTTGCACAGATTCCCTGTGAGTGTACGACTTTCTCCTGGGTGCTCTGGTTTCCTCTCGTTTCCCAAAGATGAGCAGCTTGGTAGGTTACATTGTAAATTGCCTCTCGGATGTAGGTGAGTGGTAAAGTCTGGGTGGGAGGGGAGAGTTAATGGGAATGCAGGGCGAATAACATGGGTTGGGGTAGGACTTGTGTAAAACTGTGTGCTTGATGGTTGGTGTAGACACAGTTGGCCATAGGACTTGTTGCTGTATCTCTTATGATCCTATGATTTATCCATCCTATTCCCCAAGCAATTAAATCACCTATTCACCATCACCTTACTGTTTGTGAAAGCTTGCCGTGCATAATCTAACTATAAGTGTTACATTTCAAAAATCTACTTCAGTGGCTGTGTAACACACACAGGAGCTCAGCAGGTCAGAAAGCTTCTATGGAGGGGAATAAATAGTCGACATTTCAGACCAAGTCCCTTCATCAGGACTACTTACACAAAATGTGGGAGGAACCGACATATCCTGATGAAGGGTCTCTGCCGGAAATATCAGCTATTCATTTCTACCTATAGATGCTGCCTGATCTGCTGAGTTCCTCCAGTATTTTGCATGCATCTGCAGAATCTCTTGTATTCAGTGGTTGTGGACTGCTTTGAGCCTTGTGAAGGTTGTGGTAATGGAGCTGGGCTGAAAGACAGCGGTATTTGCAGATGGATGGATCCAAGGAGATGATGATGGAATATTCGCTGCTTCTACTTGTGGGTTGGGAATCAATGGGGGGGGGGGGGATTGTGATGACAGTCTCCTGAGCCAAGCGTAGTTGCCTGGTAGGTTATTGCTGGGAACTAAGGGTCAAAAGAAGCCAATACATTGATGTTGTTGACCCACTGAAACACCATTCCCACAGCACAGGGAGAGAAGGAAATGTAAACTAATAACCATCTACAGTGATTTATTAAAGTGGATCAGTGCAGCTTGTGCACTGTCAGGCTGGCTCTAAGACAGGTGCTGCTTCTATCAAAGGTCGTGCTCTGCCAGAAGGCCATTTCCAGAGAAATGGTAGATAATGCAGCCTTGATTCGGAAAGGTTGTGCTATAGATAGCTCCTATCTTTCAGCATGTAAATTACATAGGGGAACAGTTCTTTTTGGTAATTAAGGGTAATGACAGGATATTGCTCTCTGCTGGCGGAAGTCTGCTTTCTTCTCTCTCACACCACTTACCCAGACTGGAGTAAAGTACAACAGATGGCTCCTACCAGTTTAGCCCCCAGTTAGGTGAATGGTCACAGATGTGCAGCAGGCCAGTTGGCCACAGAGTGGCTGATTAGAGAGGGAATGGGCGTGATAGCTGAGGACAGTTCTGCTCTGACTTGACCATCCATGCTTGCCACAGATCGCTGGTTGCTCCCCACACCCCCCCCCCACCAGTCCAAAACAGCAGCTTCCACCGAGAGAGGGCCTTCAGTTAGAAACAACCGCACAAGGAGGTTTTTCGGGCAGACCAAAAGGAAGGTTTCAATGAAGGGAAAGAGAGGCAGTGGGCTTTGGGGAGAGAATCCTGGAATTGAGGACCCAGGCAGCTGAAGGCATGGCCGCCTGACGGAGCAAGGTGGATGGGAGGTTGGAGTCAGAGACACACAGGGACCATGGAGGCAACGATTACAGAAGCAGCAAGGAACAAGGCCATGGAGAGTATTTAAAAAGATTAAAATGGTAAGTTTGAGACTTTGCCAGAATTAGGAACAATATGGGTTCAGTGGGCACATGGGCAATAATTGGAAATAATTCACCTTAAGACGAGGCAGCGTACCCTCCATTTAAACCATGAGGGATCGAGCACACATTTAAAATTCTCCACCATCTGGTCATGATAGCTGCTGAAGCAGCCATTCTGTCACCTTCCTAATGAACTGGTGCTTGGGCATTCTGAGCATTAATCTCGAGTCGGACACTTTCAAAAGGAGGGACACAGCAATACATTTCCACCCACATTCTTGGAGACAGCTGTACAACACATGTTGTAATTAAGCAGATTATGCACAGCAGAGGTACAATGTCTAGACTCCAGTGCACTTATCACCACTTCATTTACAGAACTTAAAATAAATGTACAGAAGCAACAAATAACATTTTACAACTAATTACTGTAATTGTGCTGCAGTTGCAGGTGATTTCTGTTTGTTTTTTTTCTGCATAATACACAGAATAAGGAATAATTAAAGGGTCAGCTCACAAAGGCAAATTGGCTCCAGCATTATACTGGCACTGGAGATTATAGCTGGTTGTCAAGGCCTGACACCGCTGCCAATCCTGAATGAGTCTTGTGCCAGCAATGGGGGCGATAGGTTTCACACTTCGTCAGCTTTTACTAGTTTCTCCCTGCCTCCTTTCTCCAACGGATCATCTTTCAGACATTTGACCTCACTCTGCATGGACATGGTCTGCCATTCCCTTCATCCTAACCCATGCCAGTCATCCTGTGCTTTCCTAGTTGAGGGTGAGGTATAAACTCCTATGTCTTGAAGGAATGGCAAACCATGTCTGGGGGGAGGTCTAATTCACTCCAGCTGAGCAAGTTGCAAAGGCTGCTTAATTATCACAAGGCTTTCTTAATTGAGGCATAGAATATATGAAACAGGAACAGGAGTATACGGTCCCTTGAACCTGCTCCACCATACAATAATTTTTTAGCTGGTCTGATATTAGCCTCAACACCACTTCCTGTCTGCTTCACATAACCCTCGACTTCCCTGGAGACCAAAAAAATATCCATTTCAGCCTTATATGATTCAGGCTCCATAGCTCTCTGGGGTAGAGAATTCCAAAAATTGACCACCCTTTGAGAGAAGAAATTCCTCATCTTTGCCTTAAAATGGTCAACCACTTAATCTGAAAATAAGAAGGAAAAGATAGAATATGAAAGTAAGCTAGCTAATAGTATTAAAGAGGATACCAAAAGTTTCTTCAAATACATAAAGTGTAAAAGAGAGGCAAGAGTTGATATTGGACCGCTACAAAACAATGTTGGAGAGGTAGTAATGGGGGACAAGGAAATGATGGTCTAACTTCATAAGTATTTTGCATCAGCCTTCATTGTGGAAGACACTAGCAGTATAGTGGAAGTTCCAGTGTGTCAGGGGTCATGAGGTCTGTGAAGTCACCATTACTAGAGAGAGGGTACTTGGGGTGTTCAAGTTCAACGGTGTGTGACAGGGAATGAGGAAAGGTGCAACTGACTCATATCGTTTCATATCACCAAATTATATCGTTTCCACGTGGCACGATAGCACATGCTCAGGGACCACTGACCTAGACCAAATGGTGCACATCCCAGGGTTCTGAAAGAGATAGCTGAAGAGATCGTGGAGGCATTAGTAATGATCTTTCAAGAATCACTAGATTCTGGAATGGTTCCAAAAGACTGGGAAATTGCTAATGTCACCTCACTCTTCAAGAAGGGGGAGAGGCAGAAGAAAGGAAACTATAGGCCAGTTATTCTGACCTCATTGGTGGGGAAGATGTTGGAGTTTATTATGAAAGATGAGGTTTTGGGGTTCTTGGAGGCACTTGATAAAATAAGCCAAAGTCAGCAAGATTTCCTTAAGGGGAAATCTTGCCTGAAAAATCTGTTGGAATTCTTTGAAGAAATAACAAGCAGGATAAGCAAAGGATATGTGATGTTGTGTACTTGGATTTTCAGAAGGCCTTTGACAAGGTGCCACACATGGGGCTGCTTAACAAGTTAACAGCCCATGGTATTACAGGGAAGATTCTAGCATGCATAAAGCAGTGGCTGATTGACAGGAGGCAAAGAGTGGGAATAAATGGAACTTGCTTGAGGTGTTGGTGTATCTGGATGACCTCAGTGTTTGGGTCCACCTTGGAAGAACATGAAGCGAGGCTACTGAAGGAGCTGGGCCGCCTGAAAGGTTAAAACTTTCCCTGGGCAAGTGCCAGTTCTGCAAGACATCTGTCAACTATGTTGGGCATATAGTCTCATGGGATGGAGTAGCTATGATCCGTCAAAGGTAGAAGCGGTGACCACATGGCCAAGGCTCCAGACTGTGAGCGCTTTGCGCTCGTTCCTTGGATTCTGTGGGTACTCTCAGAGGTTTGTGAAGGACTGCTCTAAAGTAAGTCATCCTTTGAATCAGCTTCTGTGCAGTTACCCTCCCTTGAGGAAGAACAGGAGGCGGGTGAAAGGAGAAGATGGTAAAGATTATATTAGCCCTTCAGGGCCTTTTGGAGCGAGATGGGATGCAAAATGTGAAGTGGCCTTTCAATTTAATCATGAAGCCTCTTGGTGCCACTAGGAATCCTTTAATTTTTCCAATGGTATCAAAATCCGACATAACTTTGAACACCTCTTGAAATTCTTAACTCCAATTTCTCCAGCCTGTCTTTGTTGATTGAAGTTTTTTGTTCCCTTAGGACCACAGTAGTTAAACTCCTTCCCCCACCTCCACAACTCCTTCCCCAGGGCCTTGAGCTTTCTGAAGAATTGAACATTAATATGCCTGTCCATGACAAAGATTTCACATAGCTTCCTGTCATGGTCCAGTCCGCGAGGTCTGCATTCCGGTTCACGGTCCGGTCTGTTGATTCCTTATTCCAGGTTTTCCTGTTTTCCCTTGTTCCATTGGGTGCCTTAATTGAGGCACCCGATTCTTGTTTTGGCCTGGCACATAAATACCTCTCAAACCAAGGATTCCCTGCTGGACTGTTCCTTTCCCCTTCCTTCTGAATCCTTGTCTGCATCCCTGTCAAGTTCAATTGCCAGAGTGAGATTGGAGCCTTGCCATACCAAGATAAGGAACTATCTATTGTTGAGTTTGGAACTATCTCTTTGTGTCCCTGTGTTTAGTGTCTGTGTCAAAGAGGCCCTAGGTCCTGTTCCCAAGGAGGGGTCCTGACTCTGTGTTGTGTTCCTGTGTTCCAAAACCAAGTCCAGGTGCTATGTTCCAGCCCTGTCCAAGTCTGAGCTTTGTGTCCTCTTCCAGCCCAGGAGTGCCTCTTCCAGCCCGGTGCGGGAGATTCCTTGTCCTGTGCTAGATCGTCCCTATCTGAAACCTTGGCAGTTTACCTCAGCAGTCATCCTGGCCCTGCGTCCTAGAATGCGTCCTGGCCCTGCGAAAGCATCCCGGCCCTGCGTCCTAGAAAGGGTCCTAGCCCTGTACTCCAAGGAGGGGTCCCGGCTCCGTCCCCAAGAGCCTAACCAAACTGAGTCCAAGAGCCTCATCCTGCCCAGGAGTACCTCGCCCAGCCCGGTCTAGGAGTTCCCTTGCCCAGTCCATGTGCCTCGTCCTGTGCAGGAGTTCCACGTCCATTCCTGTAGCCATGTCTTGTCCTCGCCTAGATCCGGAGTCTGAGCCCGAGTCAAGACCCAGTCTCTGGCTTGGGGTCCAAGCCCAGGCTCCTAGTTCCAAGTTCCTTGTCCTGGTCCCACTTTCCTTGTCTTAGTCCTAGCCCAGGCCTGGTGTCCTTGTCTCGTCCAGGCCTGTGTACATGTCCAGCGGCGTTTCTTCCTGACTCCCCCTGCTTTCTTGATAAACTTTGTCCTGTTCCTAGTACTTCAGTGTCTGTGTCTTGCATTTGGGTCCACTCCCAACGCCCCCTTATAACACCTTCCTTTATCTTGTACTTTAGATTGATTCTTCAGATGAAGGGGAAGTCATATAAGGAGCAAATACGGTTTACAAGAGTGGGAGGTGATCTTAGTGAAAGATTTGAGCATTGACAGGATGGTTATTGAATGAATGTTTCCCCTTCTAGGGGAATCCAGAATGGGAGAGTCATAAGTCCATAAGATATAGGAGCAGAATTAGGCCATTTGGCCCATCGAGTCTGCTCCGCCATTTCATCATGATTGATCCAATTTTCCTCTCAGCCCCAATCTCCTGCCTTCTCCCTGTATCCCTTCATGCCCTGACCATCAAGAATCTATCAACATCTCCCTTAAATATACATAAAGGCTTGGCCTCCACATCTGCCTGTGGCAACAAGTTCCATAGTTTCACCACATTCTGGCTAAAGAAAGTCCTCCTCATCTCCATTGTAAAAGAATGTCCCTCTTTTTTGAGGCTGTGTCCTCTGGTCCTAGACTCTCCATCATAGGAAACATCCTCTCCACATCCACTCTATCAAGACCTTTCACCATTTAATAGGTTTCAATTGGACCATCCCTCATTCTTCTGAATTTGAGATTACAGGCCCAGAGCCATTAAACTCTCTTCATGTGCAAAGCTGTTCAAACCTGGAATCATTTTTATGAAATTCCTTTGAACCATCTCCAGTGTCAGCAGATCCTTTCTAAGATAAAGGCCCAAACCTGCTCAAATACTCCACTTGAGGCCTCACCAGTGCTTTACAATGTCTCAACATTACATCCTTGCTTTGATATTCTAGTCCTCTTGAGATGAATGCTAATATTGCATTTGCCTTCCTCACCACTGACTCAACCTGAGAATTAACCTTTAGGGAATCCTGCACAAGAACTCCCAAACCCCTTTGTGCCTCAGATTTTTGAACTTTCTCGTCATTTTGAAAATAGTCAACCCTTTTATTTCTTCTACTAAAGTGCATGACCATACACTTCCCGCCACTGTATTCCATCTGCCACTTTGCTCGTTCTCCTAATAGGTCCACTGTGTATCCCCTGTGGAATGTCTCTAGTCACCAGTAGCCAACCAGAAAAGGCTCCATTTGTGAACGCTAGCTTAACCAAAGAGTTAGTAAAGAAAAGAAAGAAAAAAATAGAAGGGCCCATTATCATTAAACAGTCCAATGTGCATAGGTTGGAGCTCAAATCTTCCAAAAGCCGTTTGCACCAATCCTTGGCAGACCTCCACGCCTGGGCTCCATCGAATCGTGTTTCCCCACCAGATCAAATCCTAAGACCAGTTCTCTCCAGTGTCTTCTCTCTTCATTTCCTGCTGAATAAAGACAAAGACCCACCACCAGTGTCAGTCACAAAGCTGCTCCCCCAGCCTTCTCTAGAAATTTCTCCCGGTTCCACTCTCCTGATTGGATGGCCCACATTGCTAAGCATCCCGTATCTCCTACAGGAGCCCAAACACTGCTTCTACAGAAAGACCATTACGTGAAGCACCCTACAACATTAGCAGTAAAACCTTTACCAGGGAGTTACTCTCTCCCCCCACCAAAAATAGTTATGGCCTCATGACTTTGAAATTTATCAACCCCCCCCCACCCCCCATTAATAACACAGTTTTCAAAGGAGTTTTGTGATGTCGGAACCTCTGATCCATTTGTAACTGGTAGCGACATATCTCACTAGTGGAATAGGTACAACACACTGTTCCCCCAGTGCGATATAGGCCAGCCTCTCTGGGGGTTTCCAGTCTCTTTGAGACCTCCTTATCCCATCATCTATTTCCTCAGTTTCAGACACTCTCTGGGATCTTTCATGTCTACATGGAGAGGCTTCCCTCCATCCATTACTCGTGCCTTCCAACAACTCAGGTCCCCATGTCACTTGGCTGAGCTCAGCTTATTTCCCAGTTACTCTAGAGCCCAGTCTCCCTTCATTGTCCAGCTGCAAGCCTGCCTGTCCACTGTTATTCCCCCCCCCCCCCCACTTTGATCCACATCACAGTGGAAAGGCTTGGGAATTTCTTCGTCAATTATTGGGGAGTTTGCATAGGGTAGCATATGCCACATTCCTATATCCTCACCCTGAGTCCATAACATTCAGTGGTTAAGTCTCTTCCAGGCCTTTCCACTGTTTGTCCTTCTGTTCTCCCATGTCACCACGGAGTCCTCTTACTAGGTGTAGGTTCCAGGTTGGGGTCTGGGTCAACCCCCACCTCTTGTCCCAGAGGTAGAAGGTAGCTCCAATGGAGAATCTTGACAGATCTGTTCCCGTCCTCTGATTTTACCCAGTAAACTGGTATGTTTGGTATCTGACTTTCCACTACGTAAGGAGTAGTCACCCAGCCGTCAGCCAACTTATGCTTCCCTGGTAGCCCTAAATTCTTCATGAGAACTCTGTCTCCAGGCATAAGTTGGGACAGCCTAATCTTTTGATCATATCTCCTCTTATTTTCTTGATTCTGCTTGGTAGCAGAGACCTCTGCTCGTTCATAAGCCTTTTGCAATTCCCTCTTCATGTTAGACGCATACTTCAGATAGGTCTTCTGTGGCAAGTCTTCCCCGGCAAGTCTTCCCCACCAGTCCCAAAAGAGGTCAACAGGCAATCCCGCTTCACACCCAAACATCAAGTAATATGGCAAGTATCCAGTAGCTTCATTCTCTATACAGTTGGAGCCGTGGACCAGATGCCCAATATGCTGACTCCATTTGTTCTTTTTGCTGACCTCCAAGGTTGAATCCTATGACTGGTTCTCTCCAGTGTCTTCTCTCTTCATCTCCCACTGAACATAGACAAAGACCCACCACCAGTATCAGTCACAAAACCATTCCCCCAGCCTTCAAGAACCTTCTTCCCCTTCCACCCTGATTGGATGGCCACATTCCTAAGCATCTCATATCTCCAACAGTAACCCAAACACTGCTTCTACAGAAAGACCATTACATGACATACCCTATATCGTAAGCAGTAAAACCTTTACCAGGACGTTACAAATATAACCAATGACTTGGCCTCCACAGCCATCTGTGGCAATGAATTCCACAGTTCCCTCTGGCTAAGGGAATTCCACCTTATCTCTGTTCCAAAGGAATGTTCTTCTATTCTGAGGCTGTGCCCTCTGGACAAATCTCTCCCATTATTGGAAACATCCTCTCCATGTGCAATCTATCCAGGCCTTTCAATATTTAGTAGGCTTCAAGAAGACTCCCTCTCATTCTTCTAAACTCCATTGAGTACAGGCCCAGAGCTATCAAACACTCAACATGTGTTAACCCTTTCATTCCTGGGATCATTCTCGTGAACCACCTCTGAACCCTCTCTAATGCCAGCACATCTTTTCTCAGATAAGAGCCTAAAACTGCACATAATACTCCAAATATGGTCTGAACAATGCCTTATAAAGCCTTGGCATTACCTCTTTGCTTTTATATTCTAGTCCTCTGGAAATGAATGCTATCATATAACCGACTTAACCTGCAAGTCAGCCTTAGAAAATAGTCTATGCCTTCATTCCTTCTGTCAAATTGCATTTCCATACATTTACCAACATTGTATTCCATCTGCCACTTCTTTGCCCATTCTCCTAAATCCTTCTGCAGGCTTACTGCTTCCTCAACACTACCTGTCCCTACACCTATCTTTGTATCATCTGCAAACTTGACCACAAAAACATCAGTTCCATCATCCAAATCGTGACTGAACCAAATGGCAGGAGAAGACACTCAGGACTGGGCACCAGCCAGAAGTCTGTGTATGCACAACACAACAGGATCTTGTGCTTCCCTTTGTGATTGTTCCTAGTTACATTTCAGATTAAGATTAAGACTAAGATTAGCTTTATTTGTCATATGTATATTGAAACATCGAAACTGCAGCATCTGGAAGAGACACATGCAGTTATGGTAAGAACGTACAAACTCCTTACAGACAGCAGTGGGCTAACTGCCACATGAGGGTGCTGCCCACAGGCCAGGGCCTCAAGCATGAAGCACTGTAGATATGTTAAGACCAAAAGGACCGCAAGGGACAAAATTGGTCCTCTGGAAGATCAGAATGGTAATCTATGCATGGAGCCAAAAGCGATGGGGGAAACCTTAAATGGATATTTTGCATCTGTATTTATTGAGAGATGGACACAGAGTCTATAGATGTGAGACAATGCAGCAGCGAGGTCATGAACCCTATACATAGAACAGTACAGCACAGGAACAGGCCATTCAGCCCACAATGCTGTGCCGAACCAGCTAAAAAACAAATCAAAAACACCCAAACTCAAATCCCTCCTACCTACACCATGTCCATACCCCCCCCACCATCTTCCTTACATTCATGTGTCTATCCAAAGGTCTCTTAAAAGCCTCCAAGGTATTTGCCTCTTCTACCATACCAGGCAGCGCATTCTCAGCATCCACCACGCTGAGTGAAAAAACTTACCCCTCACATCCCCTTTGAACCTACTGCCCTTCTCACCTTCAATGCATGCCCTGTAGTATGAGATACTTCCAACCTGGAAAATGATACTCCCCGTCTACTCTATCTATGCCTCTCATAATTTTATAAACCTCTATCAGATGATAGCACATGCCCTCTAAACCGGATAGCATCCTGGTAAACCCCTTCTTCACCCTCTCCAAAGCCACAACGTCCTTCCTGTAGTGAGGTAACCAGAACTGTATGTAATACTCCAAATGTGGTCTAACCAGAGTTTTATAAAGTTGCAACACAACCTCTTGATTTTTGAACTCAATGCCTCAATTAAAAAAAGCAAGCATTCCATAAGTCTTCTTAACCATATTATTAGATTCAGAATCAGGTTTATTATCACCGGCATGTGTTGTGAAATTTGTTAACTTTGCAGCAGCAGCACAATGCAATACATAATAATATAAGAAAAACACAGTAAGTATATATATGTGTATATTAAATAGTTTAATTAAATAAGTAGTGCAAAAACAGAAGTAAAAAGTGAGGTAGTGTTCACAGTTTCAATGTCCATTCAGAAATCGGATGCAGAGGGAAAGAAGCCATTCCTGAATCGTGAGAAGTGAGAAGAGGGCATGCCCTGGGTGATGAGGTCCTTAATGATGGATGCCACCTTTGAGGCACTGCTCCTTGAAGATGTCCTGGATACTATGAAGGCTAGTACTCATGGTGGAACTGACTAATTTTTCAACTTGATCCCTGTAGCCACTTTCAAGGAGCTATGAACTTGGATCCAAAGGTCTCCCTGCTCAGCAACACTGTTAAGGGTCTTGCCCTTGCATTTTCCCTACCAAGGTGCCACACTTCACATTTATCTGGGTTAAACTCAACCTGCTATTGCTGTGCCCATATCAGCAACTGATCTATACCACACTGTATTCTCTTCCAGTCTTCCACACTATCCACAACTCCACCAACCTTGGTATCATCCACAAACTTACTAACCCACCCATTACAATTTCATCCAGGTCATTTATATGCATCACAAACAGCAGAGGTCCTAGTATGGATTCCCATAGTACACCACTAATCACAGACCTCCAGCTCAAATAAGTCCCTTCAACCACTACACTATCTTCTATGCACAAGCCAGTTCCGAGTCCAAACAGCCAGTTTGCCGCGTACTCCATGCATCTTAATTCTGCCCATCTAAACCCCCTGCACTCAGAAGGTCCCAGGTTTAAATTAGAGAAGTTGAAATCCCTATTATTTTTACACATTTCCATAATCTGTTTACATATCTGTTCCTCGATGTCCCGGTGGCTATTAGAAGGTCTGTAGTACAATCTCATCAGTTTGGTGCTCCCTTCCTATTGCTGAGCTCTACCCAAATGGACTCTGTCTGACAGATCACAGAGGAGGTGGCGTTTGCTGCCTTGAGGCAAATTAGGATGGATAAGTTCCCAGGGCCTGGGAAGCTATTCCCTCCAGCTTTGTGGGAGGCTAATGCAGAAATTGCAGGGGCCCTAGCAGAGATATTTAAAACATTCTTAACCATGGGTGAGGTGCTGGAGGATTGTAGGAGTGTTGTGTGCAGTTTTACTCACCTACCGACGGGAAAGATGTAAATAAGATTGAAAGAGTGCCAAGGAAATTTACAATGATGTTGCTGGAACACTCACAACACACTAGAGGAACTCAGCAGGTCGGGCAGCATCCGTGGAAACGATCAGTCAACGTTTGAAACGTTGACTGATCGTTTCCATGGATGCTGCCCGACCTGCTGAGTTCCTCCAGCATGCTGTGAGTGTTGCTTTGACCCCAGCATCTGCAGAGTATCTTGTGTTAATGATGTTGCTGGGCTTGAGGACCTGAGTTATAGGTCTTCATCAGGTCTTGATGAAGGGGTTTAGCCTGAAATACCGACTTTTTACTCCATTCCATAGATGCTGCCTGATCTGCTGAGTTCCTCCAGCATTTTGTGTGTTTTGCTTGTATTTCCAGCATCTGCAGATTTTCTTGTGTTTTTTTCCCACCGAGGTCGGGTGAGACTACAACTAGAGGTCATGGGTTAAGGTAAAAGGTGAAATGGGTGAAAGGTCCTGTTTGAAAAACACTGGAGTTCTTTGAGGATATAAAAAAGCGCAGTGGATAGAGGGTAGCAGATGGACGTTATTTACTTGGATTTCCAAAAGGCATTCGATAAGGAGCCGCATAAAAGACTTATCCATAAGATAAGGACGCATAGAGTTTGGGGTGATGTATTAGCATGGATAGAGGATTAGTTAACCAATAGAAAGCAGGGAGTTGAGATACATGGGTGTTACTCTGGTTCGCAATCAGTGGTGAGCGGTGTGCCACAACGGTCAGTGCTGGGCCCATTAACGATCTGGAAGAGGGGACCAAGTGTAGCGTATCTAAGTTTGCTGATGATACTAAATTGAGTGGAAAAGCAAATTGTGCAGAGGATACGGAGAGTCTGCAGAGAGATATAGATAGGTTAAGTGAGCAGACAAGGGTCTGGCAGATGGAGTACGATGCTGGTAAATGTGAGGTCATCCATTTTGGAAGGAAAAATGGAAGATCAGATTATTATTTAAATGGTAAAAGATTGCAGCATGCTGCTGTGCTGTTGGACTTGGGTGTGTTTGTGCAAGAATCACAAAAGGTTGGTTTGCAGGTGCAGCAGGCTTTCAAGAAAACAAATGGAATGTTGGTCTTCATTGCTAGAGGGATTGAATTTAAGAGCAGGGAGGTTATGCTGCAACTGTACAGGGTATTGGTGAGGCTGCACCTGGAGTACTGCGTGAAGTTCTGGTCTCCTTACTTGAGGAAGGATACAGTATACTGGCTTTGGAGGCAGTGCAGAGAAGGTTCACCAGGTTGATTCCAGAGATGAGGGGGTTAGACTATGAGGAGACATTGAGTCGCCTGGGACTGTACACACTGGAATTCAGAAGGATAAGAGGAGATCTTATAGAAACATATAAAACCATGAAAGGAATAGATAAGATAGAGGCAGGAAAGTAGTTTCACAAAAGGTTGGTTTGTGGGTGCAGCAGGCTATCAAGAAGGTAAATGGAATGTTGGCCTTCATTGCTAGAGGGATTGAAGTTAAGAGCAGGGATAGAATGCTGCAACTGTATAGGGTACTGGTGAGGTGCAGTTCTGGTCTCCTTACTTGAAGGATATACTGGCTTTGGAGGTGGTGCAGAGGAGGTTCACCAGGTTGATTCCAGAGATGAGGGGGTTAGACTATGAGGAGAGATTGAATCACCTGGAATTATGAAGAATGAGAGGAGATCTTACAAAAGCATAAAATTATGAAATGGATAGATAAGATAGAGGCAGGAAAGTGGTTTCCGCTGGTAGGTGAGACTAGAACTAGGGGACATAGCCTCAAGACTCAGGGGAGTAGATTTAGGACCGAGATGAGGAGGAACTGCTTTTCCCAGAGGGTGGTGAATCTGTGGAATTCTCTGCCCAGTGAAGCAGTGGAGGCTACCTCAGTAAATATATGTAAGACAAGGTTGGATAGATTTTTGCACAGTAGGGGAATTAAGAGTTATGGGGAAAAGGCAGGTAGGTGGAGATGAGTACGTGGTCAGATCAGCCATGGTCTTATTGAATGGCAGAGCAGGCTCGATGGGTCAGATGGACTATTCCTGCTCCTATTTCTTATGTTCAAGGGGAACTTTTTCCATTCTGAGGGTGGTGTGAGTGTGGATCAGGCTGCCAGCGCGAGTGGTGGATGCAGGGTCGATTTCAATATTTAAGAGAAATTTGAATCGGTACATTAGACAGATCAATGGTTCAGTATGGACTAGATGGGCCTAAGGGCCTGTTTCTGTGCTTTAGTGTTGTAGGAAAACAGATTATTATCTGAATGGTGGCCGATTAGGAAAAGGGGAGGTGCAACGAGACCTGGGTGTCATTATACACCAGTCATTGAAAGTGGGCATGCAGGTACAGCAGGCGATGAAAAAGGTGAATGGTATGCTGGCATTTATAGCGAGAGGATTCGAGTACAGGAGCAGGGAGGTACTACTGCAGTTGTACAAGGCCTTGGTGAGACCACACCTGGAGTATTGTGTGCAGTTTTGGTCCCCTAATCTGAGGAAAGACATCCTTGCCATAGAGGGAGTACAAAGAAGGTTCACCAGATTGATTCCTGGGATGGCAGGACTTTCATATGAAGAAAGACTGGATGAACTAGGCTTGTACTCGTTGAAATTTAGAAGATTGAGGGGGGATCTGATTGAAAAGTATAAAATCCTAAAGGGATTGGACAGGCTAGATGCAGGAAGATTGTTCCCGATGTTGGGGAAGTCCAGAACGAGGGGCCACAGTTTGAGGATAAAGGGGAAGCCTTTTAGGACCGAGATTAGGAAAAACTTCTTCACACAGAGAGTGGTGAATCTGTGGAATTCTCTGCCACAGGAAACAGTTGAGGCCAGTTCATTGGCTGTATTTAAGAGGGAGTTAGATATGGCCCTTGTGGCTACGGGGATCAGGGGGTATGGAGGGAAGGCTGGGGCGGGGTTCTGAGTTGGATGATCAGCCATGATCATACTGAATGGCGGTGCAGGCTCGAAGGGCCGAATGGCCTACTCCTGCACCTATTTTCTATGTATGTTTCTATGACTCTCTGGAAAGTGGGTGAAGAGTTGTCACAGCACAGTAAGCCCATCTCTCTTGGAGCTCTTGTCAGTCCTTCAGTGCTGGGCCCCTAGCTCTGGCATTCCCTCCCTAAACCTCATCAGTAAGGCACTCCTTAAAAACTCACCGCAAAAAGTGAGACCCGCTCTGAATTGTCAACCTACTTCTTCCCCAAAATCTCTGGCAGCGATCCTTACAACTTTAGGATTAGAGGGGGCTGAAACACCGGCTCTTTCCCCACCAGCAGCTTAATCTCAGCATCCTACAGGAGTGTTCAAAGTCAAAGTAAATTTATTATCAAAGATCCAACAAGTCAATACTTGAAGAAATACAGCCAGACTGCTCACTAGGAGGCTTGATTATGAGACAAAAGCTCAAATATTTTGGCCACATCATGAGAAGACAGGATTCCTTGGAGAAGTCTCCCATGTTAGGTAAAACAAGGTAAAAGGAGAGGACAACAGAGGCTACGATGGATACATAATATTACTCAGACAACGCGTATGACCTTGGGGGACCTTAGAGGGGCAGCTTCCAACAAGAAGGCCTGGTGTGCAGGAGTTCATGACGTCACGAAGCGTTGGACTCGACTTAACAACAACGGCATATACAATATGTCACCATGTAGTACCAGAAATTCATTTTCTTACAGGCACTTACAGGAAAATAAAGAAATCCAATTGAATTTACAAAAAAAACTATACATAAACAAGCAACCCACCTATTTGACCCTAGCCTAATCATGGGACAATTTACAATGACCAATTAACCTACTAACTGATACGTTTTTGAAATGTGGGAGGAAACCAGAGCACTCTGCAGAGAAATCTTATGTCCATTCCTCTGTGCAGAGAAATGCTTCCCGCTCATTCCTGAGAGGACTGTCTCTAATTTTGAGACTGTGCCACTCAGACTTCCCACCTAGCAATGTCCATACCGTTCCATTTTTATGCACATTTATGTGCAAATCCAAGAGCCTCTTGAAGGCCTCTATTGTACTTGCCTCTACCATTACCCCAGACAGTGCATTCCCGGTACCCACCAGACTCTGTGTAAACACTTGCTCCACACATCTCCTTCGAAATTCCCCCTCCCACCATAAATGCATACCATCTGGTATTAGACATTTTGACTTTATTGTAAACCTCTATCAGGTCTCCCCTCAGTTTCTGCTGCTCCAGTGAAAACAACCCAGATTTGTCCAGCCTCTCCTTTTTGCACATGCCCTCTAATCCTGGCAGTATCCCAGTGAACCTCCTCTGCTCCCTCTCCAAAGCCTCAATATCCTTCAATATGGAGTGATTAGAACTGAGTGCAATACTCCAGAATCAGATTTAATATCACTTGCATATGTCGTGAAATGTGTTTTTATGCAGCGCTGCTACATTACAATACATAACTGTAAATTACAGTAAATACACGTGTGTGTAAAAAGTTAAATTAAATAAGCAGTGCAAAAAGAGGAATTGCTGAGATAGTGCTCATGGGGTCATTGTCCTTTCAGAATCCTGACGGCAGAGGGAAAGAAGCTTTCTTGAATCATTGAGTGTGTGTCTTCAGGCTGCTGTACCTCCTCCCTGATGGTAGCAATGAGAAGAGGGCTTGTCCTGGGTGATGGGGGTCCTTAATGATGGATGCTGCCTTTTTGAGGCATCGCTCCTTGAAGATGTCCTGGATGCTGGAGAGGCTAGTGCCCATGATGGCTGAGTTTACAACTTTCTGCAGCTTATTTCAATCTGTGCAGTGCCCCCCACCCCCAATAACAGATGGTGATGCAGCCTAACTAGAGTTGTATATAGCTGCAACATAACTTCTTGACTTTTGAATTCAGCTCCTTGACTAATGAAGGCAAGCATGCCATGTGCCTTCTTAACCACACTTTGCAGCCTCCTTCAGGGAGCTAAGAACTTAGACCCCAAGATCCCTCTGCAAGTCCATACTATTAAGGTCCTGACATTAACAATGTACTGTCCCTTTACATTTGACCTCCCAAAGTGCAACATTTCACATTTGGCCAGGTGAAATTCTATCTGCCAATCTCTGTCAATGTCTGCAACTTACCCTTTTGTATCCTTTGCCAATCCACAGACGCTATCCACAACATACCAATCTTTGTATCGTCTGAAAACTTACTAACCCACCGGTCTACATTTTCATCCAGGTCATCCATATACATCACAAACAGCAGAGGTGCCAGTACAGATCCTTGTGGAACAGCACTAATCACAGACCTCCAGCTAGAAAAGTCCTTTTGACCACTGCCCTGTCTTCTATGAGCAAGCTAGTTCTGAATCCAAATGGCCAATTTACCATGGAATTTATGCATCTTAATCTTCTGGATGAACCTCCCATGAGGGACTGTGTCAAGAGCCTTACTAAAATCCATGTAGACAACACCCACAGCTCTACCTTCATCAATCTCTCTCGTCATATTGTCAAAAAACAGTCACATTAGTAAGACATGACTTGCCCCATGCAAAACCATGCAGACTGTCCCTAATTAGGCCATAGGTTGCTGACAGAATCTCAGATAGCAATAACAAGGTGCACCAGGAGTGAGATAGATCAGCGGTTTGAATGGTTTTGCAACAATCTCTCATTCAATGTCTACAATACCAAGGAAGTGACAGTGGATTCCAGAGAACATACACCAGTCCTCATTGAAGGGTTTGTAGTGGAAAGGATGAGCAGCTTTAGGTTCCTGGGTGTAACATCTCTAAGGATCTACATCGGGCCCAATATCTTGATGCATCACAAAGCAGACATGTCAGCAGTTCTACTTCAGATGTATGGTGGAGAACAAGCTGACTGGTTGTGTCACTGCCTGGTGTGGAGGCTCCAACACTCAGGATCAACAGAGGCTGCAGAGGGTTGAAGACCCAGCCAGTTCCATTGCGGGCACAACCTTCCCCACCATCGAGAACATCAGGAAGGCGGTGCCCATCACCAAGGACCCTCACCATCTGGGACATGCCCTCTTCTCATTACTACCTTCAGCAAGGAGATACAGGAGTCTGAAGACCCACACTCAATGATTCAGGAACAGCTCCTTCCCCCCCACCATCAGATTTCTGAACTATTCATAAACCCATGAACACTACCTCATTATTCCTCTTTTGTGCTATTTGTTTATTTTTGTAATTTATAGTAATTTTATGTCTTGCATCGTATTTTACCACAAAACACAACAAATTTCATGACATATTAGTAATAATAAATCTGATTCTGATCCTATCCCTAAGAATCCTTTCCAGTAACCTCCCTACCACCGCCATGAGATTTACTGATTTATAGTTTCCAGGACTATCCCCATTTCCCTCTTGATTTAATGGAACAACATTAGCTACTTGCCAATCCTCCTGGACCATGCCTGTGGTTAAAGAGGCCACAGCTGTGGAGCTCAGAATGGAGTGGTGTTCCAAGTGTGGTCCAACTAGGAACTTGTATAAATGTAAAATAATTCCTACCATCTTGTACTCCAATGTTCTGGATATAAAATCCAATACTCTACTACACTTTTAGTCTACTTTCTATACCTGTCTGTGACATTTCAACAATCCACATACACCTCACCAAATTTCTTTGCATTTTCACTGGCTCTAGATCATCACCATTAAAAAAATTCCCTGTCTTATTATTTGTGGGTCCAAATTGGATCATCTCACCTTGCCTGTTTTGAAATCCATCTCCCAAAGATTTGTTCAATCTACTAATCTAAATCTTTGTGTAAACCACAATGTGAGAATGTGGCTTTTGATCTGAGCATTTATATCAGTTTAAATTTCCAGCCCTAACACAGGTCCCTCCAAAATCGCCCCGGTCACACCCACCCAATCTGAGTATCTGTCCATTCTCTTTGCTCTGTCTCTTGTTGCTTTGATTTTCCTGAGCTCAAACTTCAGCTAGCAACCTCTCCTCGGGAGCTTTATCAGGTCTTTGTTTTCATTTCAGATTTTCATCACCTGCAGTTTTTCCTTTTTTATCCCCATTTTCCTGGTCGCTCCTTTAAAAATAATTGGATGGGATAGGAACAATATACGTACCTGTATCCTCTTTAAATCCACTCTCTCTGATCAGTTGAAAATTTCCAAGGTGCTCAATCACTTGTTCCCAAATTGAGAGAATTTTGAAAAAAATACAGTCTGCAAGTATCTGCAAACTTCACTATATTTAAAATCAGGATGGAAATCACCTAGTCATGGGTTTTAATCACTCTTTACTCCCATTAGTTGCTTCATCATTATTATTCCGTTTGCATTAATTTGGTTTCAATGTTACTTTTACTGGCGTGTCCAGGAAGCAATCCTCCTCCTTTACCTATTTAACATTTCCATGGTTACCTTTTTTCATTAATGATATCACTATTGTTCCTTTTTTAAGCACACACCACAATGCTGATCAACCCTTTTATCAAAATATGAATGCATAACATGTGGCGTTGATTTAAGTACCTCTTGCATTTTTTCCCCATAAGTTATTATCCATTTGCTATCCATTTTGTTAACTTTGACTGTTATACACATTGCTCAATCAACAGGATGCATGGTAGATTTTTTGTGGTTATGACACTGGAGGAGCTCAGCAGGTCAGGCAGCATCTATGGAGAGCAATAAAGAGCCAACGTTTTGGGCAGAGACCCTTCATCAGGACCTGACCTGCTGAGTTCCTCCACCATTTTGTGCATGTTACTCTGGATTTCCAGCATCCACAGAATCTCTTCTGTTTATTATTTAAACTTACCCATTTAATATTTTGATGACTAAAGTTCTTAGGGCCATAAGCTGTTTCAATATCCCATTGTACATTGTCTGCAAAAAGTATTCATCCCCTTTAGAAGTTTTCATGTTTTATTTGTTTTACAACATTGAATCACAGTGGATTTAATTTGGCTTTAAAAAAGCATTGATCAACATAAAACGACTCTTGTGTCAAAGTGAAAACAGGTCTCTACAAAGTGATCTAAATTAATTACAAATATAAAATAATTAGATTATTAGATTATGAGGACACTCAGTCCTCGTTTATGGTCATTTAGAAATGCATACATTAAAAATGATACAACGTTCCACCAGAATGATATCACAAAAAAAAAGGACAAACCAAGACTAAAACTGACAAAGCTACATAATTATAACATATAGTTACAACAATGCAAAGCAATACCGTAACTTGATAAAGAGCAGACCATGGGCACGGTGAAAGTCTCAGTCCCGATCGACTCATCATCTCACGCAGATGGTAGAAGGGAGAAACTCTTCCTGCCATGAACCTCCAAGCGCCGACAACTTGCCGATGCATTGGAAGCACCCGACCGCAGCCGACTCCGAGTCTATCCGAAAACTTCGAGCCTCTGACCAGCCCCTCCAATACAGCCTGTCCGAGCACCATCCTCTGCTGAGCACTTCGACCCCGCCCCGGCCACCGAGTAACCAGCAAAGCCGAGGACTTGGGGCCTTCTCCTCTGGAGATTCCGAACCACACAGTAGCAGCAGCAGCGAAGCAGGCATTCCAGAAGTTTCTCCAGATGTTCCTCCGTGCTCTCACGTCCATCTCCATCAAATCAGGATTGTGCACGGCACCCTACTTGACAAATAACAGACATCACCACCGGAATGGCCGCTGCGAGCTGCATTGCGCCGCCATCTTCTCCTCCCAGATTGTATAAGTATTCACCCCTTTCAAGCTGGTATTTAGTAGATGCACCTTTGGCAGCAATTACAGCCTTGAGTCTGTATGGATAGGTCTCTATCAGCTTTACACATCTGGACACTGCAATTTTTCCCCATTCTTCTTCACAAAACTGCTCAAGCTCAGTCAGATTGCATGGGGATTGTAAGTGAACAGCTCTTTACAAGTCCAGCCACAATTCTCAATTGGATTGAAGTCTGGACTCTGACTTGGCCACTTCAGGATGTTATTCTTGTTGTTTTTAAGCCATTCCTGCATAGCTTTGGCTTTATGCTTGGGGTTATTGTCTTGCTGGAAAACAAATCTTCTCCCAAGTTGCAGTTCTCTTGCAGACTGCCTCAGGGTTTCCTCCAGGATTTCCCTACTTCTTGCTGCATTCACTTTACTCCCTACCTTCACAAGCCTTCCAGAGCCTGCGGCAGTGAAGCATCCCCACAGCCTGATGCAGCCAGTACCGTGCTACACGGTAGGGATGGTGTGTCTTTGATGATGTGTGGTGTTTGGCTTTTGCCAAACATAGCATTTAGTCTGATGGCCAGAAAGTTCAATTTTCATTTCATCAGACCATAGAATCTTCTTCCAGCTGACTTCAGAGTCTCCCACATGCCTTCTGGCAAACTCTAGCCAAGATTTCATGTGATTTTTTTTTTTTTTCCCTCTCAACAGTGGCTTTCTCTTTGCCACTCTCCTGTAAAACTGTGACTGGTGAAGCACCTGGGCAACAGTTGTTGTGTGCGCAGTCTGCCATATCATCCACTGAAGCTTGTAACTCCTCCAGAGTTGTCATAGGTCTCTTGGTGGCCTCCCTCACTAGTCCCCTTCTTGCATGGTCACTCAGTTTTTGATGACGGCCTGCTCTCGGCAGATTTACAGCAGTACCACATTCTTTCCAATTCTTGATGATTGACTTATCATCAAAGGATATTCAGTGACTTGGAAACTTTCTTGTATCCATCTCCTGACTTGTGCTTTTCAATAACCTTTTCACAGAGTTGCTTGGACTATTCTTTTGTCTTCATGGTATAGTTTTTGCCAGGATACTGACTCACCAGCAATTGCACCTTCTACTTCTTCTTCTATTTCCGGCTGTTTAGACGCATCTAGGCGTATTACAGCCCTCCGCAGGATGTATAATTAATTATAGAACTTCAAGGAACTCAAATTATCAAATACAACCTAGTCTCACGTATAAACTGAATAATAAACTCTTCAATCAGATGTTGATTCTCTTGATGGCCAAACAAAGATTTAATAGAAAACCAAAATAAATTTAAGCCGGACAGCCTCTTAACAACATGCTTCTTTCAATTTTGTATCGATTACAGCTCAGCAAAACATGCTGGACTGTCTCTGGACTACCACAGTTACATAATTGTAGGATGTTTTCCTATTATCTTTAAATAATAGTTTAGCCCACAATGCCCCAACCTAAGTCTTGTAAATTTCACCATATCTCTACGATTTAAAAGGTAACAGTCTGAGACCTTTTTAACTAGTGGGTGACTAGAAAAATAATGCCTGCCCCTTAATTCATTTTTCCAATCCTCCTGCCACTTCTTCTCTATACCTTTTTTAATCCTACTTCTCAATTCTGCTCTGCCTAGGGGAACTCTAATTTCTACTTGCCTGCTCTGTAAGGAAGAGTTTGCAATGCCATTCACAATTTCATTTCCCTCCACCCCAGCATGCCCAGGTATCCATGAAAATCTAACTGCACAACCCATCTTCCCTACTCTAAACAACACCCAAGAGAATCTCAATAACTATGTCAGGACAAGCTTTTGATTTACTCCCTCTTATAGACTCTAAGGCAGTAGCAGAATCCAAACAGGTGATAACCCTACGTGATTGAGAGTCTTCTATCCACCATAAGGCCCAGAGGATTGCTAATAATTCTGTTGCAAAGACAGAAACACCACCTGAAACCCGGTGACCAATCTTAACTCCAAGTTGAGACACATACATCCCAAATCCTGCCCTACTGCTCTCTGGGTCCACTGAGGCATCAGTAAAAATCTTCAGATAAGATCCCCATTTATAATTTAAATATTCATTTGTGGTCAACACTGATGAAATTGCACTGCTTCCTTGAAGCTGAAAAAGGAGGAATAGGTCTACTTCTGGTTCTGGAAAGATCCAAAAAGGGACGGGTGGCAAGCAAATTTGGTGAACTGTCTTCCTCAGTCAGTTTCACTTTCACAGCCCAGTTATTAAACAAATCTAAAAATGGGTATCTTTTAATTTTACTTTGGCACTCCGACTTCTCCTGCAAAAGACACTTTGATGGACAGCTGTGATTGAATCAATTTAGCTTTGCCCAATACTGCAGGCCCAACTGAATTCGTCTTAAACGCAGAGGCATTTCTCCCATCTCCATACATAGTGCTGGGACTGATATTGTTCTAAAAGCTCCACAACAGAGTCTAAGTGCTTTGGACTGCACAGTGTCTAGTTTTCCAAGCACTGCCGTAGCAGCAGAACCATAAACAATACAACCATAATCTATAACTGATCTAATCATAGCTAGATATATTAAGCACATAGTTCCCGCCCTACTCCCCAATCACATCCAGCAATACTTCTCATAACATTTGAAACTTTCTCACTTTCCAATTGTTTTATCTATATGAACCCTCCAAGTAAATCTTTCATCAAACCAGACACCTAAAATCTTGAATACCTTGACTTTTTCTGGTGGAGAATCATATAAACAATTCACAATCAGGAATCTTTCTTCTAAAGCCAAAAATCATGTATTTGGACTTAGAAGCAGAAATCCTGAAACCCCATTCATTAGCCCAGTTTTCAACTGATCTCAAAACCTTCTGTACCTGACTTAATATATACTTGATGTTTCTTCCTCTTTTCCAGATTGCACCATCGTCCGCAAACAATGATTTGCCAAATCCTGTCCCTACCTGATCAAAGATATCATTTATCGTGACATTAAAAAGAACTGGACTAATGACACTTCCTTGAGGAGTACCATTACCTATTTTAACTGACTTGGAGCTTGTTCCACCTATTCTTACTTGAATTGTCCTTTCCTTAAGGAAATCTTTGATCCAAACATTCTACCTCTAATTCCCGCATCATAGAGTTTAATTAATAAGCCATCCTTCCATAGTGAGTCATATGCTCTTTCAATATCTAGAAATACACTTACCATTACTTCTCTATTTTGAAATGCTTTATTAATATCATGATCTAAAAGGGCAACAGATTCCATTGTTGATCTTCCAGTTCTAAAACCATTTTGATAGGCAGCAAAATGTCCCTTATTTTCCAAAAAAATGAACAAGTCTGTTGGTGACCATTCGTTCCATAGTTTTACAAAGCACTGACGTTAAAGCTATAGGCCGAAACGAACTAGGACAAGACGCATCCTTACCTGGCTTTAAAACTGGAACTACCACTGCATGCTTCCATTCTACTGGTAATTTTCCTTCTTTTCACACTGAATTAAACAATGCTAGAATTTCTATTAATACAGAGTCATCTAAATGCTTAAGCAATTCATAAAACAGTCCGTCCCTACCAGAAGTGTTTGAACCTGATTGGATAGCTTCCTGCAATTCCTGAAGGGAGAAAAACAAATTTATGGAGCTATTATCATCCAAACTCCTGTCCAATTTCCAACTTTCCTTTCATAATTTCCTTTCTCAAATCACCTCACTCTCCAGAACTGTGTAACACTTGGAACACCTCTACAAACATCAGCCTTTTCCTTATTGGTTACAGCTTCAATATCTCCTTCCAGCAAAGCTGGGATAGATGGTTTCCTATATATCCCTGATATTCTGTGAATGATCATCCATAGCTGCTTTATAGGTGTCTCAGGGCCCAGGGTTCCACAAAATCTTCTCCAACTATTCCTCTTTGCATTTTTAATTACTCTCCTTGCTACTGCTCTTTCCTTTTTATACTCCATAACATTATCTAACACTGGGTACTTTCTTAATTTCCTGTAAGCTCTATTTCTGTTTCTTACTGCTATATTACAATTTTTATTCCACCACGGAACTAGTGCTCGAGCCTTAGGAACATTCCATAGCGGAATAGTCAACTGAGCAACTTTATGAATTATAGAACAGAGGGATTCATTCCAATCGTCTATGGAGCCCTCGCTATTAATCTCTTCTATTATATCCACAGCTTTCTCCTGGTACTCATCCCAATGGGCCAAAGAAAAATTATACCCAGCAGACCTCTCCTCAACTTCTACTACCAAATTTCTACCAAATCTACATAATATAGGATAGTGATCACTTCCTAGTGTGTATCTGTCCATAACATCCCATTCCCCAAACCTAGCTAAGTTTGAGGGAGTGATAGATAAGTCTAAGTGACTACAAGTATTCTTTACAATATTAAATCTTGTAGGCCTTCCGTCATTTAGCAGTACCATGTTGTATTTATCTAGAAACTCCTCTATTACTACTCCATTACTATCTTTACTTTCACTACCCCATATAGGATTATGGGCATTGAAATCTCCAACCCAGATTACTGGGGATCTTACCTTATTCATAATTTCATCCAAATCTGATAACATATTATCTGGATTATAAAAGTTAATCAAGGTTATTTGACCATGAGAGCTCCAAATCTCCACAGCCACAATTTCAAGGTTAGATTTAAAATCAGGTCTTCTAAACTGGAGTCCTGCTTTTATGAAAGTTACACACCCTCCACCAGATTTACCTGTTCTGTAAGCTCTCAAACTATCATATCCAGGGATCACAAAATCTAAGTGAGGCTTTAACCATGTCTCCTGTATACAGATCAAATCAGGCTTGTCTTTAAAAGTTCCAACAAATCTTTTTAATTCTTGACCATTTGCAGATAAACTTCTTGCATTGCATTGTAATATTAAAAACAACCAAATACTAATTATTGGCCTCTTCATCCACATAAAGCTCCTCCATACTCTCTGATCCCGACAGCTGGGAAGTATTCAGTGATTGTTTGTCATATACTCATGTAATTTTCCTGGCGAAATCTGTTTTATATCAAGGAATCTCTCTGCAGCTCCAACAACTACTTTTATCATATCCGACCTCTTGGCTGTAGTCTTAGCCCCGACCAGTACATCAACAACAAATGCCAAAAAAGACTCTTTAGTCATCAACAACATGCCTGAAGGAACCATAGTTGGAGAACTCGGAATGAACTGACTCCCCATCATTCCAATCTTTTCTTTACTTATCCTTTGCTCTCTATCAACTTTCTTTACTGCTTCAGCATATGATATTTTTTGTTGGATACTAACATCCTGAATCTGCTTTGCCTTACTAAAATACTCACATCCTCTGAACGCCGCTATATGGTCCCCTCCACAGTTCCTGCATTTAGGCACCGCTGCCTTACATGCTTTAATATCATGATCCTCTCCACATTTCATACATCTTCTTTTACCTCAACATGAACCAGCAACGCGTCCAAATCTCTGGCAATTATAACAGCGTAAGGGAGGTCTAATATATTCTCTAACTTGATAAGACATGCACCCAAGATAGACTCTAGTTGGAAGAACATCACCTGCAAAAACCAGAAGAACAGGGGAATCCCAATTACCACCTTCTCTCAATTTTAATCGTTTGGCTTCAATCACTCGACCACCTTTAATATTGTCCAAAATTTCCTTTTCAGTTATGCTAGACCAAATAGCATACACTACCCCCTTAACTCCCTTCCTTTCTTTCAGAGTAATACACTCCACTTTTACAACCAATTTTCCCACCATTTTAGCACTGTTATATTGGTCAATATCTTTGCAACAAATTTTCAGCAATCCATTAGACAAAATCTTGGCCTGGAATCCTTTACCTATTTGGTTCTCTAATGCTGCTGCCACTTTCAAAGGATTAAGGGCTCTAAATCCTCCTTCTCCTTTCTTCTGACCTTTAATTTTATTCAGAACTACAAATTCCTCCACTTCACCCATTTTCCTCAATTTGTTGTCCCCCATTACTTCAGGTCTTTCACTTGATGCACCCCTTTTTTGGCTACCCTTACTTCTGGAGTATTCCACAGTCTCCCACCCTCCCCCTTCAATCTCAACCCCCCCCCCCTCCCTTTTGCAGCCATAGTCTACAAACTAACCCTTTCCAAACAACTAGGCTCCTCCATGCCAAAGTCCTCACCCACTCAATCAACAGCCCCAACTGCCAGTGAGAATCTCAGCCCAGCTTGCTCAGCCAGTAGTTGGACCTTTTCTTCGAGTTTTTACGACAGTTGGCAACCACATTGTTGCATTACGGCCATCTTCAGGATTTATTGTCCCTCATTGTCCATTCACTTTAAAGCTGTCTTTCCAGTCCCGTTACCCTTAAATAACTAAACAACCATTCCCCCCCCCCCGATCACTCTCCCCACATTCCAATAAACCTTTAACACTGTTCTCTACCAGTCTTATTTTGCATAATTGTTGTAACATTTGTTGCCTTTCCTGTGCAAATTTCCGGCATGAAATAAGGATATGCCCTACTGTTTCAGTCTCCTGACATAGATCGCAAAAACCTGTTGGATGCTTATTTATGATGGCCAGAGTGCCATTAAGGTTGCTGTGCCCAATTCTCAGTCTATTTATAATTACTTGCTCCTTCCGCTTTACTCCCCTACTTCTTCCCATATCTACTCTGTTCTGAATTGAATGTAAATGTCTTCCTTTTATTGCTCTGTCCCAATGCTGCTGCCACTGTTGATTTATCCTTCTCCACACTATGCTCTTCCCCTCTGATTCTGATAGTTTAATATTGACCTCTACAGATCCTTTTTTGACTGCTGCTTTTGCCAGCCTATCCGCTGTCTCATTTCCCATAATACCCGAATGTGCTGGAACCCACATGAATGCGATATTTTTGCCTTGTCTAGCCAGTCTTGAATTTGCCAGCAAGGTTTCATAAAGCAGATCCTGGTGATCTCTAGCTGTACCCGCCTTAATGCTTGCAAGGGCCGACACAGAATCGCTACATATCACAATATTATTACAATCAACCTGCTCACTCCATTCTAGTGCTAACAATATGGCAAACATTTCAACTGCATATACACTCAAGCAATCAGGTGTTCTCTTGCTAATCTCCACTCGATAACTTGGTACAACAATTGCAGACCCTGTTGCACCTGTTTCTGGATCCTTTGATCCATCAGTAAAAATCTGTATGCCTTTATATTTACATTCCCTATAACTATGATATTCACTGAGTATATCAGCCATCTTATTACTGTGCTGAATCTTCAGCAATTCCTAATCTACAGAGGGATTTTCTAATACCCAGAAAGGTCTGACAGGCCACACCACACTTGGACAAAACTCTATCATATACACCCATGTCTTTTGCTGTTTGCTCTCCTGTCCAGTCAAAACTTTCTTCTTGTGACCTCTCCTTCTCCCAGCATGTCTGCAACACCCTTTTTGTAGGATGGCAATCACCATGCCCCCTCAAATTAATCCAGTAACTGGCCTCCAGCTGTTTGCGCCACAGCCCCAGTGGCATTTCATTTGCTTCAACTTGGAGTGCACACACTGGGCAAGTTCTAACCGCTCCCAAGCACAGCCTTAGAGCCCGAGCTTGCACGATATCCAGTTCTGCCAGCACAGATTTTGCTGCTGACCCGTATACAATACTTCCATAGTCTAATCGTGATGTTATTAATGCTACATAGATATACTTCAGTGATGCAAAATCAGCACCCCATTCCAATTCAGCAAAACACCATGACATTTCTCACATTTTTACATTTACTAACTACATACCTAACATGTTCTCTCCATGTGAATCTCAGGTCAAAATGCACTCCCAAAAACCGAAAACTTTCAACTCTCTCCAGCTTACTCCCATACAGATTCAAATTAAGTCCCCTGAACTTTTTCCTTGTAAGGCTTTTGTCTTCCCCACCGAAAATTTAACACCCCAATTTGTCCCCCACTCTTCAACTTGATTAATTCCATCTTGCATTTTTGTAACTACATGTTCAATATTTCTCCCTCTTTCCCACAAAGCCCCGTCATCTGCAAACAATGACCTCCCCACTTCCATTGGAATATTTACGAATATTTCCTTTATCAAAATGGAGAATAAAGTTGGACTCACTACACTCCCCTGAGGTGTCCCGTTTTCTACAACATACTGGCTTGATAGCTCTGATCCTATCTTCACCTGAATAGTTCTCCCGTTTAAAAAGTCCTTAACCTAATTGAACATTGCCCCCCCCCATTCCCATTAAATGTAGCTTGATTAGGAGCCCCATAACATATCATAAGCTTTCTCAACATCAAAACAAACTGCAACCACTGTCTCTTTATTTACTTGAGCTTTTCTTATTTCGTCGTCTAGACACAACACTGGATCCATAGTATTCCTTCCTTTCCTGAACCCGCTTTGATGCGTAGCCACCATACCTCTACTTTCCAAGAAGTACACTAACCTCTCATTTATCATATGTTCCATAAGTTTACATACGTGTGACGTCAAGGCAATTGATCTGTAGTTTTCTGGCCTGCTGGCATCTTTCCCAGGTTTCCTTATTGGAATAATTATTGCCTCTTTCCAGCTCCCTGGTATTCCCCCTTCATCCCAGACTTAGTTATAGAGAAGCAGTAGTTTCTCCAGACTTCCTTCACTCAAGTGTTTTATCATACTATAACATACTTCATCTCTACCTGGCGCAGACTTTCCTGTTTTATCCAGTGCCTTTCTTAATTCTCCCATGCTGAAAGGGACATCTTGCACACCGTCAAGGTTAGTTTTCCTACATAAAGTCTCCATATTTTCAGCTTTTGTTCTCTCTCTACCTCTTCTTCCCTTCTCAGACAAATTATCGGAACTATGTACCATAACAAAAGTGTTTGCCAACAACTCTGCCTTTTCCTTATTTGTTACTGCAGTCACATTTCCATCAACCAGAACTAGGTACCTCCACTCTCTCCTGTCCCCTCCCATCCTTTTTATCACCCCCCACACCTCTTCTACTTGAGCTGTGTTTCTGATTGAATCACAATACTTTCTCCAGTGCGTCCTTTTAGCATGTCTTATTGTCCTCCTTACTGCTGCCTGAGCTTGTTTGTACTGAATCATATGTTGGAAGTTATGAGTTCTTCTAACCAGTTTAAATGCCTTATTTCTATTTCTCACTGCTTCCTTACAGTTATCATCCCACCATGATATTATTCTCTTCTTTATTCTTCCTTTACTTTTAGGAATGGATTCTAATGCAGCTGATATTATACCTTGTTTTAATATGCTGTCAAGTGTTTCTACATCCATTCCATCACTGACCTGACTTAGATATCTATCACGTTTTTCCAGAAATTTCTCCCAATTAGCTTTCTCAAGGATCCATTTCCCACCTGTATTCTCTGTGACCAATGAAGCAGAAATATTTATCGTGCACCAGATTGGGTAATGATCACTCCCTGCAGTTCCTTCTTGGTACACTAACCAATCACACACTGATGCAATGGAGTTTGATACTAATGTAAGATCAAGCACAGATTCTTTACCTGTATTAACATCAATTCTAGTACTACTGTCATCATTTAGGCACACTAAATACTTCTCACCTAGCAACTCCACTATTACCCGACCATTGACGTCTGTTCTGTCACTCCCCCATAATACATTATGTCCATTAAAATCACCACACCAAACAACGTTACTACTATTCTGCCCTTCTATCTTCTCAAGCTTGTTTAACTCTAGTCTTTTACATAGATTATAATAATTCACAATCACCAACTCTTTCCTTTCAGCCCATACTTTTACTACCACATACTCTTGTTCACTTCCTACACCTAGTATTCTATAAGGAATACCTTGCTTTACACAAGTTGCACATCCTCCTCCTCCACCCTCTCTCCTGTCTCGCCTTACTGCCTCATAACCATATAAAACAAAATCTAAATTAGGTTTTAACCAGGTCTGGATATACACAACATCTGGCTTTTCTCTCCTACTCGCTATAAACTGCTTGAAATCTTGTCCATTAGCAATCAGGCTTCTTGCATTCCATTGAAGTAGTAGCATTATTAGTAATATCAACCCACACATACGGTCTCTTGACTTGACTGTACCCTGAGTTCATCGTTTACTTCTTCCCATTTTAATCCTATCATAACAAAATGGTGCTCTGCAGCTTTCACAATAATCTGAATCCTTTCAGTTTTAGATTTGATCTCATACATTGCGTTTACCACTCCTGCTATAAAGGTCACCAATTTCTTCTTCTCTATCCATGCATTCTTCTTATCTTGCCTTTCTTTAGCTGCCGCTTGCTCTTTGCTACATCCTCCCTCATTCATTTTCTTCTGTCCTGCCAACTTAACTGCCTCAGCATATGAGACTTTTCCCTTCACCCTTATCTGCGGCACCTCCACCTCTTTGTTCAACACTTCACATCGCCAGAACGCTACACTATGGTTACCTCCACAGTTACAGCACTTTGGTCTTACTCCCTCTCCACATTTTCCGTATTCATGTTCCCCACCACACCTTGCACATCTTCTCTTTCCTTTGCACACTTTGGCCACTTGCCCAAACTCCTGGCAATTGAAACACCTCATTGGTATATATTCTCTTACATTGTATCTCAGAAATCCAAAATATAACTCCTTTGGCAGCACTTTATCCTCAAATTCTACCAGAACGGTTTCAGTCTCCCTTTTCTCTGCTCTCCTTGTCATTCTTTTCACACTCTTCACTGAACTATTCCTCACTCTCAAGTTCTCCACTAGGTCCTTCATATTAACACTGAGTGGAACCCCAGATATCACCCCCCTGCAACTATTGACCCTTTGTGCTCCAACTCTTACAACCCTGGAAACATTGACTCTCCCAACATTAGACACCTTCATCACCTTCTCCATCTGCTCTTGGTTTTACATCTTATCTGCAGGTTTCTATCTCCTAAAATTCTCACATGGCTCACTTCCCCTACTTGTCCTCTAATGATTTTTGTTAGCTTAAGTGGATCGATTTTCTTTACTCCCCCTTCCCCCTCAAATCTTACCACTACATTTAGCAATTTTACAGTCGGGCCCTTCTCCTCAACTTCTCTTCCCTCACTTTCTGATCCACCTACACTAGACCCACCTCCTTTCTTTCTCTTCCCACCCATCATCTTCCTGTTCTTAGTCCCTCTCCCCACCTCTATCCCACTCACACTCCGTGCTTTTGCTGTCACCATCAGTCTCCCTCCCTGCCATCCTATCAGAGTTTGCAAGGGACCGTGTACGAATATCATTCCAGACCTATACAGGCCGTCGGTCAATATTCCCATAGAATGTCCCCCACAACATCTCACAGCCAGCAGCTAACTCGTAACTCTGGCCCAGCAGTCGCAAAATCAGCCACAATCTAACCCAACTAGCCAGAAAATCCAGCCCAGCGGCTCAGTAGTTGGACCTTCCAGACACAGGTGTATTTTTACTACAATCAATTGAAACACCTTGACTGCACACAAATGATCGCCATTTAACCAATTATGTGATTTCTAAAACCAATTGGCTGCACCAGTGATGATTTGGTGTATCATATTAAAGGGGGGGGGGTGAATACTTATGCAATCAATTATTTTGTATTTTATATTTGTAATTAATTTAGATCACTTTGTAAAAATCTGTTTTCACTTTGACACGAAAGAGTCTTTTCCCATTGATCTGTGTCAAAAAAGCTAAATTAAATCCACTGTGATTCAATGTTGTAAAACAATAAAACAGGAAATTTTCCAATGGGGATGAATACTTTTTATAGGCACTGTAGTTTCTTTGAACATTTTCCATTATTTAAAGCTTGAAATATTAAAGATTAGCTTTATTTGTCATATGTATATCAAAACATTAAGTGAAATGTGTTGTTTGCTTCACAACCAACATAGTTCGAGGGTACTGGGAGCAGACTGCGCCAACATAGCATACCCACAATTTACTAACCCTTACGTCTTTGGAATGTGGGAAGAAACCAGAGCACCCAGAGGAAACACACATGGTCACAGGGAGAATGTACAAACTCTTTATAGACTGTGGTGAGAACTGAACCCGCGTCGCAATTGTTGGCGCTGCAATAGCGTTTTACTAGTGTGTTACACTACCATGCATCTATTTCTCTACCCTAATTTAATCCATTAGCAGATTTCTCCTGTTTCCTAAGGACAGTCTCTAATTCATCATATAAAATAAACTTTTCCCCAGATCATTAAATCACTTGAGCATAGAATGAGTCCAATCGTATCTGTGCCACCAGCCAGTCCCTCCTTTTCATTATAGTGACATATTTGCCTTTGTTCCAAGAGGTTATAAGGACAGGAGCAGTAAAGTTTACTACAGTTGTACAGGGTTTTGTGTCCAGTTCTTATGTCCTATCTAAGAATGATTATACTTGCCATAGTGGGTGCATAGTGAAGGCTTGTCAAACTGATTCCTGAGATGATAGGACTGTCCTTTGAGGAGGAAATGGGTTGCCTAGGCCTGTTTTCACTAGAGTTTAGAAGAATAAGAGGAAATCTCATTGAAACATACAGAATTTTAACAGGGATCAATAGACTGCATGCAGGAAGGATGTTTGGTCAGGTTGAAGGGTTTAGAACAAGGAGCCACAACGTTGGGTTAAGACATTTTAGGCAAGATAAGGACTTTTTAGTCCTAATGATGGGTTTTGTCCCAAAACTTCAACTGTTAATTTCCCTCTGTTCATGCTGCCTGACCTGCTGAGTTCCTGAAGCATTTTGTGTGAGTTGCTCAAGGTTTCCAGCATTGGAAGAATCTCGTGTCTGTGTTGTGCAAATGATCACACACATCCAGATTTGGTTTCTCTAATACGAAGGAGACCATACTGTGAACATCGAATGTAGAACATTAGTCTAGAAGTGAATCACTGCTATTTGCAACACATAAATAAGTATAATGAACTTCTACTGTTACATTAAGTCATTTGGTTTCATCCTATCAGAATATTCCCTTTGTCCAATCCATTCCCCCCCCCCCACCTGCTAATGGAAATAAACATGTTTTCTCTTTTTCCAGCTTTGATGAAGGGTCTAAGACTTGAAATGTTAACCATTTCTCTGACCAGATTTTTCTAGCATTTTCTGTTTCTAATTCAGATATCCAAAATGTGCAGTTTTGTTTAATTTTCACCCCCTCCCCCCGTAGATCTGGCGATTTCCACATCATAAGCACTCTCTGAATTAACAAAATGATTCTTCATATCTGCACTGTATCTTTTGCCCATCACATTAAATCTTTATCCCTTGGTTCTCAAAGCACTTACTAATGGGAATCATCTCCCTCCATTTACTCTATACACTTCTCTGAGGATTGTCACTTTGTCACGGTGGAGAGGCTCATGAGTTCCTGAGATCCCGAGAGTGACGCTCCTGATAGGGTCACCCGTGGCAGTAAGATCAAGAGGGTGGTTCCAGACAAAGAGCAATCCAACCAAGGCATCAATGACAGAAGATGATGACACAGCACAAAGCAGTGAAGGTGTTTCCAGTCACCTTACACTCCATGCCACTGATCTGTCAAGGACCGTGTGTCAGCCTCCCCAGGTTAAACAAAATCACGCACAGATGTTCTCCATTAAGGGAATCTACCCTAACATCCCGGATTAAGTCCACGGCAATCAGCATGTGGGGGAAGGGGCAGAAAGCCCACACTGTACCACAGTATGTGGATCCCAGATCAGCCCCTACAGCCACCTAAAGAACATCAAACTCGACTCGAGTGATCACACTACTACCCTGTATAATCCAATCATGATGTCATCCATCAAGTCTCAGCTTTCTTTGCTCCAAGAAGAATCCCCTCCTCCAGCTCCAGTTCCAATGTGGATAAATGTGAAGTTATCCACTTTGGTGGCAAAAATAGGAAAACAGATTATTATCTGAATGGTGGCCGATTAGGTAAAGTGGAGGCGCAACGAGACCTGGGTGTCATTATACACCAGTCATTGAAAGTGGGCATGCAGGTACAGCAGGCGGTGAAAAAGGCGAATGGTATGCTGGCATTTATAGCGAGAGGATTCGAGTACAGGAGCAGGGAGGTACTACTGCAGTTGTACAAGGCCTTGGTGAGACCACATCTGGAGTACTGTGTGCAGTTTTGGTCTCCTAATCTGAGGAAAGACATTCTTGCCATAGAGGGAGTACAAAGAAGGTTCACCAGATTAATTCCATATGATGAAGGACTGGATCGACTAGGCTTATACTAGCAGGAATTTAGAAGACTGAGGGGGGATCTTATTGAAACGTATAAATCCTAAAGGGATTGGACAGGCTAGGTGCAGGAAGATTGTTCCCGATGTTGGGGAAGTCCAGAACGAGGAGTCACAGTTTAAGGATAAAGGGGAAACCTTTTAGGACCGAGATGAGGAAAAACTTCTTCATAGAGTGGTGAATCTGTGGAATTCTCTGCCACAGGAAACAGTTGAGGCCAGTTCATTGGCTATATTTAATAGGGAGTTAGATATGGCCCTTGTGGCTAAAGGGATCAGGGGGTACGGAGAGAAGGCAGGTACAGGATTCTGAGTCGGATGATCAGCTATGATCATACTGAATGGTGGTGCAGGCTTGAAGGGCCGAATGGCCTACTCCTGCACCTATTTTCTATGTTTCTATGTTTCTCCCATCTCACTTTATAGCTGATATCTCTCAGATATTTCCTGTAAAATATAAAATGTTAGTGGCTGTTTTGTTTTTCACCATTTGAGCCACAGTATTGAGCTTGATGTTATAATGATCCCTATTAGATTAATATTTCCTGTTCGGCAGTTAACTAAGTCTATCATTGCTGCATATTAATTTTAATGCCTTGTTGTTTCTGGGACACATCAATGAGAAAAATATTCCTGACCATCCTCCAAAATTTCAATATCTTTCAGACTTGTTGATCTGCTGATCCCAATGTAAGTTAAAATGCTCCATTAAAACTGCCCCTCCTTTATGATGCCCTGGCCTGAACTCTGCATTCCTTGTATTTCATTAAAATATTGTTCTATTTCTAATTCCTCCTTAAATATTGTGATAAAATCAGTGTCAGAAACATTAATGGTAACATAACCAACTAAGTCTTTAAAATGGATATATACCTTATATTCTAACCTTTAGGTTTTGAGTTCAGGTTCCTGAGGTGTGTACAGCAGTGGCAAAGGACTGTTAAGAGTTGACTACATTCATGGTCTGGAGTCATATCAAGGCCAAGAGAACAACAAAAAAAACACACCAACTTGGGCGCCAAACCAGTGTACAAAAGACAACAAACTGTGCAAATACAAAAAGAAGAAAATACTGATAGTAAATAAATAAGCAATGAATACTGAGAACATGAGAAGAGGAGTCGTTGAAAGTAAGTCCATAGGTTGTGGGAACATTTCAGCGATGGGGCGAGTGAAGTTGAGTGAAGTTATCCTCGCTGGTTCAAGAGCCTGATTGATGAGGGGTAATAACTGTTCCTGAACCTGGTGGTGTGGGTTGTGAGACTCCGGTACCTTCTTCCTGATGGCAGCAGCGAGAAGACAGCACGACCAGGTCAATGGGGGTCCCTAATGATGGATGCTGCTTTCCTGCGACAGGATTTAGACATTTGGAAAGCCAGAGACTGATTAGGAATAATCATTATGGTTTCGTACAGAGGAAATCTTGTCACACAAATTTGATTGAGATTTTTCAGGCAATAACTAAGCTTGATGAAGGAGTAGACATTGTTTATATGGATGCCCGTCAAGATTCTGCATGATAGGTAGATCCAGAAGGTTAAGACATGTGGGATCCAAGATAAGCTGGCTAATTGGATCTAAAGTTGGCTTGATGTCAGGAAGTAGAGGGGATGATGGAAGGATGTTTTTCTGATTGGAAGTCTGTGGCCAGTGGTGTGCTGCAGGGATTAGTACTGAGACGTTTGCTATTTGTGATATGTGTATATAGCAACTTGGATGTGAATGCAGAAAGTATGATTAGTAAGTTCTTGGATGACATGAACATTGATGGATAGCAAGGATGATTGTATAGAGATATCTAAACCAAATATTGAGAAGCTAGATATAGTAAACATGAAGATGATGTTTCTATTAGTGGGGAGTCTAGGACCAGAGGGCACAGCCTCAGCATAGAAGAATGTCCCTATAGAACAAAAATGAGGAAGAATTTCTTTAGCCAGAGGGTGGTGAATCTGTGGAGTGTGGAATTCGTTGCCACAGGCAGCTGTGAAGGCCAGGTCTTTGGTATATTTAGAGCGGAGGTTGGTATGTTCTTGATAAGGCAGGGCATTAAAGTTCTGAGTGATGGCAGGGTTGAGAGGGAAAATAGAGCAGTTGGTAGAGTAGTGCAAGCACAACAACTTGAGTCTCAAAGTGGACTTTAGGCTGACCACTCTTCCCTGCACATCAATGTCTCCGCCACAGAGAGGGTTGGGAGCGCCAAGTTTCTGGGAGCGCACATAATGGATGATCTCACCTGGTCCCTCAACACCACCTCTTTAGCCAAAAAAGCCACAGCAGCATCTATAATTCCTGGGGAGATTGAGGTGAGCGAGCTCCCCACCCCCACCATCCTAACCAATTTTTACAGGAGCACCATTGAAAGTGTACTGACCAGCTGTGTCACCCTCTGGTACGTCATAAATGCATCTTATTATTCGTGGTAATCTTACTTTATCTGTTGTGTGTGAGTTATATGTACGGTATTGTGTACCTTGGTCCAGAGGAATGTTGTTTCATTTGCCAGTGTACATGTATATGGTTGAATGACAATAAACTGAGCTTGATCTTGAGATATGTAAATATATGAGGCAAAGCTGGGTAGATAGTCAAAACCTCTTTCTCATGGTAAGGGTATCAAAAATAAGACATTACAAGTTTAAGGTAACTGTTTTAAAGAGGATCTGAGATGAAAAAATATACAGAGAGCAGTTGATATCTGGATCTTGCTGCCAGAGGAGGTGATGGAATCAGATACAATTACTATCTAAGAGACATTTAGATTGACACATAAATTGTCAAGGCAGAGAAGGACACAGTGGGCAAATAAGATTAGTGTATATGGGTAAAATGGTGGGCATAGATGTGATAGGCTGAAGTGCCCATTTCTCTGCTGTACAACTTGGTAATGCAATATCCATCCCTCAGCCAATGCCACTAAACATTATTATCTGATCATTATTGAGGATATGAAATTCATCATATTATCACAGCGTGGTAGTGTTGCGGTTAGCGTAACATTTTACAGCACTGGTGATCGGAAGATCAGGGTTCAATTCTCACCACTGTCTGTAAGCTTAATCTCAAGAAACAAACAATCCATTGATATCGAGTATCAATGTCTGTACATTGTTCTCCCTGTGGCTGCATACGTTTCCTCCGGGTGCTCTGGTTTCCTCCCACATTCCAAAGACATACTGGTGGTAGGATAATTGGTCATTGTGGGTGGTGCAACTTGAAGGACTGGAAGGGTTTATCCTGTAGTGTATCCCAAAAAAATTTAATTAATTAATGTTGGCGCTGGAAGCACTTATGGGTTGCCCCCAGCACATCCTCGGATTGTGTTGGTCATTAACACAAATGATGCATTTCACTGTATGTTTCAATCTACGTGTGGCATTAAAGCTATTCTTTCTCTTTAATCTTTTATTATTGCATTGCTGATTGTGGGATCTTAATGTGTGCAGATTTGTTACTACATTTCTTGGATCAAGAGTGAAAAGTGCTATAGAAATGCACATTGTTCTTTAGAATTATTTATTATTGACTGTATTGTTCAGTTGGAAATGCTGTTAAATAAAATAGTTGTTATGACAATAGGACATTTTATAATCATTTTATAAAGCCTTAAGGTCTTTTATGTGTGCTGTGAGGTAAAATAAAAATAGCAATGTTGCATTGCACTTACAGCTGCTGGCGAGGCTCGGACAATGTACTGTGTATAATTAGAGTCATTGAGTCAGTTTATACAGTGTCAATTTGAGTAACAAATGTGGCTTACGTACCCCTTTAGCATTGCCCTACGTGACCGACAGACCTCTATTACTGCAACAGTGTTTAGCATTGACGGTTCTCAAGGGGTCTCTTGTCTATCCCTGGGGAGGAACTCCCTATCTGTGTGGTAAAAGGCACACAATAGAGAAATGTTCCTTAGATTTTTGTAAATTAGTTTCTTTTAAATAAAGCACGTCGCTAGCTTGGCTTAGTTCAGTTTCTTCGTGATAGAATGAGGGAAAGTCAATGATGTCAGAATTGCTGGTTGATGAAACAATCTAATTTAGTCTGTGTTTGAATAGAATAATTGAGCTAACACATGGATGTGTGCTAAGAGACAGTGAGTTGTGATTCAAATGATTTAGTACACCATGGAACAAATAAATATACCCCTGTCACCAGATCTCCAAGAGAAAAGAATAGGGACAATGGAGGGAAGAGTCTACATTATATATTGAACTGGTTATGGCAGATAAACAAGAACAGAGGAAAGTTAAGATGTATTCTTCTTTAACTCCTCCCACTTCCTTCAAATCAAAAGGGTAACCACAGGTTCCAGCTATGCCTGTCTTTTCATTGGCTGTGTGGAGCAGTCTCTATTGCAAACCTACTCTGGGTTTCTCTCTCCGTTACCTCAACAGCTGCATCTCAAGAAACAAACAATCCACTGATATCTAATATCAACCTATGCTCTCCCCGAGTTATCTTGGCTACACAACTCTCCACTCTGTCTCCTGTGAGGATGCCATCCATTTCTCTCAGCATCACCAGCTCCACTGGATCTGATCTCAGGGTGCAGCCTTCCACTCCAGGACTTCTGAAATTTCCTCCTTCAGGAAACACAGCTTCTCCTCTGCCCTCACCCAAATCTCCCCCATTTCTCACACATCTACTCTTATGCACCCTCTCCCAGACAGAGCAGAGATAGAATTTCCCTGGACCCCTTCCTTTCACTCCACTAGCTTCCACATCCAGCATATCATGATTTGTCACTTCCACCAGCTCCAAAAGGATCCCAGCACCAGCTACATCTTCCCCTCCCCACCATTCCCCCCTTTCTGCTTTTCACAAGGATCCAGGACCACTCATTACTGGTCCACTCATCTCCTCCCTTCCACTATTACCCATCCTCAGGCACTTGCCCCTACAAAGGTAGGAGGCATAACAATGACCTGCCTCGTCACCATCCAGGGACACAAACAACCCTTCCACATGGCCTGTTGCATTTGGTACTCACAATGTGGTTCCCATCTACACTGACGGGAGCAAGTGTAGACCAAGTGATCATTTTGCTGAGCTCCTGCTTTCTGTCTGCAATAGCCATCTCGAGTTTCCATTTGCTTGTCATTTCAACTGCTCTTTCCATTCCTACACTGACCTGCCTATCCTTGGTCTTCTCCACCTCCAGGAAGAGGCAAATGCAAATTAGAAAAATGTTCTGTTTGCATAATCGAAAGCCCAGTGGTATGAACATTAAATTTTTCAGTTTCAGATAACCCACTTCCACTAGTACACCCAGGGTCTCTTTCCCTTTGTTCTGCTTTTCAAGTTCAATTTCATGTTTATCGTCATTCAACATACATATGTATACAGCTAAATGAAACATCATTCCTGGGATCACAGTGTAAAACACAGTATATACAGTCACACACAGCACATGTAGTTACGATCCAGCACATACAGTCCCAAAGTAATATTTGTCCAAGTCTGAGTGGCATGGCCTGAACATTGACAGGGACCAATCTTCATCATTTGCTTCCCACCACCCTTCCCCCATTGGCTCAGCGTCAACAAGGATAGTCATCCTCTCACCTACCACCTCCCCCCTCAACTCTGTCTACCTACCACCTACACACTATCTACTTAGATTTCTTCTCCTTTGGTTCACCTCTCCTATCCCCTCTACTACCTGGTGCTATCTTCCCATCATCCATCCTTTTTCTGTTTCCACCTATCACCTACCAGCTTCTGGCTCTACCCTTCTCCCTATTGTCCCCCACCCAGCTCTATCTGCCATCTTTTTAATCATTTACAACCTATCACCTACCATCCTCATTCTGAACTCATCCCCTCTCCCCCACCTGGCCCCAGCTGCCCATCACCCTCTCCACTGGTTCCACCTATCACCTACCAAACCCTGTGTCTCCCCTCCCTCTCACTTCTATTTCCTCTGTACACTCTCAGCCCCAATCCAGGGTCTCAACCCGAAATATCAACCATCCCTTTTCCTCCTTTGATGCAGGTAGACACACTGGGTTCTTCCAGTGGTTTGTTTTTTTCACTCCTGATTCCAGCATCTGCAATCTCTTGGGTCTCCAAAGTTATGATATTACTGAATGTAATTGGTAACAAGGGAAGAGAATTGTACCAAATGACACCATGGAGAATGCACTTAATGCATTACAAACACATTGCAATCTGCCTAGAAATGAAAAAAGTCAACTATTTACTTGTTCTTTATGGATAAACAGGAGCAGAGGGAATCCTTTGCCACTTTCACAAGAACTGAGGACTGTCAGCGATAATAGAAGTTTCGCAGATTTGAAGGAGATTATTCGTGGAATCCAAGAGTCTATCCCCAAGGAGTATCTACTATGCTGGACAGAGTTAACTCCAGCCAACCACTTCCACTTTGCCAAAGCTGCAGAACTACCCAAAGCAAGGCTAAACATGTTGGAAGAATAATGGAAGGAAATATAGCCAATGTGACAAAAGACAGAATAAAAGGGTGCTTGGATGCCACAAATATTATTGTCACAATTGGGGGAGGGGGTGGTGTTGGGAACAGACCCAAATCCAAGACACAGCCACTGAAGTACAAGGAACAGGACTTGACTTGAGTAGGGACGTGACAGGATACAGACAAGGAGCAGGGACAAGAACACAGACTTGGGCTCAGACCCCAAGCCAGAGACTGGACAAGGACCCAGAACCTGGGTCTTGCCTCGGCCTCAGGCCCCAGAACCAGGCATGGACATGACATGACAGCAGGACTGGAGTCTAGAGGCTGGAGGCTTGGAGACAGGCTTGGGGTCTTGAGGCTGGGAATGCAGAGGTTGTTAACTTGGAGGCTGGAGCTCAGAGACAGACTGGGAATTGTACATTAACATGGAACCAGGACTTATCCTTTGAAAAGCCAGGACTCCTCTTCAACACAACACCAACATGAGACAGGATAGTACATAGACATAGAGCCAAGACTTATACTTAGACAAGCCAGGACTCAACTTCCTCTCTACACCAAGGCGGGACAGGACCATCCATCAGATAACAGCAGAACAGCCTGACTTACCCCACAGAGGCCAGGACAGGACAAGACAAGACAGATCCCCCCGCAGGGCAACAGCAGAACAGCCTGACTTACCCCACAGAGGCAAGGACAAGACAGGTCCCCCAACAGGGCAACAGCAGAACAGCCTGACTTACCCCACAGAGGCAAGGACAAGACAGATCCCTCCAGAGGGCAACAGCAGAACAGCCTGACTTACCCCACAGAGGCAAGGACAAGACAGATCCCTCCAGAGGGCAACAGCAGAACAGCCTGACTTACCCCACAGAGGTGAGGACAAGAAGAGACAAACACCAAAGAACAACAGACAGTTCCATCTCTACATTGGCAATTGAACTTGACAGTGCTGCAGACAAGGGAGGAAAAGACAGGGAGAGAACAGGACAGTCCAGCAGGGAATCCCTCGTTTGCAGAGGTAATTATGTCTCAGCCCCAAAACGAGAATCATGTGCCCACAACAGAAACTGGGGAAAACCAAAAACCCCGGAACAAGGAACCATGGACCAGACCGTGAACCGGAACACGGACTTCACGGACCGGACCATGACAATTATGGATGGCAACATGAGTGACTGAGAAAGAAATGCCCTATATCTGGGAAAGCATTGGCGCTATATGGTTTGGAAAATCATTTTTCTACAAATAGTGATTAATGAAGAGGTCATCAAAAGTCCGTGGAGTGGGCAAGGTGAGCTGTGTTGGGACACGGTCAGATTCAGAGTACCGGATAAAAACAACTTACTTTGGTACCAAATAAGGTCAATTCTGTGGCAGGAACATCGGCTAGATCAAGAATCAAGAGAGCTATGATGTGGATTTCATCAAAGTGGTCCACAAAGATGTCACACTTGTACTGCATTACAGCACAGCAGCAGACACTGATAAACATCCACAATGACAAGATCATGAAGACTGCTTTAACACAAGCAATGACCTCAACTGTGCAATGCACGGATGAATATGCAGATATTATTCATGGCCAAACAAAACCAGAAGTACATAAAGGTGCAGGAAGACAAGTGGAAGCAGCCAAAAGAGACAGTTCTGCCCTGGTACAGCTAAGGGCTGGAGACAGTGAGGATAAAGCCATATCAGATAAATGCCACAGCTGACAGATGTTAATGGTAACTCAACACATTGCATGCCTGGATCATATGAGATGATGATGGAGGAAGATATTCGTATCAAAGCATCAGGTATAGGAGGGCAGATCATTGCAAGTATTGGATATTTTTATGGTAAATTGGGATGCACAGAGAATGGATGGTTATCTTGGATGTTTGTTTTTAATTATTAAAGGTGGGAAATAATATAAATCTCAAAGATAATATTGATTACATCACTTTAAGAGTTGTACTATGTGACCATCTGCGCTCTGTACACATTGCAAAAATATTTATTGTAAAATGTTTCAAATAATCTTTGCTGGTGGAAGCTACCAGACTGTGTGGTAGTAGGGCACACTAATTACATTCGATTATACAAGATATAGGCAACAAAACAGACCATTTGGTCCAGACAATCCTGATCACTCAAGTCTCCTCATTCATGATTCAAATCCATCCTTTATTCCTTCTCCCTCATATACTTGTTAACTTCACTTTATCCACTCTGTGTGGAGTATGTTCCACATTCTCACCATTCTTTAAACTGTTTAAAGTTTCAACAGCTTCCACAAGTAGATATGCTCAGTGGCCACTTTATTAGGTGCACCTGTACATCAGCTTGTTAATGCAAATGTCTAATCAGTCAATCATGTGGTAGCAACTCAATGCATAAAAGCACGCAGGCATGGTCAAGAGACTCAGTTGTTGTTCAGACAAAACATCAGAATAAGGAAGAAATGTGATGTAAGTGACTTTGACCATGGCTAAATGATTGCTGGTCCCTGACGGGGTGGTTTGAGTATCTCAGAAACTGCTGATCTCCTGGGATTTTATAGAGAATGGTGTAGAGTTTATAGAAAATGGTGTGAAAAATTTAAAAAAAAAACATGGCCAGACTGGTTCAAGCTGATAGAAAGGCAACAGTAACTCAAATAATCACACATTACAATAGTGGTATGCAGAACAGCACCTCTGAATGCACAACATGTTCAATCTTGAGGTGGCTGGGCTACGGCAGCAGAAGACCACAGACATACACTCAGTGGCCATTTTATTAGGTACAGGAGGTGCTCAATAAAGTGGCCTCTGAACGTATGTTCTCTCTGTATCCACATTTAAAACCTTCTATTGTTTTAAAGACCTCTATTATATTACCTCCCAACCTACTTCTCTGTGAAAGAGAACCCACACAGCTTGTCAGTTGGTAGGTTATTTTTAATAAAGCATAACAAGCTATCCTCCATTATCCTGAAAGATTGTTGACCTGAAAATTTAACTCTGTTTCTCTCTCCACAGATACTACCTGTTTCCAGCATTTTCAATTTTTTATTTTCAATTTCCAGCATCTATAGTTTGCACGGAGAATGTGTAGTTATTTTGGATATTTGTTTTTTTTGGTTTTCCATTATTAAAAGAGGGAAATAATATTACTTATTATTTTTCTATTTTCTTTTTCATCATTGAGAGAAAGATGGTTAGACAGATTTGGCATTGTAATATATGTCATAGCCACAGCCAGCAAATCTTCATCCAGCAGATCCTTTCTTCAAAAAGGGATTGGTGAAATATGGTACAGATGTGTGTGTGTTTTTAACCAGTTTGTAAAGTGTTTTCTATTTTGTTTTTTAAATCCCTCCTACCCTTTCCAAAAAATGACAAATTACTGGGGCCAATTTTAATCCATTCCACCTAGTGATATATTAAAGGGATTGGGAGTAAGGTTTATTTTTTAATCTGTATTGATGTGTTGGAGTTGGCAGTGATCATCAGGGATCCCCACCACCCAGATCATGCTCTCTTCTCACTGCTGCCATCGGGAAGAAGGCACAGGAGCCTCAGGACCCACACCATCTTGTTTAGGAACAGTTATTACCCCTCAACCATCAGGCTCTTGAACCAGGGGGGATAACTTCATTCAACTTCACTCACCTCATCACTGAACTGTTCCCCCAACCTAGGACTCACTTTAAGGACCCTTCATCTCATGTTCTTGATATTTATTGCTTATTTATTTACTATTATTATTTCTTTCTTTTTGTATTTGCAGTTTGTTGTCTTTTGCTCACTGGTTGAATGTCCAAGTTGGTACCATCTTTCATGGAATCTATTATGGATTTATTGAGTATGCCTGCAAGACAATAAATGTCAGGCTGTACATGGTGACATAAATGTATTTTGATAATAAAATTACTTTGAATTTTGAATGCAAGGTTGCACCATACCTTCACCACGGTAAAACATTCAAAGTGCTTAATAAATTTGTAATCAGACAAAAATAGACACTGACCCAAAAAGAAGATATTTGGAGAGGTGACCACACCGTTACTCTGAGAGGAAACCTTTCTCTGGTATGTTAGAATTAAAAACCTGCAGAAGCTGGAAACTGGGGGGAAAAGAATGGAAATGTTAGACACAGCAAGTCATGCAGCATCTGTGGAGGGAGATACAGTTAATGCTTCTGGTTGGAGACTCTTCATCAGAACTGGGAAAGAGAGAAAAGGTAGTTTTCATATTAGTTTTATTTCTTTTCCTGTTCTGACAAAGTGTGGGATCTGAAACAAACCATTCCGCTCTCCATGATTGCTGTCTGACCTGCTGAGTGTTTGCAGTTTCTCCTGTTTTAAATTTTGGTATATTGCACTGCATTGCCAAAATCCAATACTGCAGTCAGATGCTAACCTGAAAATATCAGATAATCATGAACTAATCCCGAGAGCCACAGGTCACTCTAGCCAATCGAATTTCACTCAGGGGATGCAGGTATTGCTAATATGACCCAACCCTGAAACCCCAGTGAAACTGACTCTGGGACTACTTAAGATCGCGCGGGAAATTCACATGTGGGCGACGTCAACGTGCAATCGATGGGAAGTGGGGGTGGTGTTTATCTCAATGGAGGAGGAGGAAACAATAATATTTTTTCAAAAAAATAAAACATACAACATATTAGTTCCGGAAGCAAAGGTGTGGAGCTCCAGGGGTGGGGATATTGGTTGAAATGTACAGAGACAACCGAGCTTGGGCTGCTGGTTTATTTGGGGGAAGAGTTTAGGGAGAAAGCGGTGGGGAGGGTGGGGGGAGTCGCAAGAAGATAAAAGGCAGGGCTTGGCTGGAAACGCGCACACGTCCGGGCTTTCAGGTCGGCGCAGACGTGCGCGGGTTCGGGAATGTGGCAAGAGAGCAGCAGAGGGTGGCCCCTGGTGCCAGGGAGGACGCGGGTGGTACGGAGCCGAGCGGAGCAAGGGATGAGCAGCGGCCCCGGTCCATGTCCTCCTTCTCTCCGTTAGACTGCCGTACACAATGGGAGGTGCGGAGACAATGGCACCGGCGATTTCCTAACGCAGCTCGGAATCAGGGAATTCTGCTACCGGTGTTGTATTTGGCCGCATATATTTTATTATCCAGCGATCAATAATCGACTTCTTTACATTTTTTTTGTTTCTTTTTCTTGCATACGACTTAGTACAAACACCAGATGTAAATGATGTTCAAGTATCACATCCGCATGGTTTGCAATGACCTGAAGGTACTGGTTTTGATGAGATCTTTCGCGATGCAGAGGAGCGAGCAGGATTTGGAGACGGGCCGGAGAAGGGGTGGAGGAGGAGGAGGAGGAGAAGAAGAGGGAGGGGGAGCAGGAGGAGGACGGCTGACCAGATCGGGATGCGGCTGGCCTCCCTTCCCCAATTGTTCGTCCCGGGCCGACGAGGATTGTTACGGGTCGAACGGTGCTGGAGCTGGAGGAGGATACGACGACAAGGAGAGGAATGGTGCACTCCAAACCGGAATGGACTCGGTGTCCCTGAGCAGCAGCGAGAGTGGAATGAGGAGCCCTCTGTGCCGAATCTGTTTCCAGGGACCAGACCAGGTACAGCGAGGAGAAATGCTGAGATACCACATTCCGCTCACATATTCCGATCAGTCTCAACATAGCCACTGTATCGAAGGCTCAGAGTTGTTAACAGAAGACTGAAATAACAAAGCATGTATATTTCTGCAAATGGTTATTTATCTGTAGTGATGCGTTAGTTCCTCGGGATAGACTAAGGAGCTATCTAAGGTGTCCAGGAATGATTAAAGGATTCCTTGGTTTCTTGGGGGAAGGCATTATTAAAATGAGAGGGAAAGGGTGATGACAGGATGGACAAAAGGGTGGTAGAAGTATGGCACTCTTCGTCCCACAAAAAAAATCTGTTGAGGCTGGGATTTGATTAAAATATTAAAATGTAATTTTAATTGATTTGTTTTTATTGGATGGGGGCACTAAGGAATGTGGAGCAAAGGTGGAGAGTTGGATTTTAGGTGCAGATCAGCAAATGTAAAGGAGGGAAGAAGGGCTGAATGGTCTCATCCTGAACCTACAATATCTTGTCACCATTTTGTAAGAGTACCATGTTTATTCCTTTTATGGTTTACATATTAAAATTCAAGGAACAGCGGGCTGAACTCACTGAGAAATGCAGATGGTGCAATCAGTGAATGTTGGAAATATATAGCAGATTACACAGAATGTCAAGTGAAAGATTAAGAGTGCCTTAAACAGGAAGTGATATGACAAGAACCAGGAAAGCCCTTTACAGAATAAGGTGTTTTGGGAGGAATGGAGTAAAGAGGAAAGTTGGTTGAAGAGCTTAACTGTAAGAGGGAGGGACACGAGAGTGAAGAGCAGTTTTGATAGGCTCATGAATGTGAGGAAACTAGAAGGACATGGACATTGTGTGGGCAGGAGCAATAAGTTTGCTTGGCTATTTGATTACTAATTTATTTGGTATGGCACAACATTGTGCCTTTTCCTGTGCAGTACTGTTCTATGTTCTACATCTGGTGAACTGTGTGCTGAGTTTGTCTCCCTATGTAAGGAAGGACCTACTGGCCTTGAAATATAAATTCATAAGATTGATTCTGGCTAGGAAGAGATTGTGTATTAGGAGAGACTAAGATTTGGCCATAATCATTAGGGTATAGAAGAACGACAGGCAATGTCATTAAGGCACCAGCTTTAGGAAGGGATCTTACAGGGTGGCTATTGACAAGTTGTTTTCCCTGCGGTTAGACAGTCTGGATCTGGAAATGGGGAAGCCGTGTCTCAGAATAAGGGGTTACTCACTCACACTGAGAATGAGAAATTCCTTCACTCGGAACGTGAGAATCTTTGTAATTCTTCAGCACAGAGCAGAGGTCTGCTTCGGTATAAAAAATTAAAACTTGACCTGAAACCAACCCAAACATGAGCAAGCTGAACCCAACATATCAACTGGCAAAACTGAGCTTGGTCAGAGCCTGAGGGCATTGTTTTTTTTTGATACCCAACCTGGATTTGATATTTGGCTGCTGAGGGGCTTGGGCTAGGTAGTGAGGGTCTAGGTTAGAAGGAAGGGTCAGAGCAGAGCACTGGCTGGGGCTTCAAGTGGGCTTTGCTGTGGGCACTACCCTTGCATGTCTGCCGGCTTTGTCCATTTCCCAGCCTCAGTTTCTTCTTGCTTTCCAATTCAGAGCGCCCCAAATATACTCATATTTGGCACAACCTAATAATGACATTAAATAGTGATAGTTTTTATAATTTTGTTATAAAGAGCCAGACAGGCTTGATCTGTCCCAACCCAAAAATTTTTCACTTCCTTCAGAGCTGCTCCATGTTTGGTGTATCTTTCCCCCGGGATCAATAAAGTATGACTATGACTACTTGTTAGCCAGAGTAGAGGGCTTTAGATCAATTATTAAATCTCAACTGAAATTGACAGATCTTTAAACACTAAGAGTGTTGGGGATATGGGGATTGGTAAAAAATGGATGAGGTTGAGAATTGGTTGTGATTTTATTGAAAGCTGCAGGGGGCTTGAGGGGCCACATTTTGGAATTCTATTATTTTTCATTCAGGTCTGTTTAAGAGACAGATCAGATCCTGTTCCTTGAATGGGTGCTGAGATATTATCTAATTTCTGTTTTGAAACCAAGTTTAATCACTTTGGTTCAGTGAAATTACCTAAAACATACTGACCATTTCTTCTTGGTGAGTGAGCATATTTTGCACTGATTCTATCATAACTAATGAGTGTGACCATTCACCAGCATATGGATGGTTGTGCAGCAGCAACACGCGCGAGAAAGGAAAATGGACTTAAACTGATTTTGGTGCTGTAATATAGTCATGAAGTTCAGCTGGTGGTTCTAACCTATTGGAATTTTGCTCTTTATTGATAAGTCGCATGGTATTTGCTGCTTTGTAATAGTAAATGGTATGGGGAGCAGTCTTAACCTGATCGCCAAAAGGCAAATCCATGGGATTAGGTGAAACATGGATTTCACTGCCCTGTCCCTTGAGAGTGAGATTGGACAGGGTGTAAAACTGGTCCTACATGCAATCAACTTCTCAACAGATGGGCGGTTAGCTAGGTTAAAGCCTGTGCACCTGACCACCAACATGATCTACTTCTCAGTTTAGGGAGGTGAGCTCTGACATTCAGCAATTCCCAGAGAATTGGCCTGCAGTTGCATTCTCATTCTCAGTAATATCTGTAATCTGAGGACCAGTGGTTACTCTGGTACAAGGGCAAGATTTCCTCTTTGGTTGTTGTCTGTTTGTGGTGTTGTAAACGCAGTGGGCAGATTTCCTGCATTTGCTATTTCCAGCAAATTTGCAGGTGTATTCTAAATGAGAGGGTAAAATCTTCACCTGAGTATCTGTTGAACGGGATTGCTTTCTCCGATCTCATCTTATGAGCAACAGCATACTCATGAATGGTAAATATTAATATTTTATTCTGTAGAAGATGAAGAAAAGGTGTTCAAGGTATGAACTTGATGGTTGATCCTGGCGGGAAATGCATACACCACAAATTGTAGTGTTGCACTGGAAAGTCTTTGTTTCTACATCCATTAACAGCGTGTGGCTGTCACTGGCCAGGCCTCAATTGTCCTTTACCCTGAGTGGTTTTCTCAGCCACTTCAGAGTCAACCACATTGCTGTTGGCCTGAAATCACGCAATGACCCAAACTGGTAAGGGCAACAGATTTCTTCCTGTAAAAGATATCAATAAATCAGGCAGATATTATAACATTCTGGTATTTTAATTATTACTAATATCAACACTGATAATCAGCTTTTTTTTTCAATTTATTTAATACCTTGAACTTCCTCAGCTGCTGTGGGTTTGAATTCGGGTCTTTAGGTTGAAATTCCAGACTTCTGAATGTGGGCATCACAGTGAGAAAGCAGGTTGTGTTTTTGTCTCGATGTCCAGTAACCTGTGTTCAATTGTGCTGTCTGTGTGGAGTTTGCATATTCTGCCTTTATCACTTAGATTTCCCCTGAGTGCTTCAGTTTCCCCCTACATCGTAAAGATGGACAGGTTGGCAGGAACACAAGAGAATCTGCAGATGCTGGAAATGTTGAGCAACACACACAAGATGCTGGAGGAACTCAGCAGGTCAGGCAGCATCCATGTAGGGGAGTAAACAGTCAACGCTTGGGGCCGAGACCCTTCATCAGGCTGTTTATTCCCCTCCATAGATGCTGCCTGACCTGCTGTGTTCCTCCAGTGTTTGTGTGTGTTGCTCAGGTTGGTATGCAGTTGGTTACTGGTGTAAGAGAATGTAAATATTACTGACCCAGTAAGTTAACTATGTCATCATCCCTATTACAGGAAATACACAGGATATAATAGAGTCAGAAGGTTCAAGGACTTGAGGTGAAAGATCTAGGCTGACACTCCAGCATTGTTGGAGGTAACATGCTTAAAACAAAGCACCCTCCGCCCATTCTTGTCGATGGAAAAGATCACATGGCCACCATTTCATAAAGAGCAGAAGGGCTTCCTGCCAGTGTTGTGGCCAATATTTATCCCTCAACCAACTGTTTCTATGAACTTGCTGACAAGTTTCTAATTTACCATAGTGACTGTACAGAGTAAAGTGCACTAAGGTTGTAGAAGATCCTATAAAAATGCATGTCTTTTCTGAAGACAGTGGTGAAGAAACAAAAAAGCATTTTGTTCCATTAAGTTCTACTGGCTTGCACTGAACACGTAGTTTTCTTCTGAAAATTTTGGAGTAAATCAAATTCTGATTTGGAAACATAAATAGCTCTACAATGTTTTAATTTTATTGAAGGTGGTTCCAGCTGGAATAACTGCTTCTTGGGTTTAGAAAAATTCTGATGTCTTATCACCTGTAATGGTCTTCACTAGCATCATGTTCATAGCATCATATCAGCAGAGAAAGAAGCTTTACGACCTATCATGTGTGTATTAGCTCTTTTAAAGTACTCTCTGAGAAATCCAACTCCGAATCCCTTATTTGCAAGCACTTCCTTTTGGTATCACAGGATTGGCAGTTCTAACAAAATGGCCAATGAACTGTTTCCCTCAGCCCAATTTAGTAGCCCCGCAGGTGCACTTTGTCCCATATACTTGCAATGATTTGATGTACATACAGCCTATTTCAGATCCTGTCATAAAAATTGCAACCAAGCACGAGTTTAAACTTAGAGCATAGTATATTACAGGCCCTTTGGCCCATGATGTTGTACCAACTTTTTAGCAGACTCTAAGATCAATCTAACCCTTCCTTCCCCCATAGCCCTCCATTTTTCTATCATCCATGTGCCTATCTAAGAGTTTCTTAAAGGCCCCTAATGTGTCAGCCTCTACCACCACCCTGGCAGATTGTTCCACATGCTCACCGCTCTCTGTGTAAAGAACCTGCTTCTGATATTAGCCCCCCTATAATTTCCTCCAATCATCTTAAAATTATGCCTCCTTTTATTAGGCACTGTTTGTCCACTCGATCGATACCTCTTACCATCTTCTACATCTCTATCAAGTCACCTCCCATCCTTCTCTTCTCCAAAGGGAAAAGCTTGGCTTGCTCAACCTATCCTCATAAGGTATGCTCTCTAGTCCAGGTAAATCTCCTCTGCACCCTCTCTAAAGTTTCCACAGCCTTCCTATAAAGAGGCAACCAGAAGTAAACACAGTGTTCCAAGTGTGGTCTAACCAGGGTTTTAGAGAGCTACACAACATTACCTTGCCTCCTTGAACTCGATCCCCCAATTAATGGAGGCCCACACACCATACGCCTTCTCAACAACCCTAACTATTTGCACAGTAACTCTGAGGAGTCTATGGACGTCGATCCTAAGGTCCCTCTGTTCCTCCACATTGCCAAGATTTCTGCCATTAACAAACAAGAGAAACTCTACAGATGTTGGAAATCCAAGCAACACACACAAAATGCTGGAGGAACTCAGCAGACCAGGCAGCATCTATGGAAAAGAGTAAGCATTCGATATTTCGGCCTGAAACATCAACTGTTTACTCTTTTCCATAGATGCTGCCTGGCCTGCTGAGTTCCTCCAGCATTTCGAGAGTGTTTCTTGCCATTAACCCCGTATTCTGCCTTTAAATTGGACCTTCCAAAGTGAATCACTTCACACTTTTCCCAATTGAACTGTATCTGCCACTTCTCAGCCCAGCTCTGCCCCGCTGCAACCTATGACAACCCTCCACACAATCCACAACTCCACTAGCCTTTGTTTTATCTTCAAACTTACTAACACTCACTTCTTCTTCCTCACCGAGGCCATTTGTAAAAAGAGCAGGGATCCCAGAACAGATACCTGTGGAACACGACTGGTCACTGAGTTCCAGGCAGAATATGCTCCTTCTGCTATGGGCAAGCCAATTCTGTATCCACACAGCCAGTTTCTTTGGATCCCATGCCTCCTGACTTTCTGAATGAGGTTACCATGAGGAACCTTATCAAACTCCTTCCTAAAGTCCAGATACACTGCTCTACATTCATCAGTGTGCTTTGTCACATCCTTAAAGAATTCAATCAGTCTTGTGAGACATGACCTGCCCTTCACAAAGCCATGCTGACTATTAATCCTAATCACTCTATGCTTTTCCACGGAGCGGAATGCTCCCAATAGAGAGATTGCTCCCTTCCAGATCTCTTCCTCAGTGTCCCTGTTACTATTGGGGGGGGGGGGTGTCTATAGAATAGTCCCAATAGAGAGATTGCTTCCTTCCTGATCTGTTCCTCAGGGTCTCTGTTACTATTGGTGGTGGTGGTGGGGGGGTGATTCTATAGAACACTCTCAACAGAGAGATTGCTCCCTTCCCGATCTGTTCCTCAGTGTCTCTGTTACTATTGGGGGGGGGGGTGTCTACAGAACACTCCCAACAGAGAGATTGCTCCCTTCCCGATCTGTTCCTCAGTGTCTCTATTACTATTGCGGTGGGTTGTCTATAGAACACTCCCAGTAGAGAGATTGCTCCCTTCCCGAACTCTTCTTCAGTGTCTCTGTTATTATTGGGGGTTGTTGTCTATCGAATACTCCCAATAGAGTGATTGCTCCCTTCCTGATCTGTTCCTCAGGGTCTCTGTTACTATTGGGGAGGGAGATTCTATCCAACACTCCCAATAGATTGATTGCTTCCTTCTCTCTCTGATCCTCAGGGTCTCTGTTACTATTGGGGGTGTTGTCTATAGAATAGTCCCAATAGAACGATTACTCCCTTCCTGATCTGTTCCTCAGTGTTTCTGTTACTATTGGGGGGGGGGTGTCTATAGAACACTCCCAATAGAGATATTGCACCCTTCCTGATCTGTTCCTCAGGGTCTCTGTTAGTATTGGTGGTGGGGGGGGGGGTGATTCTATAGAATACTCCCAATAGAGAGATTGCTCCCTTCCCAATATGTTCCTCAGTGTCTCTGTTACTATTGGGATAGGGTGGCTCTATAGAATACTCCCAATATAGAGATTGCTCCCTTCCCGATCTGTTCCTCAGTGTCTCTGTTACCGTTGGGATAGGGTGGGTCTATCGAACACTCCCAACAGAGAGATAGCTCCTTTCTCTCTCTGTTCCTCAGTGTCTCTGTTACTATTGGCAGGGTGTGATTCTATAGAACACTCCCAATAGAGTGATAGCTCCCTTCTCAATCTGTTCCTCAGTGTCTCTGTTACTATTGGGGGGTTATATAACCATATAACAATACAGCACAGAAACAGGCTATCTCGGCCCTTCTAGTCCGTGCCGAACTCTTACTCTCACCTAGTCCCACCAACTTGCACTCAGCCCGTAACCCTCCATTCCGTTCCTGTCCATATAGCTGTCCAATTTAACTTTAAACGACAACATCGAACCTACCTCAACCACTTCTGTTGGAAGCTCGTTCCACACAGCTACCGTTCTCTGACTAAAGAAGTTCCCCCTCATGTTACCCCTAAACTTTTGTCCTTTAACTTTCAACTCATGTCCTCTTGTTTTAATTTTCCCCACTCTCAATTGAAAAATCTTATCCACGTCAACTCTATCAATCCCCTTCATAATCTTAAACACCTCTATCAAGTCCCCCCTCAACCTTCTACGCTCCAAAGAATAGAGACCTAACTTGTTCAACCTTTCTCTGTAACTTAGGAGATGAAACCCAGGCAACATTTTAGTAAACCTCCTCTGTACTCTCTCAATTTTATTGACATCTTTCTGATAATTCGGTGATTAGAACTGTACACAATACTCCAAATTTGGCCTTACCAATGCCCTATACAATTTCAACATTACATCCCAACTCCTATACTCAGTGCTCTGATTAATAAAGGCCAGCATACCAAAAGCTTTCTTCACCACCCTATCCACATGAGATTCCACCTTCAGGGAACTATGCACCATTATTCCCAGATCCCTCTGTTCTATTGCATTCTTCAATGCCCTACCATTTACCATGTATGTCCAATTTTGATTAGTCCTACCAAAATGTAGCACCTCACACTTTTCAGCATTAAACTCCATCTACCATCTTTCAGCCCACTCTTCTAACTGTCCTAAATCTCTCTGCAAGCTTTGAAAACCTACCTCATCATCCACAATGCCACCAATCCCAGTATCATCTGCATACCCACCAATCCAATTTACCACCAATTTATAAATTTATTTAAAAAACCCTATAAATCCAATTTATAGGGTTGTCTATAGAATACTTCCAAAAGAGATATTGCTCCCTTTGCTCTCTGTTCCTCAGGTCTCTGTTACTTTTGGGGTGTTGTCTATAGAATACTCCCAATAGAGTGGTAGTGTCATAAGGGCATGGCTGGGAACGGACCCAAGTGCAAGACACAGACACTGAAGTACTAGGGACAGGACTAGGATACAGGGCGATGGCAAGGATATGGACACAAAAACCGGGAACCCGGAACAGGACTGGACCAGAGAGCTAGGAGCCCGGGCTTGGACTCCGAGCCAGAGACTGGACAAGGACCCAGTACCTGGATCTTGCCTCTGGCTCGGACCCAGAACTAGGCAAGGATGAGACTTGGCTGGCAGGCAGGACGAGACTGTAGCCTTCAGACTAGAGGCGAGGCTTCAGGCCCGAGACTTGAGACCAGAGACTTGAGGCGAGGATCTTGAAGCTTAGCTTGGGGCAAGGCTCGAGGTTTGGGGTCTTGAAACTCCTCCTGGGCAGAGCGCGGATCTCCACCCGACGGAGGCGAGGGACAGGAATGGACAGAACCAACCGCAGGGTAACGGCAATCTGGCCTGCCTTACCCGACGGCGGCAAGGGACAGGAAGGGACAGGATCCACCTCAGGGTAATGGCAATCTGGCCTGGCTTACCCGACTGAGGCAAGGGACAGGAAGGGAGCTAGGTTCAGGGTGGCTCCAAGACAAGACTTCAGGCAAGACGAGGCGAGAGTTACTGGCAAGACAAGACAAGGCTTCAGGCAATGAAAGGCGAGACAAGAACTTCAGGTGATGCGAGAGTTACCGGCAAGGCTTCAGGTGAGGAAACAGGAGGCAGAGGAAGGGATACAAGGAGTAGGACAAGAACAATCCAGCAGCCACACCCTGGTCTCTGAAGGTATTTATGCAGCCAGCCTCACGAGTATCAGCTGCCTCAATTAGTGCTCAACAGGAACAGAAACAGGGTAGACAGGAAAACCTGGAGCAAGGGTCGATGGACCGGACTGTGAACCGGAATGCGGACTTCATGGACCAGACCATGACAGATAGCTCCCTTCCCGATTTGTTCCTCAGTGTCTCTATTACTATTGGGATAGGGTGGGTCTATAGAACACTCCCAATAGAGAGATAGCTCCCTTCCCGATCTGTTCCTCAGTGTCTCTGTTACTAATGGGGGGGGGGGTGTCTATAGAGTATTCCCAATAGAGAGATTATTCCCTTCTCTCTCTGTTCCTCAGTGTCTCTGTTACTATTGGTGGGGTGTGTTCTATAGAATACTCCCAATATAGAGATTGCTTCCTTCCCGATCTGTTTCTCAGTGTCTCTGTTACTATTGGGGGGGGGGTGTCTATCGAACACTCCCAATAGGGTGATAGCTCCTTTCTCTCTCTGTTCCTCAGTGTCTCTGTTACTACTGGGGGGAGGGGGTGTCTATAGAATACTCCCAATAGAGTGATTGCTCCCTTCCCGATCGGTTCCTCAGTGTCTCTGTTACTATTGGGGGGGGGGTGTCTATTGAACACTCCCAATAGAGAGATTGCTCCCTTCCCTATCTGTTCCTCACTGTCTCTGTTCCTATTGGGGAGGGGGGAAGTGAGTCTATAGAATACTCCCAATAGAGTGCTTGTTCCCTTCCCGATCCATTGTGCAGTGTCTCTGTTAGTGTAGGTGTCAGAATCAGAATCAGGTTTATTATCACCGGCATGTGGTGTGAAATTTGTTAACTTAGTAGCAGCAGTTCAATCCAATACATAATACAGCAGAGAGAGAAAAAAATAATAAGAGTAAATAAAATAAAACATAATAAGTAATCATGTAAATCAATTACGTATATCGAATAGATTTTTTAAAAAATGTGCAAAAACTGAACTACTGTATTTTAAAAAAAAAGTGAGGTAGTGTCCAAAGCTTCAATGTCCATTCAGGAACCGGATGGCAGAGGGGAAGAAGCTGTTCCTGAATCACTGAGTGTGTGCCTTCAAGCTTCTGTATCTCCCACCTGATGGTAACAATGAGAAAAGGGCATGCCCTGGGTGCTGGAGGTTCTTAATAATGGACACTGCCTTTCCAAGACACCACTCCCTAAAGATGTCCTGGGTACTTTGTAGGCTCGTGCCCAAGATGGAGCTGACTAGATTCACAACCTTCTGCAGCTTCTTTCGGTCCTGTGCAGTAGCCCCTCCATACCAGACAGTGATGCAGCCTGTCAGAATGCTCTCCACAGTACAACTATAGAAGTTTTTGAGTGTACTTGTTTTTGTTGACATGCCAAATCACTTCAAAATCCTAATAAAGTATAGCCGCTGTCCTGCCTTCTTTATAACTACATCAATATGTTGGGACCAGGTTAGATCCTCAGAGATCTTGACACCCAGGAACTTGAAGCTGCTCACTCTCTCCACTTCTGATCCCTCTATGACAATTGGTATGTGTTCCTTCATCTTACCCTTCCTGAAGTCCACAATCTGACATTCAGTGTGTATAGAATACTCCCAGTAGACTGTTTGCTCCCTTCATGAGCTATTCCTCAGGGTCTCTGTTACTATTGGGGCATGGGAGTGTCTATAGAATACTCCCAATAGAGTGATAGCTCCCTTCCAGATCTGTTCATCAGGGTCTCTGTTACTATTGGAGGGATTGTATATAGAATAATCTCAATAGAGAGATTGCTCCCTTCCCGATCTGTTCCTCAGCGTCTCTGTTACTATTGGGGGGGGGGTGTCTATCGAACACTCCCAATAGGGTGATAGCTCCCTTCTCTCTCTGTTCCTCAGTGTCTCTATTACTATTGGGGGGTGGGATGTCTGTAAAATAGTCCCAATAGAGAGATTGCTTCCTTCCTGATCGGTTCCTCAGTGTCTCTGTTACTATTGGGGGGGCGGGGGGTGTCTATCTAACACTCCCAATAGGGTGATAGCTCCTTTCTCTCTCTGTTCCTCAGTGTCTCTGTTACTATTGGGGGGAGGGGATGTCTATAGAATACTCCCAATAGAGAGATTGCTCCCTTCCCGATTGGTTCCTCAGTGTCTCTGTTACTATTGGGGGGGGGGGGTGTCTATCGAACACTTCCAATAGGGTGATAGCTCCTTTCTCTCTCTGTTCCTCAGTGTCTCTGTTACTATTGGGGGGGGGGGGTGTCTATCGAACACTTCCAATAGGGTGATAGCTCCTTTGTCTCTCTGTTCCTCAGTGTCTC